>NW_016107365.1:71815-131276 GCF_001604975.1 Cebus imitator | reverse complement strand
TTCTTTCTTTTCTTTCTTTCTTTCTCCTTTCTTTCTTTCTTTTCTTTCCTTCTTTCCTTCTTTCTTTTTCTCTTTCTTTCTTCTCTTTCTTTCTTTCTCTTTTTTTCTCTCTCCCTTTCCCCTTTCCTTTCTTCTCTCTCTCTCTCTCTCTCTCCTCTCTCTCTCCCTCCCCCTTCCTCCTTCCCACCTTCCCTCCCTTCCCTCTCCTCTGTTTTCCTTTCCTTTTGACAAATCCTCACTCTGTTGCCCAGGCTGGAGTGCAGTGGTGCCATCTTGACTCACTGCAATCTCCACCTACTGGGCTCGAGTGATTCTCCCACCTCAGCTCCCAAGTAGTGAAAACTACAAGTGCATATTACCACACCTGGATAATTTTTGTATTTTTAGTAGAGACAGGGGTTTTGCCATGTTGTCCAGGCTGGTCTCAAACTCCTGAGCTCAAGCACTCTGCCTGCCTTGGCCACCCAAAATGCTGGATTACAGGAGTGAGCCACCGCATCTGGCCTGCATGACTTTCTAAAGTGTTTCTATACTTTAGAAAACCTAAACTAAGGTAGAACCTAAACTTAGGTGGAAAGCCTGTTTAAAATAATCTAAGGCCAGTCTTGATCTCCTTTTTCTGTGTAAACCTTGAGTATTTTTTGCGTGTTTTCTTAACATTGAATTTTCCAGGAATGCCACTATCATGTAAATCCAAGAGAAGTCTACTTTGTTTTATTTAGAAAAGTTGTTCACTTGTTTGGAAAAATTACACCACTGAAGGTAATGTGGTTTTTGATATTTGAATCACCAATACAGCACACTTGCAAGAACCTTTTGCATTTATGGTATTTTTACATACAGGTAGAGTAACAATAAAATTTATTATCTATACCAGACATGTCCAAAGGTAAAAGGGAATGTTGTTAATAATTATGCCAGGACAATGAGGATCAACCAGGATTTCCCAGGAAAACTGGGCTGTCCAGTTTCCAGACTGGAAAGTGTAGCTTTTGAGTGTTCTTGTCTTACAGTACAGAGGGACATACCAGAGAGAGGTTAGGGTAGATGCTGAGTGAGAAAATCCGCATTTTCTTAGAGACAATTCTGTTTGTTTGATTTATCAATCACCAAGAGAGATGTATTCAGATTCCCTTCTGTGTTGGTGAACCTATCAATTTCTTCTTGTACTTCCTTCAAACCTTTGCCTTTTAGGGGCATGCAGGTTCTGTTATATCTGCTTAGTGAATAGAACCTTGCATCAATATGCAATTATCATTTTAGCTTCCAAATAGTACCTTTTGCCTTAAGATATATTTCATCTGGTATAAATATGATAATCCTAGGTATCCAAGTTTACAATTGTTAAATCTTCTTAGTGAATAGAACCTTGTATCAATATGCAATGATCATTTTAGCTTCTAAATAATATTTTTTTTTTGCCTTAAAGCGTATTTTGCCTGGTATAAATATGGCAGTCTCAGGTTTCTTTTAATTATCATTTTCTGGCATAGTTTATCTTTTTGCTTTCTATATTTCTGCATCCTTATGCTTTTCTATTTTTACAGTTAGCATATAGCTAGATTTAAAAAACTGACAATATTTGCTTTTAATGGGTGAATTTAATCTGTATGCATTAAATCATGATTATTGCTTGATTTGAATTCATTTTATCTTATTTAATACTTCCCCCCGCTTCTTCAATGTTTATTTCTCCTTTATCGACTTTTGTATTAACACTAGTTATCAACAATTTTTACACTAGTTTGGAAATTGTATATTCTATTTCAATTGTTTTAATGGTTACCCTAGAAATTTTAAGAGGTATATTTAATTTAACAATGTCTAAAGGTAATTAATATTTTTATTCTTTTTCTATACAAGAAATCAAAAGCCTTAACCTTAATTTCCTTCCCTTTCTTTAATCATAAATTATTATTGCCATAAATTTATTTATGCATTGATTTTTAGTTCCTGTAGTTACTATAATTATTATTCACATAGTCACTGTTTAGGCTTACTTCCATGTTTACCATTTTCTTTGCCCACCGCTTGTTGTATCTAAGAACTACTTCCTAGGATAATTTCCTTTCTTAAATACCTCCTTCAGAAAATTCTTTAGTAAGTTTTTGCTCATACCATACTCTCTTAATTTTGATTTATTTGAAAATATCTTTATTTTACCATCATTCGTTAAAGTAAATTTCATTTGGTAGAAAATACAGTACAAGGTTGATATTTTTTTTTTTCCTCAGTGCTTTAAGCTTATCAATTTACTGGTTTCTGGCTCACATTGTTGTTACTGAGAAATTAGCTGTCAGTGTCATATGAATTATTTATAGATAATCTGTTTTTATTCCTCTCTAGTTGTTTTAAATATCTCTTTGCTTTTGATGTTCTGCAGTTTCACTATGATGGGTTGAGATTGTTTGTTTTTTTTCCTCCTTCCTTTCTTATGTTCCTTGGTGTTTACTGGGCTTCATGAATCTGTGAATTTCTACTTGGAAACATTCCCAGTCATATTGCTTCTACCTCATTATTTCTGTGATCTCTTTATAGATCTCAGATTGGACATATGTTGGACCTTCTCATTTTATCTGTATCTCAAAATCTTTTGCAATTTTTTAAATCTCTGTGCTTAATTTTGTGTACTTTTTCAAACCTGTCTTCCGATTTACTCGCTGTCTTTCCAGTTTTATAGTCTCACTCATCATCTGAGTTTATAATTTCAATTCTTACATTAAAAAAATTTGTAGGAGTTTTATTTTGTTATTTTTCCAATCTGAGTTGTTAATTTTGATAAGCTTTCTTTTTTCCTTTGCCATACTCTAAAAACTTTAAAAAAGCTTTAAAAGAAACACATTAAGTACACTTTATTCTCTGTATCTGATAATTATAATATCTGAAATCTGTATGGTTCTGATTCTGCAGTTGTTTCTTTCTTTTTACTCTTTGTAATGGTAGATACTTTTTACTCTTTAACATTCCACGTATGTTTGGTGGTTTTTGATTTTGAGTTGATATTACTTGAAACTTTATCTTTCATAATTCTTTAGGGCTTGGGTTTAAAGTGTGGTCCTTCAGAGTGGATTTGCTTTGCTTTTCTATTACTAACTCTAGACCATTTTAAATGAAGATTTCAGCTTGAGTTCTTCAGTCTACATATGCAGTGTGAATACTTTGTTCAAAGACTATGAACTTATGTTTAGATAGCTTTTGGGAAAATGTTTTTCCCTGTTCTGTCCAGAATTTAGGTTGAATCAAACAGGATCTTTACTGACTTTTGATATGAAACTTTTTTTCTTCCCTCTTAGGACTGCCCTTTTAGAATCCTGGCTTTATGCAATGATCTCAGATCTGAACTCCAACTCTGCCCAGGCTTAATCTCTTATCCCCAGGTCTTATTAAAACCCAGGCTGTAAACTTCCAGGAATTGAAAAATTCCCCCAGGGTTCCAGTGCTCACTTACTCCTATGGATCTGAACTGTTTTATGTACCTAGTGCAGAAACATAGATTGAATTGAATGGAGTTGCATGAGTGACATATAAGAGTCATTCTATACAAGTTTCTAAAGTGTAACAAGAAGAGCGAAGGCCACAGGAAGGAATTCAGGACTGTATGAGAAAGACTGCCTCATGAGCTATTTATGAAGTAGTGAGCTTTTTGGTTACCAGGAGGATTCAAGGATAGGCTAGACAACTACCTACTGGGGATGTGGTAAAAGGGCCTTAGGTATGAAGGGTTTGGTTGGACCAAAATGCAGCCATCCTATTGTTCTCCTTGCTTGATGCTGATTTGCATGGCAGAGTCTCTGGAAGAAGTCTCCTTTCCCCGGCCATGCTGAAAGTTTGAAATATTGCCTTGCCAGGTCTGCTCTCTGCCTGCAAATGGCTCCTTGACACCTGGCAGCACTGGTGTTGGGGCCCAGCAGGCTGCCAGAGCATGTGATGCCTGGGCTGCCTGGATCTGCTGTTCACGTGGCCGCATTTAAGGCCCTGTCAGGGGGCCGTGATTTGTTTTGGCCACATGGCTGTTGAAGAGGGGGTGAACTGGGGCAGGATGAGTGAGCAACAGGTGTTAGCAGGAGTCTAGACGGAAAAGGATCCTTATACCCACAGGAGCATTCGTTTAAAATAGCACTTTTCCCAGATATGCCTCTGGTGGCGCTGGGCCGTCTGGGCTGTGGTTTAAGATCATTTGGCAACTTTCATTCCTACAATCAGAGAACAGCTTCTGGTGCTGTAAAATCAGCAGCAAGCTAAGCCAATTAGCTCAGCCAGGAGAGGATTATGTGCACTGGTTTTGGTACCAGGCAATTGATCTAAGCTGATTTTATGAAGTTTCAATGTTTTTGCTTGCCCTGTTTTCCTCCAGGGCAGTCACAGTTTAACTGGGGATAGGCCCCAGCAGGTGACGTCTTTGTGTACTTTTAAAATTGCCTGTGGAGAAACTGGGTGAAAAGTGTTCACACTCTCATGCTTGGTGTAGTAAGGAGAGGAGTCCAACTGCAAACATGGGCAATCTGTTTATATGAAGAGAGTGGTAAAATGTCCTTTTCCTGTTTGAGAGGAATTGGATGCTTTTGCAGAGCTCAGTAAGGAGAGGCTAGGATGGGGCTCTGTCAAGAGTGATGGGGGTCCTGAGGGCAATGGGTGGAACTCAGGTTAATAATGAAGCTAAAGCTAAAGGGTCAACTCAGATGTGGGTACAGGGATTCTGTTCTGTGTTAGTGCAAATTAGTGCTTTGGGTTACATGTGGGATTATGGATAAATAATGTAATGTTATTTGGGGCAGCATGTTCATAGATGACCTTGGAAAATTAGCATTGAGTTTGTAATGGCATTTTTACCCCCCGAAGAGTTTCTTTTATGTTTTGACTCTTGTAATAGCACTTTGTGCTGCTCACAGAGGGGAAAAAAGAGACAAAACAGAGTATAAAATGGCCCACCCATGCAGAGAAAACTGCTGGTAGCATTTTGATGTATATCTTTCTAGATTTTTATATTTATATTTATATTTTTTATTTATTGATTTATTTTTTAAAAGCATACAGCACCTGGTACTCCCAGGCAGTCTCCCATTCAAGTACTAACCAGGCTCGACCCTGCTTAGCTTCCAAAATTAAACAAGATTGGTGCATTCAGGTAGTTTGGCTATAGACTCCTTTGACATTTTTTTCTGTGCATGTATATTTATTTTTACAGAACTGAAACCATATTATTTTGTCATTTGCTTTTCCACTTATATTGATTCAATCAGTAGATATTTAATGAGTGCCTGCGATGTGCCTAGCCCTCTTCTGGGCACAGAGAGTACATTGATGAAAACAAAGCCCTTGCCTACATGGAACTTACCTTCTAGGAAACATTCTGTAGTGAGCATCTCTTCATATTAATAGATTCTTTTATGAAGCAGCATTCTTTGGCGTTACATACTATTCCCTGGTATTGATAGATTTTAATTTAATCATATCTTATTGTTTCCAACAGGATGAGTTGCAACTTTTTGCTATTACAATGATTTGATGAACAATTTTGTAGCTAATATTCATGTACATCTTTATTAGAGATAAAGGCTGTAATGAAAGATTCATAAAATTAAATGTTCCCCCAGGTAGGAGGAATAAATGTGCTCTGTCTGGCTGTGACTGGCAGGCAATTAGTCGCAAAGACACTTGAGCCCAGAGGGCTCACTGACAGACTTGGCGAATTACACGGCTTAGGCTGGGGCAGGCAAACCACACGTGGGTGTTTGAGCTGACCCACGTGGACTGCCTGGCAGCACTTGCCCTCTGGATCAATTTAGGACATGTATGGGTTTCAGGATTCTTTAGAGGCCCAGATGCACTCACTGTGGCTTTAAAAATAAAGATGCGCTGCTCCATGATGACAAGTTGCTTGAAATTATATTTTAGCAACCCAAAGAAAAGAATTCTACAGAAGCATACAAAAATGAATTGGGCAAAACTTGCGTTTGTGCCTTCAGGGTTGGCATGGGCAGCAGGGTGTGCAGAAGGACCAGCTTTCAAGATGGGTTTTCTGTATATGAAACCCTTGTGAGCAGGATGGGAGACAAAGCGGCAAGGGGAGCAGATGACAGGAATGAAAGTTTGCTTTTATGTGGTGCCCTAACCTTGTAGATGGGGACTCACAGGGCTTTAGATGATTTGTGTGCTTCAGTGATGTACTCTTAAGCTCACTGGAGAAAGTGCATCCTTTTCTTTGCCAGACAGTTGGCTAATGTATGAGCCCAACACGCTGGAATCATTTTAAATAATTTCCTGTTGAATACTCCTCTCTTCACTGAATTCTGTCCAATGTCCCTGTCAGAGTCTCTTGAATTTGTTGTTCAAGCTCCAATATTCTCTCACTTGAATCACTGCAGGAGTTTTCATGGGTCTCCGTGTTTCCACTCCCTTCCAGTCCATTTTCCACACAGTGATGGCCTAAGCTATCTGTGCGACATGAACATTGCATCATGTTACCACTGGGTTAAAAACCTTGAATGGCTTCCTGTTGCCTACGGGGTGAAATCCAAACTCATTCGAGACTGAAGAGGCATTCCAGTTGCCCTGGCCTACTGGACTGGTCCTGTCGCCTGCCACAGCCCTTACCTGTGTACCGGCTGTGAACTATTGCAGTTCTCTGGGAACGACTTATTTATTAAGCCTTTGTATCCTTGCACACAATCTTCCTTCTGCTCGGAGCGCTTTTCCTATCATTTTCTCTTGGCATGTTCCTAGTCATTTTAGCACCCCTTTCTTTGTGACCCCACAGCGCTGCATCCATCTCTGTATTATCACTTATTGTGCCACTCATTGACACGTCTCCTGTCTATATCGTTTACTGGACTGTGGACTCCTTGAGGGTGAGGACTGAATCTATTAATTTTTTTATCTGCTATCCCATGAGGTGCCTCACATATTTGTTGTTGAATGAATGCTTACAGAATCATAAATATTGGAGGGGTATATACAATCTGGATTGCAAAAACATGTTCTTTAATGAAGGCCTAACCAGATAGAATGTGTTCATAGTGCTTAGTTCTGATGCGTGTTTGCAGACATCTTTTTAAATATTTTTATTCTAAAGATGATTAATTTTCTTCCACTAAGACTGGTCCTTAGATAGGGTTCATTTACACACATGCATGCTCTCTCAGATATGATCTGATGTTGTAAACACACACACATACACACACACACATTATTCAACAGGATGCAACAAGTAAGTGATGAATTCAAACGTGGGGTTCTCTCACTCCAAACTGTGCTCTTGACTCCTATAATCTCCTGCCTGGGAGTGCTGGTATTTTGGGTCCAAGAGAAGGAGTTGTCAATGGAGGGAAATGGCAATGTGAAAACGTGGCAAAAAGAAAAAAAAACAACAAACCCCAAAATGAAAACAAACAACTTCAAGATTATCCAGGTGTTTATATAGGTATTTTTAAAAAGGCAATTGCGTTCTCTTTCAAAGTCTCAGTTTCCATATTTGTCAAATGTAAATAATAATGTCCTCACTTATAAAGCGGCTGGAGGGATTAAATGAGATAATGTATTTTATATAGTAAATGCTTCACAAAAAGTAGCGATCATATTTACTTTTCCAGAATTGTTGCTTTTTCTTCTTCCTATGCTCAGGAATCTGGGAGTGGGCTCTAATAGAAACAAATCTTTGCAGAGGAAATCTCAAGGCTGCCTGTAGTTGATGAGTAGACAGCCTTTAAATACTCCTTCAGGAGTTTCTGAAGACCTTCTTGTACCTCCTGCTCTACCACCCTGTTGTTTACTCCCTAAAATCCCATAGCTACGTTTCTCCTACTGACACCTGTTCACAGATACAATAGCCCTGCCAGAATTAACAAGTTAAAACATTTACTTTATACCTCCATGGAGTGAGTTTTGAGCTTCTTTCCCCCAAATAGGATTTTGGGCAGGAGACCTGAGGCCAGGTTTGGGGAAGAAATATCTGGTGAGGAAAGGAGGTAGTGGAATGAGGAGTCCCATAGGAAACATTATTGGCTATGTCACCCAGGAATGGCCGTCTACCTCCCTCTTCCTGCCATCTTGGTCAGGATCATCTCTCTGAATTTCTTTCTTTCTTTCCTTTTTTCTTTCTTTCTTTCCTTTTAAAAAATATTTTGGCTCAATCCGTCAGTATAATTCTACTGACCAACTCACCTCCCTGATAGGTGTGTGATGAGAAGGTATGCTGGGGGAAGGATGAGGAAGAAAGGCCTTTCTAAGCCCAAATGTACATTCTGGAAAAATTAGAGTTGTGCTTACTGGTAGACCTGGGTCAGGACACAGTCCAAGGAGCAGAAACGATGGACAAGATGACTTCATAGCATGGGAGACATGATTGGGAATGTCCCTTCCCCAGCTACGTTTTAAAAGAAAATTGTGGTAAAATATACATAACATAAAATATACTATATAAACCATTTTTAAGTTGAGTGGCATAAAATACATTCACATCATTGTACAACCAACACCCATCTCTGGGAATTTTTTTCACCTTCCCAAACTGAAACCCCACAGGCAATAAACTACCCATCCCCTTCCACCCTACCCCTAATCCCTGATAACCACCGTGCTGCTTTCTGTCTCTAAGAATTGGACTATCCTAGGTACCTCGTATAAGTGGAATTATGCAGCATGTATCCCTTTCTGTGACTGGCATATTTCACTGAGTGCTATGTCTTCCAGGCTCACCCATGCTGTAGCTTTCAGCTGCTTTTGGAAACTGTTTTGGAAGCAACACACTGAGCAGGCCGCCCACTGGCCAGCAGGCCTCAGGCCCCAGGCCTGGGTTCAGGAAGGGGTGCCTGGGTGGCCATTTCTCTTTCAGGGAGTCTAGTAATGGCATTGTTTGTGTTCCCCAGACAGCCAGGAAAAAATCTGCTGACCATTCCCTTAGCCCATTTCCTTGCCTTCTTAGGGGCCATTAAAACACCAAGCAGCAGGTTCTTCCCACTGAAAACCTATGCAATCTTGGCAGTGGGGCTGGGCACTGTTGGTAGCCAGAATGAATTTGCTCCTGCTTAGGAACAAGGCCACAATTTACCATGTTTGCTCCCAATTCATAATTTGAAATAGCCCTCTCCTGCTTCCAGTGGCTCTTGGCCCATCATACAACATGTGGCTTCTGCTGGGGCTGTAGGAGGGCTGCCCCTTTCTGTCCTGTCATGCTGACAGCCACGTGGGATGTTGGCAGAGCCAGCCAGTGACTGCCAGTCTCCTGGAGGGTTGCCTTATCCACTGCTTGGAAGTCTTGTCATGTCTGATGTGGCAGGGTCCAGTTTCTAGAGGAAATGTTCCTCTGGGATTTGAATGAAATCTGGGCTGTCCTATCCTATGTCCAGAAAAATCTGAGCAAGCAGCAATTGTAATTAATACTTGACGAATAATACCCACTGGGGGTTAATTCCTGACTGCCCAGAGCTCTGAATGGGTGAAACACATGGTATTGGTTTGGTGTTAGCCATACTTGCTAATGAATTCACTTTACTTACCTTGGCCTTGGGGTTAGTCAAGGATAGCTCAGAAATAAAGTAGTGCCATAACACTGCCTCTTACAGCTGATTATCTTTCTTCTTGTTTCATTAAACATGATGTACTTGAGATTCATCCATGTTGTTGCATGAATCAGTAGTTCATTCATTCATTAATTTTTTTTTTTTTTTTGAGGGAGAGTCTTGTTTTGTTGCCTAGACTGGAATGCAGTGGCGCAGTCTTGGCTCACTACAACCTCTGCCTCCTGGGTCCAAGCGGTTCTCCTGCCTCAGCCTCCTGAGTAGCTGGAACTTCCCGAGTAGCTGGGACTACAGCTACTCATGCCAAGCTACTTTTTGTATTTTTAGTAGAAACAGGATTTCACTGTGTTGGCCAGGCTGGTCTCAAACTCCTGACCTCAAGTGATCCACCCCACTTAGCCTCCCAAAGTGCTGGGATTAAAATGTGAGTCACCACACCTGGTCTGTAGTTTATTCTTTTTTTATTGCTGAGTAGTTGTCCAATGCATGAATATGCCACAATTTATTTATTCATTTTCTTATTTACAGACATTGAGTTGTTTTTAATTTGGGCTATTATAAATGAATATTCTTTCACAAATCTTTCTGTGAACATGTTCCTCTTGTCTACGAAGTAGTTCTCCAAACTCGTACCACTCTACCTTCTTATCAGAGTTCCTGTTGCTGTCCATCTTTATCAACATTTTGTGTAGTATTTTTGAAAATCTTAGGTATTCTAGTGGGGGCTAAAATGGTATTTTACATGTGTGAATTTGCCTCTGTCTGATGACTGATGCTGTGGGGCACCTTTTATGTGTGTATTGGCCATTCATATCTCTTATGAAATGTCTGTTCATCTTTCACCAACTTTTTATTAAATTCTACATAATTTTATTGTTGATTTGCAGGATATTTTAAAACATATTCTGTATAAAAGGCCTTCATTACATATATGTGCTGCAAATATTATTTCTTGGTTTGTGACTTAATTCATTTTCTTAATGGCATACTTTAACAAGTAGAAATTCTCAGTTTTGTTGAAGTCCAACATATCAATTTTTTCTTGTATGGCTTTTTGCATCCTGTCCAAAAAGCTTTGCCTATGCCAAGGTCAGAAAGATATTCTCTTATTTATTTATTTATTTTTCTAGAAGACTAATAGTTCTGGGTTTTATATTTAAGCCTATGACCCATTAAAAAATCACTGTTAGACGTTCTCCACCAAGAGTCACCGCGGTTTCCTGCTTCAACGGTGCTTGGACGGAACCAGTGCTGGTCCCCCACCCCGGCCGGCTACCAGCCCTCCATCACCTCCACACCGCACCCTAGGACCACCCCAAGGACCCCGCCGCTGCTCCAGCGCTGTGCAGCCACCACCGCTGCCTCTCCTTAGCTGCCACCATGACGACCGCATCCCCCTCGCAGGTGAGCCAGAACTACCACCAGGACTCAGAGGCTGCCATCAACCGCCAGGTCAACCTGGAGCTCTACGCCTCATGTGTCTACCTGTCCATGTCTTACTACTTTGACTGCGATGGTGTGGCTTTGAAGAACTTTGCCAAATACTTTCTTCACCAATCTCATGAGGAGAGGGAACATGCTGAGAAACTGAGGAAGCTGCAGAACCAACGTGGTGGCTTCCTTCAGGACATCAAGAAACCAGACTATGATGACGAGGAGAGTGGGCTGAATGCAATGGAGTATGCATTACATTTGGAAAAAAATGTGAATCAGTCACTGGTGGAGCTGCACAAACTGGCCACTGACAAAAATGACCCCCATTTGTATGACTTCATTGAGACACATTACCTGAATGAGCAGGTGAAATCTATCAAAGAATTGGGTGACCACATGACCAACTTACGAAAGATGGGAGCACCCCAATCTGGCTTGGCAGAATATCTCTTTGACACCCTGGGAGACAGTGATAATGAAAGCTAAGCCTTAAGCTAATTTCCCCATAGCCATGGGGTGACTTCCTTGGTCACCAAGGTGGTGCACGCATGTTGGGGTTTCCTTTACCTTTTATATAAGTTGTACCAAAACTTCCACTTAAGTTCTTTGTCCTTCAGATAAAGAAATTTGCTACCCCCACCAAAAAAAAAATCAGTGTATGAAGTGAGAAAAAATTTAGTGAAAAATAGAACTCGAGACCATAAATCTTCCAGAAGAAAACATCCTACTCTCCAATTTGCTGTGATAAATTAAGGGAAAATCTTGCGGCACCCCTGAGATGGAGTAGCTAAGGGAAGAGCTTCCTTCCCTTCCTTCAAGGGTAGACAGTGGCAGCAACAGGTGATGGCGAAGGGTAGTTATGTCCAGTGAAGTAATGACTTAATGTGCATTACAGTATTTACAGTAGATGTGGCAGCAATGCTGAGCACCTGTGAGAGAAAACTGAAGGAACTCCTAGAAAAAGCTAGAGGACATTTTTTGGGACCTAATATATATATTTAGAGACAAGGTTTCTCTCTGTAATCTAGGCTGGAGTGCAATGGTATGATCATAGCTAACTGTAACCTCAAACTCCTGGGCTCAAGTGATCCTCCTACCTCAGTCTCCCCAGTAGTTTAGATTATAGTCATGTGCTGCCATGCCCTAATTTTTTGTTTGTAGAGACAGGGTCTTGCTATGTTGCCAGGCAAGTTTTGAACTTCAGGCTCAAGTGATCTTCCCCTCTTGGCCTCCCAAAGCACTGGGATTATAGGCGTGAGCCCCTATGCCTGACCAGGGACCAGAGTTTTCCAATAAAACCAGCAGGGGTGCATGCTATTACCATTCTGGTATTTACAGGAAAAAGCTGACTTTATTTTTGTTTTTATTTTTGATACTGAAACAATTATAGACTAACAGAAGAGTTGCAAAGATAGTACAGGGAGTTCCTGTAGACTTCTCATCCAGCTTCCCCTAATGTTATGGAAATTTATTTGGGGGAAGAATCAAGAAGCATGGTGAGTGAGTGGGAAGGTAAGAGAGGGAAGGAAGAGAAGCCGATACTGGGTGAATTAATGAGCAGGTTTCTGCTATGGGTAAATAGGACTCGGTCCCTCTAGGGACCTCTAAGAAACTGTACAGAGTGCATCTCAGAGCTGTCCTATGGAGAGGTGAGCAAGTTATCCAGCAACTTCTAACCCTCATTAGTTGAGGGTCACTCCTGGGGTACCTTCCTGACAGGTGCATGGAGAACCACCTCCTGACCAGAATGTTCCTTTAGGCAGCAAGACTTAGGCAAGAAACTATTGGTGTGTCTGTAGGGGGACAGTCTGAAGAGGGCTCAGATGATAATGGTACTGTTTGGGGGTAGGGGATGAGGGAAGCATTAACAAGGTCTGCTAGGCTTTTCAATGGACCCGAACTTTGCTTAAGAGTTTACTGGTTGCGTGTGGCCACTACAGAGATAGACCTTTCCAGACAAAAAAAATAGAATGTACAAAGATTAAAAGGGAGTATGATAAATTCAGTGACATGATGAAGCTGTTTTGGGTGTGTGTGGGAAGAGGACTAACAGGCTAGAGAGAGGTCAGGGAAGAGGCACGGGATAGAATACAAGAGTCTTCTATTCCACATTACCAATTTTGAACTTTATCCTGACGGCCAAAGGGAATTTTTGAAGGGTTTTAAATGGGGAGTAATATCAATTTGCACTTTTAGGAGGATTATTCTGGATGCTATGTGAAAAACAGATGAGAGGATGGTAAGATCAGAATCATGAAAACCAGCCAGGAGTTTGTCTCAGTAATCCAGGTGAGAGATGATGGTGGTGAACTCAGATAGTGCTCACCTGGATGGAAGAAATGTTCAGGGGGGTTGTAATTAACAGGACTTAAATGGGAATGGGGAGGTGGGACGTGAGGGAAGGTGGAATATAAATGGAGGAGGTGATGAGGGAGAGAGGAAAATAAAGAATATGACTTCCATGCTCCTGACCCTGCTATCTATTATTCCCACAAGTAGTGATAGAGGCAGGAGGAGGAGTTACTCTAGGCAGGTAGGGACATCAGAGAGAGGCAACTTGACTTTGGAGGAAGAGGCAGAGAGGCCATTTGGCTTCAGGGGAGAGTGACCTTCCCTTCCCATCCCGTTCCAGCCCCCTTCTCTGCTGAGAGCTGCTTTCATCACCAATAAAATTCTCCACATTCACCATCCTTCAATTTGTCTGTATGATCTCATTCTTCTTGGGTACTGGACAAGAATTTGGGACCCACCAAGTGTGGGTACCCAAGAAGGCTGTCACACTGGCTCGTTGCTCTTGCTGGCAGAAGGGAACCACTCCCCTCGACAAGGCAAAGGGCCCACTGAGCTGATAGCACACTGCTCTCCATGGATGGTTGAGCTAAGAAAACATTGTAACATACCTTCTGGGGCCTTGGGATCACAGGCACGCCTACCTGGATGCTACTGTGGGGCTTGCACAGAGTTTGTTTCTGCTGGCACTAAAGTGGCTGTCAGGTTCCTGTACTCACTCACTTGCATGTTCCCTCCTGTGAGGAGCTGAGTGTGATGTGTGGGGTAAACAGAGCACCCCTGTTCTGCAAGGGGTCAAGGAAAAATCTTGCATCAGTAGGATGATAAATGTGGGAGTTTGGGGCCTCGTAAATGTGAAGTGTCAGTAGGAAATCCCAGGGATAGTTATTTAATAAACAATAGGATATAAATGTCTTTGATGTCTTTGGTGGATGTAGTCTGCAGATTTAGATTTAGGGGTGGATAGCTTAAAGACTACCATGGTCTTAGGACAGAAGCCATAAGATTAGGAGAGATGGCCCTGGGAGATTATATAGCATGAGATTTATGGGAAGTAGAGGAAAAAACCTGTAGAAACATGAATCCTACCAGGGCTGCCATTCGAAGTGTGCCTTGCTTTTTCATCTGGCCATGAACAAACCTCCTATCTCCTAATTTTCAGAAAATGGCACACAGAAAGGCGGGTAGGAAGCTGCATGCGCGTGCCTGAGGCCAGGTTTTCCTGATTAAAGCTCTCCTTGGGCTTGTGGTGTTGCCCCTGTGGCTTTCCTTGGCATGGCCTTGTATTTTGAGAGAACCTTTTCGGAGGGGCTGATCTTTTCTTCTCATTTCTTCTCTGCTTCAGCCTTATGCTATAATATTTACGTTGGCCACTTGCCTTTCTTTTTACCAGTTGGGACTAGTTGTATTCTTATAGCTATTTTCCCTCTCTCTGTTTTAGACAAATAAAAAATGGAAATGCCAGGTTTAAAACAGAGGGTTTGCCAAAGATGTGTCTTTCTTTTGCTGACAAGAGAAAGCAAGTGCACGTGTGGCAGACCAGCCCATTCCTAAATCTAAATGCACACTGGTGGTCCTGGCTGTGGGGGAGTGAGGGTGATTCCCCACTTCATGAGGGTAATAATACCAATTTGGCACTTTTCCTTGGTAAGTGAAAATCATTTTCCAATATGAACTGCAAATTATAAATTATTAATAGCTCCCCAAGGTATTCCACTGGACTAATCCCGTCTTGCCCTCTGCAAATTGGTTTTGGTCCTTCACATTTAGGAGAAACTCTTGCTATCATTGATACTAATTTTTATTTGTACTCACACGTGGATCTCCTCTCTAGCACATCCAAAGCAGCCCCTTTAATTTGGGGTGAGGAAGAGGATCTATTTGTTGAAAATCCCTTTCTTTCCCCTGCCATGTCTGTTTTGTACTTCAAAGTCAAGCAGAATAATTCTAATGCTTATTTTAAAAGACAGGCTTTTAAATGCTTAAATTCATATATTTAAACTCTCCTAAGGTGGTAGCCTCCTCTTTTTTCTCTTCTCTCTTAAGTTTTCCTACTCTCCTCTCCTACAGGATGTACACAAGCCTTATACAGTTTAGTCACTGTTTTTTGGGAGTTAAACCAAATCCGATTCTTTTCAGTTTAGGTTCTACAACCAAGAGGGAATTCAACAAATTAAAGTGACTACAGTTGTGAAGATACTTAAAACTGTAACCATTTGGAGTCCCACATTTCTGTGAATATAGCCTGAAGTCTACTTTTTTGGCAACAACTTCACCCTCTTGCTTTATATTCTGTTGAATATAAAATTAAAGTTTACATTATTTTCATGAGAATTGCTGCCTTCCTTATCCTGCAGTTGTGTGGAAGACCTTATATTTCCAGTTAAATGGCATCTTGGGAAACCATTGTTCCAGTTTGTTTTTCTCTTTTTGGCTCTTGATTCTTTTATCAAACTATTAGCTATTAACCTCAAGAGCTTGTCATATGCATACCTGAGCACTGTTTCCTCTTCATGTTTAATAAAAGCTGTTTAGAAAAAATGTCAAGGAAGGAAAACTGGACCAATTGCCAGATGCCTATGTCTATATTAACATTATTCTATTAGTCAGTTCCCTTTGGTTAATATATAACTTAGCTAAAGTTTAGTTACATTATACTGCAGTAACAAACAACTGCCACATCTTAGTGGCTTCCAACAAGAGTTTATTTCTTATTCACAATTTGTGCTGACTGTGATTCAGCTGTCACTCTGCTCCATTTGTCTTCATTACAGGGCCAGCAAGGAGAGATCCCAATCTGGGATATGCTTCCCTCATGTCAAAGGGAGAAAAAGCGGTATTGCTAATGGTATGGACAGGAGGCAAAGAAATACTGGGTGGAAGAGGGTGGTTCCCCAGCAAAGGCCCCACCCTCAAGCCTGAAAACCCGTGGCCCTAAATGGGAACAGGCATTCCTGTTTTTGTGCTCAAATGTTTGGCCCACCACGACTCCCTATTCTGTACCCAATAACCAAGGCTCTGTAAGCAGGTGAGCAGATGAACAGAAGAGTGAAGAGCAGCAGAACGGCGCAGCCGAGGAGGAGAGAAGAGAAAAGGAGCATCTGAACCTTGAGAGGAGTTCGACTGAGAATGCATTTATTGAGTACTTCATGTGGCAGGCAGTGATGTGAGTTCTGTACTATCCTATTGGGCAGAATAATTAGCTCTCCCAACCTCAGTAGATAAACTTTAGAACCTCAATGGCTTCACACAGTAAAAGTTTATTTCTCATTCACATCATGGTTCAGTTTGGGTTGGATGACTCTCCAGGGTAGCTCTTTCCTCCAAGTGGTGATGTGGGAATCTAGGCCGCTTCCATCTTGTAAGTAGGTTACGTGGTATATGTGGCTGCCAAGGCTGCCATTGCAAAGTGTGTGTCTTTGTGTGTGTGTGTGTGTGTGTGTGTGTGTGTGTGTGAGAGAGAGAGAGAGAGAGAGAGAGAGAGAGAGAGAGAGAGATGGAGGAAGAACCTGGTGGATGTTTTCACGGACCAAGATGGGAACTGGCTCTCATCACTTCTACCCACTTTCCATTGGCCTGTATTAGTCACATGACCTCATCTAGATGCACCAGAGCTGATAAATAGAGCACTGGATATTTAGTGAACACTAATAAACCCTGTCACTATGTTAAAATCATTATCCCCATTTTTATATATAAGAAAACTGAGGTGCAGAAAGTTTAAGGACTTTTCCTTGGACCTATGTCGCAGTAAAATAGATGGTATTGGAACCTAGACAGTCAGGCCTTAGAATCTGTGCTCTTAGCAACTGCACTAGACTGTGTCTTATCTTTTATCATAGTTTTCTAGGTTATGAATATATTGACTATACCAGCATCTAGACCTCATTTACCCATTTTTTTCAGAAACATCAAAATAACCTTTTAAATTATTCTACTAAAAGCTTGGTACACTGGAGATACCATGATTATAATCCTTATACCATGCAATGAAGCTGGTGCAGCAGAAGGAATTTTCAGTCATCAGTGTTTTTTTTTTTTTTTCTCCTGAGAGATGAGCATTTTTGGATCCAAAGAGGTCACAAGGGCAGGGGCAAAGGATGTCTCAGTGGGAACTAGAGGGTCTGATTCCCCTGTTGCTCCCACCTTGGCTCTGAAGAAGACCCAGGGATCATGCAGCAGTCTCCAGAGGGACTGAGGTTAGGTTTTTCCATTAGCCTGGAAATAAGGGCTCAGACTGAGAAATTAAGTTGTTATAAAAAATCAAGAAATTAATGTTTCTTGTGCTCTTTTG
The DNA here is from genome assembly GCF_001604975.1 of Cebus imitator. Lineage (NCBI taxonomy): Eukaryota > Metazoa > Chordata > Mammalia > Primates > Cebidae > Cebus > Cebus imitator. Next base: position 113,744 of record NW_016107365.1, on the reverse strand, counting down.
TCAGCGGACTAAGATTAATAGCTACTACTTAAAAAAAATCCAGACTATTGCCTGCGTGGTGATCAAATTCATCATTGCTCATTTGTGGATTCTTTTCTTTTCCCTGGTTAGAAATGGGACTGGCTATCCCTAGCCCCTCTCCTGTGGTTCTCTGAGGTTCCTCACTGCTTACTGATTGTGGTCATTTTATCTGCAGATTTTCACAAAAGAAGTTTGTCATGTGTTGGAGCCAGGGTCCATAACTAATTCCCAACAGCTAGGTGACATCTCATGTTCTCTTCACTTACCTTGGGTTTTAATTCCCTCTGAGTAAGATTTATCCCACCAATTCCAGAAGCTCTTTTTTGGCAAAGAAGCTGGAAGCAAAATAGGAGCAGAAGTGTCATGGTTTCTGACTGTCCTTCATTAGCATAGCAAGAATCCCAGCTGTAGCCCAAAGAGCAGTTGTTCTAGAAGTAAGAGGTGAGCCTGCTTGCCCAGAGTAACATGGGGCCAGCCTTACAGGGTTTCTTGACTTGAAGGTCTGAGGACTTTTCAGGGATAGAATTACCAGAAAGAATAGAAGGAAGTGAGAGTGGAGGCCAAGAAGTTGTTCCGAGGAGAATGGTCAGTCATCAGAAGGAACAGCACTTCTGAGCACAGACTAACGTGTCTCTGCAACTGTCCTCTGATCTAGACCTCGGGAAATCACACCAGCATCTAGGGGTGTGGAGGCCATTACAAAAGCAGGTAAATGCCAAAAGGACTATTTCTGTGTAGATTTTGTGGGACTTTGAGAATGCAAACTGCAAGTAGGCTTTAGTGTTGGCAGGAGGGAGGGGGACAGTGGTGGTTGCTTTTTTAGCAACAGCAATAGCTCCCACCTTGGTGGTGACCGTAACTTGAGAATTCTACACATGGGGTTAGAATAAGAAAGAAAAAAATGGAAAGTACAGCAAGGAAACCTGGATGATTTGGTATTATCTTTATTTACCCTTGGAGATTCATTCCTAAAGCCATATGAAAGGAACTTTGTGAAGGGTAACAGTGTGTGTGCATGTGTGCGTGCACGTGTGCGTGCGTGTGCGTTAGAAATTCTGCAAGAATGGGTGGAGTTGAAGCCAGAAGAATACTATTTTGTGTTCATTGTTATTATTCTATTATGTTATTCTCCTGTTTGCATGGGGTGGGAAATACAAATTATTAGTTTCACCCCATTTGTCCCAACAGCACTGACCATTTTTGTTCTTCTTAGACTAAACATAAGTTAAATGGTTCTTTTTGTTGTCGTTCCATTCAGTGCGAGCCTGAGCTGACTTTGGGCTTCCACTTCCTGACTTTGTGTTTCAGCCTTTTACAATCATCTCTGGGCATATCTTCTTTTCCCCATCTTTTGAATTATTTTTAAAGGCCTGAGTATATTAGTAAGTTTCCTTTATATCCGTATTGGCCTCTGGAAGTATCTTTTCTCTCCCCTGTTCCCACTTTTCCCCATCAGGCTGTAAACTTGTCTTTCTTATTCTTTTTTTATTAAAATATCAACTTAAACATTTTTTTTCCTTTGAATATAAAAGTACTAAATTTCCATTGTAGAAAATTTAAAAGTAGGGAGATTCATCAAGGGGAAAAAATTACCATAATTCTAGAATTCGGAGATAATGAATATTAACACTTTGCTTGATGTCTTTCCATCATTTTTCTATGCATATCTGTATAAACATTATATGTGTGTATGTATGGGTGTGCATAGGTATATGTAAGTATACATTATCATTATGAATTTGGGATCATACTATACATGACTTTTTTTTTTTTTGAGACAGAGTCTAGCTCTGCCCCCAGGCTAGAGTGTGGAGCATGATCTCTGCTCACTGCAACCTCCGCCTCCCACGTTCAAGCTATTCTCCTGCCTCAGCCTCCCGGGTAGCTAGGATTAAAGGCACATGCTGCCACACCCCACTAATTTTTATATTTTTAGTAGAGACAGGGTTTCACCATGTTGGCCAGGATAGTCTTGATCTCCTGACCTCATGGTCTGCCCATCTCAGCTTCCCAAAGTGCTGGGATTACAGGCGTGAGCCATTGCTCCCGGCCCACACATGACATTTTGTAAGCTTTTTTCACCTATAAATATACCATGATTGTTTGTCATGTTTTTTCTTTTAGAACATTATTCTTAGTGAGTACAAATTATTTTCTTTTTTTTTTTTCAATTTATAAACAACAGTTTATTTGGCTTATGGTTCTGGAAGTTAGGAAGTCTAGGATCAAGAAGTAGCATCTGACAGTGGCCTTTTTTCTGGGTCATAACATAGCAGAAGGCATTACATGGTAGGAGAAACAGCAAGGGAAAGCCAAACTCATTTTTATGAGCAATACCAGCCGTTTCTCAACCCACTCCTGTTTACATTAATCCATTCATGAGGGCATAGCCCTCATAACCTAGTCAATTTAAAGGTCTCACCTCTTAACACTGTTGCATTAAGGATAAAGTTTTCAACACGTGAACTTTTGGGGGATACATTCAAACCACAGCAAACTCTATGTATAGGAATCTTGGCGATCTCCACCAGAGGGACCACTTCCTCTCTCCCGCCTTCCCTTTGAGTACAAATTATTTTCAAACTTTTGACACAGATTGCTAATTTGCTTTCTTTCTTTTTTTTTTTTGAGCTAGAGTCTCACTCTGTCACCCAGGCTGGAGTGCAATGGAACAACCTTGGCTCACTGCAGCCTCTGCCTCTGGGCTCAAGCGATTCTCCTGCCTTAGTCTCCTAAGTAGCTAGGACTACAGATGCATGCCACCACGCCCAGCTAATTTTTTTGTATTTTTATTAGAGACGGGGTTTCGTCACATAGGCCAGGATGGTCTCGAACTCCTGACCTCAAGTGATCTGACCACCTCAGCCTCCCAAAGTGCTGGGGTTACAGGTGTGAGCCACCATGACTGGCTGCTAATTTGTTTTCCAAAAAGGAGATGGCAGTGCACTCTTCTATCAGCAGTATTTAAGGTTACCATTGCTGATTTCTCTGCATTCTTCTCAACACAACAACTTAAAATTTTCAGTCAGTTGTCTAGGTAAAAAAGTAATGTCTTATTGTTATAGTCTGCATTTTTGATTGCTAATAAGATGAACATTTTCCATGTTTATGGCCATTTGTATTTTGTTTTTCACAAGTTGCTTGTGTGTTGACATGCATCTGTAATTGTCTTTTGTTAGAAGTTTCCTAATCCTCTTGCTCCTTCTTGTCTATAGAGTCTCAGACAATGTGATCATGTTGATCTGTTAGCTGAGGATTTAGAATCTGCCTTTCTAAAGTCTGCGGCATATATCTGATTATACCCACTTACTATCTTCCTGACAATCACACAATTAAATGCCCTGACCATGTGTCTTGAGTTTCATTTTGTCTCCAATACTTGATTGATTATATCAGAATCATGAACCCTGGGTCCTTCAATGTCATAATTAGCATGGGGTTCACATCTTTGCCCACGGGTGCTAGAAGACTGAATAAAGGAAAGAAGAAAAAAATCCTTGAAGGGAGTTGGATATAAGACAATGAGCTACAGCTCAGTGGGGCACAACAAAGGGTATAATTTATGGTCCTCTGAAGGTGTGGGGTTATGCCAACCATCCTAAGGATACATCGTGAGAAGCCATTCTGAGGAAGGCCTCTGCTGAGTTGAATGTGGTATCATGTCCCAGGGAAACTTGGTCAGAGATCAGGATCATATGGCAGGGAGAAGACAGAGCTAAAGTTTGGAGCTTAGATTGTGATTTAAAAAAAGTCAAGGAAGCATGGTGGACAAAGAACAGGACTCAGATCCTGAGATTGTTGGAAACAGGGCACCCTGGTGGGTAGAGGCTGGGCTGGGTTGCCAGAAATATGCAGGCGAAAAAGCCTTCCCAGCTAAGCTAGGAAGCTAGGTCAGTCATGATGAAGGGCAATGGCAGGGCTAGGGCCTGATAGTGAGGGGCACACCACAGGCTTAAAAGTTGGCCAGAATCAAATGGACTGAGGGCTAGGAACAAGAACGTCCTTTAGAGCTTGCCCATTGTCCTGGACTCCCTCCTCACTGTCCCGTCTTCCATTGTTAATTCCCTCCCTACGCCTCTACTGCCCTCTCTGAGCTCATTTTATTTTAAATTAACTTTCCCATATTTCAGGTTTCTTACAGAACATTCTCTTTACCCCTTCCTTTAACTGAAGTTTATTCCTCCTCAGAACTAACCTGCTTCCTCGTGACCCTTTTGAGGTAAGGAAGGACATTCCTTCATATACTGTACGTCACTGGGCCAAGGAAGGGGTTTGTATTTCTATGTGTTGCACTAAACCATTTCTCATAGATCCCCATGCAAACTGATTTTCCTTTGGATTTTATGCAATCTAGCTATTCCACTTATCCCTTCCTTATCATAAATGTTGGTTTTATGAGGACTTTGTATCCAACAGGCTTATGGGTTACTTTTTGCTCCAAGTCTTGATTGATTTCAATTTCCATTTAACATTTCCACCTAGAAATATTTAGCCTCTTTGTCTTCTATGACCTTCACTCTCTCCTACTTAAGGTACCTGCTGTCAGGACTTCCTCTACTTCTATTACCAGGATACTGATTACTGCTGGAGAAAATTGTATAACCTTGTCATTTGGTCCCACTAATAGTTTACGATCTCAGACTTTAAGTGGATCTCAACTCAGCTCATCCGTCCTTTCTCTTGCCCAGGCAAGTTTTCATTTCCATGTCCTGTAATAGCCATTCTCAGTCCTCTAATCTGCTCAAGCAGGCCTATTCTAATCCCACCACTTTATGTCTAAATAGACATCTTTTTTTTTTCCTATTTCATGGGGGACATTGACATTATCAATTGTGACCTTACCCATTTCTGTACTTTCTCAACCTGGAACCTTATCTGCTCCTGACTTTCCTGTAGCCTTGAATCTAGTATCCAAGCAAAATTTGCCTTTCCTATTTAACGGCAATTCTTCCCTCATGCTTTATATCACACATCCTCCTTGTTATGGACTAATGTTTGTGCTCCTCCAAAATTCATCTGTTTTTACAGTAGAATTTTGTTTACAGCCCTTTACAGTTTAGGGCTTCAGCATGCATCTCCAAGGTATTTGGTGATGGGAACCTTAGGGAGGTGATTAGGTTTAGAAGAGGTGATGAGGGTGGGGCCTCCATGACGGGATTAGCGTCCTTTTAAAAGATTTTTTATTAAAAATATTTAATCGATACATAATTGTGCATATTCATGGGGTACATGGGATAATTTGACACATGAATACAATCTGTAATGATCAATTAGAGTAATTGGGATATTCATCACCTCAAACATTTATCGTTTTTTGGTGTTGGAAACATTTGAAATCTTCTCTTCTGCTATTTTGACACATAAATTATTGTGAACTATAGTCACACCATTGTGCTAGAGAACACTAGAACCTATTTCTCTGATCTAATTGTAATTTTGTACCTGTTAACAAACATTTCCCTATTCCCCTTCCCCTTCCCCTTCCTAGCCTCTAGTAGCCACTATTCTACTCTCTAATTCTATGAGATCAACTCTTTTGGCTCTCACATATGATTGAGAACATGTAGTATTTGTCTTTTTGTGTCTGGCTTATTTCACTTAACATAATGATGTACAGTTCCATCCATGTTGTTGCAAACAACAGGATTTCTTTCTTCTTAGTGGCTGAATAGAATTCCATTGTGTATATGTACCACATTTTCTTTATACATTCATTTGTTGATGGATACTTATGTTAATTTCATATCTTCGTTATTGTGAATAGTGCTGTAATAAATATGGGAGTGCAAATATTCTTCTAAATACAGATTTCCTTTTCTTTGGATATACACCCAGTAGTAGGATAGGTAGTTAATATGATAGATGTATTTTTAGAAAACTTCATGTCTTTTTCCATAATGTACTAATTTGCATTCCCATGAACAGAATGTAAGAATTTTCCCTCCCTGCATTTTTACCATTTTGTTATTTTTTGATAATACCATTTTTTTTTTTTTTTTTTTTTGAGACAAAGTCTTGCTCTGTTGCCAGGCTGGAGTGCAGTGGTGTGATCTCAGGTCACTGCAACCTCTGACTCCCTGGTTCAAGCGATTCTCCTGCCTCAGCCTCCTGGATAGCTGGGATTACAGGCATGTGCCACCAAGCCCAGCTAATTTTTGTATTTTTAGTAGAGATGGGGTTTCACCATGTTGGCCAGGATGGTCTCAATCTCCTGATCTGCCCACCTCAGCTTCCCAAAGTGCTGGGACTATAGGTGCTAGCCACTGTGTCTGGCTTATTTTAACTGAGGTGAGATGATATCTCATTGTGGTTTTGATGTGCATTTCCCTGATGATTAGTGATATTGAAAATTTTTTCATATACCTGTTGGCCATTTATATGTCTTCTCTTGAGAAATGTCTATTCAGGCCTTTTGCACATTTTTAAATCAAATTATTTGATATTGTGTGTGTGGTTTTTTTCTTTTTGCTGTTGAGTTCCTTGCATATTCTGGATTTTAATCCCTTGTTGAGTGGGTAGTCTGCAAATATTTTCTCCCATTCTGCAGGCTGTCTGTTCAATCTGTTGATTGTTTCCTTTGTTGTGCAGGAAATTTTTAGCTTGATGTAATCCTATTTATTTTTGCTTTTGTTGCCTATGCATTTGAGGTCTTATGAAAAAAAATCTTTGCCCAGACAAATGTTCTGAAGAATTTCCTCTGTTTCCTTCTAGCAGTTTCATGGTTTTGGGTCATACATTTAAGTCTTTAATCTACTTTGAGTTAACTTTGTATACCTGAAATATGCAACGTCTAGTTTCATTCTTCAGCATATGAATATTTACTTTCCCCAGCACCATTTATTGAGGACACTGTTCTTTCTCCATTGCATGTTTTTGGTGCCTGTGTTGAAAATCAGTTGGCTGGGTTTTCTGTTCTGTTCCATTGGTCTATGTGTCTTTATGTCACTATGGTGCTGTTTTGGTTACTCTAGTTTATATTATATTTTGAAGTCAGGTAGTGTGATGACTCCAGCTTTGCTCCTTTTTCTCACAATACCTTTGACTAGTTGGGTTTTTTTGTGGGTTCACATGAATTTTTGATTTTTTTTTTCTATTTCTGTAAAGAATGTCATTGATATTTTGATAAAGATTACACTGAATCTGTAGATCACTTTGGGTAATAGGGATTAGTATCCTTTTAAGAACAAGAGGAGGCCAAAGCCTTCTTTTTCTTTTTCATGTGAGGATACAACAAGAAGGCAGCCATTTGAAAGCCAGAAAGAGAGCCCTCATCAGGATCTGAATCTGCCAGCAACTTGATCTTGGACTTCCCAGCCTCCAGGCCTGTGTTTAAACCACACTGTCTATGGATTTTTGTTAGTAGCCCAAGTTGGCTAGTACACTTCTTTTTTCTTTAAGAACTTGTCCACAAATTATTCTCATTTAGTTCTATATCTTTTTTTTTCCTCTTCACTAATTGTTTCTCTTGGTGTACAAGTGCCTATTTCTTTTTAACAATCCCCCTTCTCATACTATACTTTCTTCCTTTCCAGCCAAACATCTTCAAAGTATTGTTCCCATCAACTGAATTGACTTTTTCATCTCTCTGCTGCTCCTCAATTCTCTGCAATATGGCTTCATACTATAGAACTACATGAAAGTATCTCTTGTAGAGATTACCAGTAACCCAGCTGTCAAATGGAGTAGGTACTTTTTGGATTTATATTACATGTTCTCTCTTTCATAATTTTTCATTGTTGACCATTCCTTTTTCTTGACATTTTTTCTTTGGTTTTCATCATGTCACTCTCTTAGCATTTCTTCTTCCTAAGTCATCATCATTATCCATTATTTGACTTCGCAAAATTTTCTTCCTGATGTTTCCAAAGGTTCTGTGCTTATTCTTCTTCTGCCATTCTATATCCTCTATATTCAAGGCTTCTAGTGTCACTTCCATGCTATTGACTCCAGACTGCTCCTTGAGCTTGAGACTAGGATATTTAGCTGCCCACAGAAAAACTCCACTTGGATGACCCTATACTACTCAAACTGAAAATGATGACTAATTATTGTTTTTATAAATCAATGTCCAGGACTTAATTGTTCATTTCTCTGTGTCTTCAATTCTGCTTTTCTTACTGTTTACTAGTTTTTATGCACATGAAATGACCATGTATTTCCTATAGCATAAGGAGTGGGGCTTTCTGCTCTTGAAAAAGTCCCCCTCTGTGTTATTGAAGGAAGAAAAGGAAAAGGTGGAATGAGATATCTTTAAACTATGGTTTTTGATAATTCTTCATATAATTTTCTCTTTTTGCTTTCACCAAAGTAGAAATAATCCCTCTTTGCTGCTGTCTGCAACCTGCTTTACATTGTGTTAGGTGAGAAGCCTAGTTTCCTTGGCCTGAACAGGTATCCTCATTTTTATAATCCCATAGTTCTCAAACCTTAAAGGGTAAAAGATTCGCCATCTGGGAAGAAGTTTTTGTTTGTTTGTTCTTGTTTTTGTACCATAGTAGTAATGGATCCTTTCCATGGAATTCTAGGACTAGGGTGCGGCTTAGAAATTTGTGCTTGCAGATGCTTTCCAGATATTTGTGAGAAAAGTGGTTCATAGACCACATTTTGAAAAACACTATAATAGAATAGTTTAGCTCTAGTTGCTGTTTGACATTTTCTTTAGTTATTAAAGATCTCTGTCCTTGAAAGACTCATTTAATTGAGATGCCAGTGTATTTTGTGGCTTTGGTGAAGGATCGGCCGCAAGAAACAGACCTTGTGGAAACTGAGCTAGGAAGGAAGAGGTGTTTATTATTACAGCCCGGGAGCAAGGCTTTATGTTTTGTCTAAACGGCCAAGCTCACCTAACAAAGAGAAGCTCTGCCTTTATATAGGCTTCCACTCTAGATATTACACATGAAAGGATCTTGGGTTTACAGTTTTAGAAATTACATATGAAAGGGTCTTGGGTTTACAGTTTTAGAGATTACATATGAAAGGGTCTTGGTGGAGGAGGAGTAGAGTGGGGGTTTGATCTTGTTTAAGTAAAAACAATGTCTTCCAGAGATTCCCCCATACCATGCCTGCTATTTACAGGAAGGTGATTTAGGAGGTGCCAGTCGGCCAGCCTTTTCTTCTATTGAAATGCAGTGTGGAAGTCAAGGGGGAGGTGATCCTAGATGCCTGGGTCTCCTTCCTCACCTTGAATCTGTATAATTTGTATGTATGGATCCTACTGGTGGCCATAGTTATATGTGTACAAAATAACACCCCATCCCATTGAGCTTTTTATTTATTTATTTTTTTCTTATAGGATGAAAAAACTACAGAAGTAAAAACCAAGCTGGACATGGTGGTTTATGCCTGTAATCACAACACGGTGGGAGTCTGAGGCGAGTGGTTTGCTTGAGCTCAGGAGTTCGAGACCAGCCTGGGCAATATGGCAAAGCCCCATCTCTGCGAGAATTACAAAAAATTAGCCAGGCATGGGGGTGTGTACCTGTGGTCCCAGTTACTCAGGAGGCTGAGGTGGGAGGATCACTTGAGCCCAGGAGGCAAAGGTTGCAGTGAGCTGAGATTGTGCTGCTGCACTCCAGCCCTGATGACAGAGCGAGACTCTGTCTCCAAAAAAAAAAAAAAAAAAAAAAAACCCCCCTCAAAAAAAAAAAAAAAAAAAAAAAAAAAATCAAAACCAGTTTGACTTCTTTGGAGATGGAATTAAGTACAGATTTGGCTGTTGTTATTGTGTTTGAGTGTGAGTTTGTTTTTTTTTTAGAGATGGGGTCTTGTTCTGTCACCTAGGCTGGAGTGCAGTTATAGCCTCGAATGCCTGGCCTCAAGTGATCCTCCCGCCTCAGCCTCTCAAAGCGTTTGGATTACAGGCATGAGCCACCTTGTCTGGCCTAAGTGCAGATTTTGAATGAATTGACTTCTAAAGACAAAGCCATAGTTCTTGTTCACTGGGAAAATGAAAGTATCAGGTTAGTGCCCAAGTAATAGTGCTTTTGCGATGAAAGTAATGGCAAAACCCTCAATTACTTGGGAACCAACCTATCTCTCTCTATATACGTATACAGAAATTATTGTCTTCCCCTTCCATTGTATAAAAGCAAAACAGAATTGTGGAAGTGCTTTCTAACTGAGCGGTTTCAACCTAGGATTCAGAGCCATCTGCCTCTGAACATGTGTGTGATTGGTTAATCAACAACAGATGCTTGCTTATCCTGTGACTTGCTCTTCTCAGGGCAATGCTACTTATTACTGGTACCTCGGCCAAGACGGTGTTTACATCTCTCTCTTTCTCTCCAAAGCTTTGTGTCTAAAAGGTTTTTCTGCTTAACAATGGTAGAATTTCTATCTAAAAACAAAGGAGTTATTTATGGCTACTTGTATTTTTGTGTGCTTTATAGCCAGGAATTTTACATTTGCTGAATAGTTCAATAACAATAACAGCATTAAGGCGAGCATTGCTCATAAACTTTACATAACCTCAAAATGACAACATAGTGAGCCATTAATCAGCCTCTAAGATTTTAATGTTTCTTTTCAGTTGCTTCTGTTTCCTTCTCCCAGTGTAATAAGACTTTCTGTGTGACCACTTCTTTCGAGTTTGGTGATAGTCAAATGACAACGAGTCACTTTTGCTCTTTGGTAATTGCGAATAATTCTGAGTTTCATCTGGGATGTTGAATGGCTCAAGAATATCTTTGGTTTTCTGCCTCCAGCAAAGATCTTTAAAGTGTTGGCAGGAGGGGACTGCAGGGGAGAAATGTGTTATGGCATAGATTAGTGAGGTTTCCCATTCATTACAGGATTTCCCATTAGTGGTGTTTCAGGCAATGTAGAATTGAAAGGTTGGACATGACCGTTGTTTGAGGCATGTCATTAGGAGCTGTCAGGTTTCCATATGCAAACCTGGAGCCTGAAAGTCTGAATCGTCTCCCACCCCCACCCCCACCCCCCACATTTGCCATTGTCCCTAATGGCCCAGTGGAGCTTCCCCAGACAAGCCCCTCACCTCACCCTGCCATCTTAACTGTTATTATGATAATAGTCTTATTCCACCCACCATTGTAACTGAACTTATGGTAATGTATACTCCTTGCCCCTACTCCCACCACTGTAACTTTCCACTGTCCATCCCAAACCTATAAAACCAACTCCTATCCCACTGCCCTTTGCTAATGCCCTTTTTGGCCTTAGTCCATCTGCACCCAGGTGAATAAACAGCCATGTTGCTCACACAAAGCCTGTTTGCGGGGTGTCTTTATTCAAAGCACGCGTTTTCAACAGGAACCAGGCAGGAGTTGTAAGTATAAACTCCAGTCGAGGGAATTCTGTCTTAGAACAATCCACTGTTTAAGAGAACAGAGTTTGAAGTCAAAAAATGGATGGATTTCTATCCCGGCTCTGCCATTTATGAGCTACATAACTTTGGGCACATTGCTTAAGCGCTTTGAGCTTCCATAAAGTGGGATTAGTAAGTCTCACAGCCACTCTAGGCGAGTGATATCATTAGTCTCCTCTGGCATGGAGTTGTTGGGAGGATCAACAGCAGCTAGTAGCTAACACAGTTTTTTTTTTAATTTGTTCACATTCAACAAATTATTATGAGCTTGCCACTGTGCTAGGGGCTAGAAACAGAGTGGTGACCACAAAAAATAAAATCACTAACCTCATAGGCCTTACATTCTAGTTGGAGTGAGAAAAATAAACTAACATTCAAGGTAATTAAAAAATTGTGACTTATGCAATAAAGGAAGAAAACAAGGTGGTGTGATAGAAAGTAACCAGGGAGGTCAATTTCCATCAGGTGGTCAGGGAGGGTGACATTTGAGCTAGGAACTCTCAGTTGAGGATATCTGGGATGAGCATACCAGAGAGAGAGTGTCCCTGTGCTAAATGCTTTAGTGCTTTCTCCTGTTAAATTCCCCAAAACTCAATAGACCAGAAAGAAATATCTGTGTTTTCCAAATAAGGAAATTTTTTTTTTTTTTTGTCAGAGTCTTACTTTGTTACCCAGGCTGGAGAGCAGTGGCATGATCTCAGCTCACTGCAACCTCTGCCTCCCAGGTTCAAGTGATTCTCCTGCCTCAACCTCCCAAGTAGATGGTACTACAGGTGCACGCCACCAGAGCCAGCTAATTTTTGTATTTTTAGTAGAGATGGGGTTTCACCATGTTAGCCAGGCTGGTCTTGAACACCTGAACTCAGGTGATCCACCCACCTTAGCCTCCCAAAATGCTGAGATTACAGGTATGAGTCATCGTGCCTGGCCAGGAAATTTAAGTTTGAAAGATTGAATACGTTACCTACTATCACACAAGTAATAGGTCGGGGCGGGGGCTGGGATTAGAATCCCAAAGCTTGAATTTATGAACAGATGACATAGTTTGGATGTCTCCTTGAAATCTCATGTTGAGATGTAATTCTCAGTGTTGAAAGTGGGGCCTGGTGGGAGATGTTTTGGTCATGGGGGTGGATCCCTAATGGCTTGGTGCTGTCCTCACCATAGTGAGTGAGTTCTCATCAGTTCTGGCTGTTTAAAAGTGTGGCCTTGCCCCTATCTCTCTCTCTCTTGCTCTTGCCTTTGCTATGTGAAGTGTCTGCTCCTGCTTGCCTTCTGCCATGAGTAAAATGACCTGCCCAGAAGCTGAGTAGATGCTGGCACCATGCTTGTACAGCCTGCAGAACTATGAGCCAATTGAAGCTCTTTTCTTTATAAATTACCCAGCCTTAGGTATTTCTTTGTGGCAAAGCAAGAAGGGCCTAGTATATCAGACACTGCTCATCTTAGAAGTGTATAACATGTCAGACGCTGCACATCTGACAGGAAGAAAGGAAGCTACAAGATCACCTAGCCCATGCAGTCATTTTACGGATGAAAAAATTGGTTGAGAGAGCATATGTAATTTGTTCAAGGAGATGAGGACACTCCCAGAAACCAGGTCTTCTGTCCTTGAGTCCAGAACTTTTCACTGCACACCACGGTCAAACTGGTTTTCAGTAATGGTCTTAATGACCCAGTCAGTTTCATGATTTGATTCTAGTATCCGATGAACGATTGTTGACTTTTGGACTCTTAAGTATACAGTGGTTTGTTGGATGCTAAATCAATTTGACAGGATTTGTTCTAGCACACAGTTTTGTTTTTGTTTTGTTTTAAATGCCATATGCACATTAGAAAGAAATTGAATCAGTATATGAATGGGCATTTAAAGAAAGCCTTTTTTTTTAGCTCCCCATCACCCACCTTGATTTCTCTCCCTAAAGGCAATCATTGTTATCACTTTGTGTATATCCTTTTACAAATAATCTATTAAAATACATGCATATATGTGCACATATTCTTTTTTACATAAGACATACAATACCACATTGTACACAATATGTACACCTGGCTTTTTTCCCATAACATTAGCTATTACAGCTCTTTCCTTGTTATCAGTATAAAGTTGACTCATTCTTGTTAATGGCTACAGGGTATTTCATTGTATGGGCAAACCTAAATATATTGATCTCATCTCAGTCAATCAATACTTAGGCAGTTTCCAGTCTTTTGTGACTGCAAACATGCTGTGATGAATGTTGTCGTGGAGATATTTTTGTGGACATATGCCAGTCTACCTGTAAGAGATTCCACTTGAAGTGGAATGGCTGTTTCAAATGGTTTGCATACTTTGGACTTTGATAGATGCTACCAAACTGTCTTCTGATGGGTTGGACATGCCCAACAAATGTGTGTAGGAGAATCATCTTTAAGCTGGGTGGCTGGTTAATGAGCACTCTCTCCTGTGAAGCCAGCCTAAATTGATGGGGTGAGGCCTTGAGGAGAAGCCTTCAGACTTCTCTGCTCATGGTTGCCTTGGGCAACCTGCTCTTCCCAGCACGTTGACATCGGAGGCTGCAGGAACCAGAAATCCAGAGGGCAGCTGCACTCCCTCCTGGTTCATTCTCCCTGTGCTTCTGCTCTGCAAGTCCTTGGCTTACTTGGACCCTCACTGGGCCTTTGTCTGAAGAGTGTGAGGAAGAGGGGAGGAGGAGAGAGAAAGTGGGAAGAGGGAAGAGAGAGGGGGAAGTGGAGGTTGTGAAGGGAAGAGAGAGGGAGAGAGAGAGAGGGAGAGAGAAAGAAAGTTTGAGGATGCTAACTTCCTTGTTTCTGCTCGCACAGTGCTCTTCTGGGTTTGTTTTCTTCAGATTTTGAGCCTTCAAGGAGATTTTGAACCACCAACTTTGCAGTCATTTTACTCTGTTGCCTTTAGGAATAGCCGTGTCACTGCTGCCTGGCTTGTTTCTTTGCTTGCTGTCATTTAAACTCATAAGGAACTAGAGTTGGAAAAGATCTGAGGGAGCATGGACTCCAGTGGCTTCTAAAATATTCTTTTTGGAGAGGGATACTGTCCCTTGGAGGTGCCCCAGGGGTTCATGAGGGGGAACTGAGGGTCAGGATTTACAGTGGGGGTGTGGAGGGTACTCCATTTGTCAGAAAGGTTGTATTTTTATCTTGCTTCTATTACTGGATTTTTGTGCAATATTATATTTAAAAAGGGCCTCTGCTGCCTAAAAAAAGTGAAAACAAACAAACAAACAAACAAACAAAAAACAACACCAAAACTCCACCAGTCTAGTCCAATTTTTATATGTCAGGAAGCTGATCCAGAGTAGAAAGTTGATTTATCCAAGGTCATCCAGATATTTAAATGATAAGGGAAGGATATAAACTCTACAGACCACCAGGTCAGGGCCCTTCTCCAGTAGAACATGACCTTAGTAAGAGCTGTAAATGAAGCTTAGAGCCCCTCATAAATCACTCGTTTGATGGAGAGGCCTAACTCACTAGTTTAAATTCAAACCAAAGCTTTGTTGAAATTTCTTCACTCCTTAAAAAAATGATTTTCACTTTTGCACTGAACCCATCTGGGAATAAATGTGTCGAAAGACTCTCAGAAAAGCTGTTCTCACCATACATATTTCTTTCCATCTAGAAATTCCAGAAGGACTTGCCATATAGTGCATCTCAGGAGAAAACTGTCAAGATGTATTTTCTGACTATATTCAGCTGACTTGATCCCTCTTCCCTCCAGAGAACCTGGAGAAGACCGAGAAGCACTTAGGCCTGTTCCAGAACTTCAAATCTATTTGAGGCATTGAAGTCACTAAAATGGAGGGCTTCTTTGTCTGTTATTTTATTCCTAAAATCACCATCACTAAGATTGTTTGATCTGGCAAATGATGCATATGCGTTGCCCTACAGGACGGCAAGACCAGGGCATTTACAAATTATGCCATGGAGAGTACATGCCAAAAAGTACATAGAAAACAAAGACATGAAAGGCAAAATGTGCGCAGAAAATATAGACACAGGGGACTGCCTATATTTCTAAGTCCAAACAAATGCATCTGAGAAATGGATTGGAAATGAGACATGACACAAATTCTAGAGAATATAAGTTTCAGTGTAGAGGCTGTGTTGATGCCTGTTTTCTCTGTATAGTAACCCTTGTCGAGGGCAGCATTTTTGTAAGACCTGGTTCAGATTTTTTTTTTTTTTTTGCTTTCCTGCGGTCTCTCCCAGTTAAGCCAGTTGAACCATCTTTAAAACAAGAAGTCAGCCGGGTGCAGTGGCTCACGCCTGTAATCCCAGCACTTTGAAAGGCTGACACAGGTGGATTCCAAGGTCAAGCTATCAAGACCATCCTGGCCAACATAGTGAAACCTTGTCTTTACTAAAAATACAAAAATTAGCTGGGCATGGTGGCATGCGCCTGTAGTCCCAGTTACTTGGGTGGCTGAGGCAGGAGAATCTCTTGAACCCGGGAGTCAGATGTTGCAGTAACCGGAGATCATGCCACTGCCCTTCAGCCTCCTGACAGAGTGAGAGACTGTCTTAAAAAAAAAGAAAAAAAAAAAGTCCTTCCTTGTGGTGTTTAGTTACACCCTTCAAATGCTGATGGGTATTTATATCCGCCTTCAGGAATCATCTGGCATATTCTACACATTTAATTCTTCTTCTTCTACTTTTCCCTTATAAACGAATATTTCCGGCCCTTTGATCCTCCCTTTCCCATTCAGGGACAGACGGAACTGAGCCATTGATGAGTTCAAGCGTCTTCTCCAAATGGTGGGGGGAGAGCAGCTACTCAGTACACTGCTTATCCCAGTACCAGTGCACAGATTTTCTGATGACAAGACACAGAGGAAGCTGTGGTTTTGAAAGTTATTTGGTTTGAGTAATGAGAGATTTGCATTGGGAAGCAAGGAGTGACAGAAGTTTGTATCAAAGGCTTGGCTTTTCATATGGAGTCTTCTGGGATTTCCTTGCCCTGGAATCCCACCCTATTCCAAAGAGGACAGGATAAATAGATCTGGCAAATCACACTGCCATGCTTGGTGACCCTGGCTGCTTTCATTTGATAACTTGGATCTTGGAAGGATGGCGGGATTTGGTTTCGGTCACTGCTTGGAACCTGGCTTGATCTTCCTCCTTCACAAGAGCATCAGGAGTCCTAGAGAATCCATCCTGGGGAAGGGTGTTCAAGGCCCAATGTGATGATTCTGCCTTAGACCTGGTCTTTCAAATGTATGTGTTCACTTGAACATCCATATTTCTGTCTCATACTTCCCTCTCGTTACTGTGGCTGTGTTAATTGTGTTTCCAGGAGCACTCTGTGTTAGTCTGTTTCATGATGCATTGAAGACCTCCCAAACTGGGTAATTTATAAAGAAAAAGAGGTTTAATGGACTCACAGTTCCACGTGGCTTGAGAGGCCTCATAATCATGATGGAAGGTGAAAGTCACATCTTACATGGCAGCACACAAGAGAGGATAAGAGCCAAGCAAAAGGGAAAACCCCTTATAAAACCATCATATCTCGTAAGACTCATTCACTACTACGAGAACAGTATGGGGGAAACTGCCTCCATGATTCAATTGTCTCCTACTGGGTCCCTCCCACAGTCCGTGGACATTATGGGAACTACAATTCAAGATGAGATTTGGGAGGGGACACAGCCAAATCATATCACATGCTGCCTTTTACAGGGAGTGGTGGAGCACAGATACCAGGTCTGTAATTCAGGAACTTGTGCTGCAGCATTAGGATAGATTATAAATGCAGTTTTACCACCTAATTGCATGGAGGATTTTGACCATGTTAGAAGTCCTGAGGTGTACAGGCAAGTGATGCTCATGGCTGTAACAGCAGTGGGCACTTTACCTGGGTCTCTGGGTTTAAGAGACCCACTCAGTCTCTGATACTGAGATCAGCACATGGAGAAAGCACTCAGTGTGCTGATCAGAGAGGTGAGTGGGCCAATATTTCCTTTTCCTTCTATTGTCAAATGTTATCAAGCAAAGACTGGACTAAGGTTAAGGGGAAGAATTCAGAGTAGAAGAAAGAATGACATGAAGGACAGAAGTAAAGAAATAGACCCAGGAACCAGAATCTCTTATCAGCCAGATATAGCACCCAAATGACTTTTAACTCTAGAGATTTCTTTCATATGGCATGTTGCCTATGTTTTTTCTGGTCCACTTTTTAGGGACTGACTTGAGGCCAGGGCCCTTGAAGGACAATATAGAGAAGTCCTTGGCCACGGTGGGCTTTTCCACCAGCTGGGATGTCTAGTATGATGAAAGGTGTATTTAGCTAACATAGCCTTGGTTTCCTCACTGTATTCATTCATTCCATAAACTCGTGCGCAATGTATGCAAATATACTTTCTGTCACTGTTGTGTAGCTGATATACCTATCTCTTCTCTTTAGTTCTAGTCACAGCCTCTCACTTTGACTCTTTTCAGTATTCGTTCATTCACTTACTCATTCTTTCATCATCCTTTCTATTCCATCACTCAACAAATATTTACTAGACTTTTAATATATGCATGGAATGCATTCTAACAGAAAAAGTGTGCAGTATAGACCAGTCTCTATGCCCTTCAAACTCCAGAGAACAGAGGCCAAGCTCTCAAATAGTTCCCCTTCAGGTCTCTTCTGTTGAGATAGGTGGGTGTGGGAAATACACAGGGCACTGACAACTCTTCACAGAAATCCTGTCTCCTCAACTCCAAACTTGAGCTTTTTTTTTAAGGAGTAGAGGTAGGTTTAGGGCCCTATCCACATCCCCATCTTAAAGTAATAAAGAAGTTAACTTTCTTATAACTTCTTATAAGAAAGTTATAAGTTTTGCAAGTATGATCCAGCATCTTTAGAACTATGACTCTATTTCTTTGAGGTCCTCTACTAAAAGTCTGAGCCCATACGAAGAAATGAAGATTTACATTTAAATCTGACTATAATTATATGTCCTGCTATGTGAGTATATGAGTATATGGTGCTAGGAAGGTCAGGGGTAGCTCTAGGAGAGACAGAGAGAGAGAGGGATAGAGAGAGTGTCTCTGGCAGGGGTGGGGGAGGAAAAAAGAGGGAGAGAGAATGAGTGAGGACAAGAGGGCAAAGGTAAGAGTCTCAGTCACAAGTGCAACCAAGTCTGAAATAAAACCAGATGTTCTTTGATCACCCCTTGGCTATCTTTTCTCTACATTCTCTTCCTTGCCCTTTTCCTTGTCTTATTCCATCTGGGTAAAGTAAATCCTCCCTCTGCCATTCCATGTACGTTTCACTGACCATCTTGCTAGAGTCTTCCATGTAACTCTCAGGGCATGAGGTCCTGTTCTGCAGATCCTCCAGGGCTGTGCTCCCCAGGACAGCAGGCACAGCAAGAGGCTGTGCACGACAGGCCCCAGTGCTGACCCCATGCACTGTGGCCTCTCAGGTGAATTAGTTGCTATTTCTGACTCTGTTTTCTCATCCACAGCAATGGTGATGATGGAAAGGCCTACTGCATATGGTAGCTAGAAGAATTAAATAAATTGCAAGTGAGAGCATGTGGTAAAGCTCTATCTTTTTCTTTTTTAATTCTACTCTATCCTTTCCAATGTAATTTGTGTATGCTGCTGTGCATTTACCTCATTAGGTAGGGGTGGGTAAGTGATCATTATTCCTAAAGTATAATTTCCCTTTCGTCTCCTCAAAGCATAGTTCCCTCTTTCTCTGCCTTACAGCCTGAATGCATGCCGGTCTTTTGGCTGTGCATCATAAGTTCCTCAAGGCGCTGGGGCTCTGCCTTTGCTCTGTTTTGTTGAGTGCCTTGACAGTTGTTGAGACACTCACCCCTTCCAAAAATCTCATTAATTATCTGTGCATACATGAAGTGGAGGACTGCTCTGAAGCCACTGTGGGACACTCACTGCAGTGAAGACCAGGGGCTGGAAGGCCTGCGTGCTAATATTTGCTTCCCCAGACCATGTGGATTTGATTTTTGTCTTCAGGCCCCTTCTGCTGTTAGGAGGCTGTACATAAACAGAAAAAGGGCACATGAGAAGGTGCCAATGAGGGACACAGAAGAAGGTGCCAGCACTGGCATCACAAAGGCAAGGCTCTTCATTGGCACTGAAGCAGAATCAAAACACAGCCCTGTCTTTTCAGGGCCCCAGCTGCTTTGGATCAGAAAAACTGTCAGTGCGTGCAATGGGTAATGGAAACTCTTCCACACTTGCCTGCTAGAAGAGGCACTTTGCCGTGCTATATCTTAATAGACATTATCATCAGCTCTGCTCTGATTCTGGATATGTGAGAAAATCAACAGCCAAGATCAGGGCTGACTGAATATGGCCTATGAGATGAGATTAATGCCTTACTGTAGGGCTATTTTAGTGTTTTAGCAGAAAACGTCTGGTGACTATTACTGATGACAGGCAAGCTACATATGGTGAAGATTATTTAGCCATGTTCTCTCCCCCCACTTTGAGTTGATTTCTTCACTCAGACTAGGGTCTGTGCCATATTCATGGGTACCCTCTCAGTGCCTAGCATGGTACCCAATTTGTTGTAGTGGCTCAATAAATATTTCTAGAATTAAGAAGAGGAAAGAAATGCTGATAGTATTAATTGAATAAGGCAAGGAAGGTCTAAAATTAAATTCAGAATGTTAATTTTTTTCTTTTGCATTAGATTCGTGCTGTTGGGCAAATGTTACCAAAGTTTCTCCTGTCTTGGGGCCTGGGAAAGCAGATGAAATTTTATTAGACCAGAAGGAACAGGTACTGTCTCTTTGAAGTGGAACTGGGCAAACAGCGAGCTGGGAGGTGACCTGTTCAAGCAGCCAGCTGAGAGAGAAGGGACATGAGGTGAGGGGCGGCCAGAAGCAGAGCGTTGTTTTTGACCTGACTGTGGTCCCGAAATGGTCTCAGCAGGGCTGCTTATTTCCACAGGAATGGCTGGCAAGAGTTTCCCCTTCAGCTGCAGCTGGGGGCCTGTCCCTGTTTGGGTGCAGGTAGATGCCGAAAACAAAGGCAGGTTAAAATGGAGCTGGCAAGCAAGAGGCTGGTAGCCAGGACCCCTGCGGCCCAGTCTTTTAAAACAAGCTTCTCCCCAGTGCTATTTTGGTATGGATTATGGGAGAGAGAAAGACATCAACTAACACAGAAAAACCCTTTTCTTTCCCGAAGTTACAGATTGCAAGGAACTCAAGAAGCCTCTGATCCATTTGCTCAGAGGTGGCCCAATTCTGAAGGGAATTAAAGCCAAGTAACATGATTGTCCATTAAAAATATCAAGACCCCAAAGACAACAAACTAATGAAAAAGTGTGTGGACAAAGAGAAAAAATAAGCCAAAGAATTTCAGCCCCTTCATCTCTACCTCCTATTACCATTCCTCTTTCCAAGGCAATGCACAGATTCCCGCAAAGCTCATCAGCTTAGAGGAGAAGGGAGATTAGTCCCAAGGTCTGAGCCCACCAGGCATCAAATAAAGGGCTGAGAGTGCATGAGACAATGATCTCACCCTCAGCTTGCCTTCTGCCTGCATCTCCCCAGGCCAGTTTTAATTTCTGTTCCAAAGTACATGGGTTTTTGTGTGTCATATTTCATTGTTGAGATTCAAATGCTACATTTAAAACTTAGGCATATCTATTGAAATCTTACTCCAGCTAGAGTGAGAAGAAGAAATCTGGGGAATTTGTTTGGTAGTGTTCACTCTTTTCTCACTGCATGGCAAACATTCTAGGAGTATTCTGCCAAGGATTAGGAGATCCTGTAAAGGATTAGGAAGAGCCTGTCTTAGGGAGCTGGGGAGAGGGCTATATTGGAAAAGCCTAATATTATAAAGACTCAAGGTCTGGAGTCAGACAGGCCTCGGTTCAAATCCCAGCTCTGCCCTTTCCTTAGGGTGGGATTGCAGATAAGTTGTCTTCTTGCGGCCTAAATTCCGTCATCTGTAAAATGGGTAATAATAACTACTTTATGGGTTGCTGTGGGGATTAATGCAAAAAAGCATTTAGAAGAGTGCCTGGAACATAGTAAGTGTTGGACTTATGCTCTTGGTTTTGTGGTTGTTGAAACAGAGTCATAAATGAGAAGGTGGCAGCAGACGGAGGGCGGCATCAGATCCTTTGCAGGTGGCAGCCTGAAGGAGAACTGGGAAGCAACCCAAGGGTAGCTTTTGAGGGTCTCTCTCTCCATCGTTGGCCACATGTTTCTTCTTCTCTCCCAAATGCAAATTCCTCTTCTTCAGGCTACCCAGAGCCACACATATGGTATTACCAGAAAGTAAAGGCCCTAGGGGTTCTGGCCTGGGCAGGGCAGAGGCCTGGAGAATGAATTTTTTCTGTCATCCTGGAGCAGGGCCTTGGAGATGCCAATTGCCTTCTGGAGACCAAAGACATGTATGTTGCTCTTCCTCTTCAGCCTGAAAGGAGGGGCACTGAAGAGAAAGCATCGGTTATTCCATTCTTCACCTGCAGATATGGCAGGAGGGTAGAAGCCCAGGGTCGCCTTCCCAGGCAAGTCAGAAACTACAGACCACCACAATGAAAATTCTGTGGGCTTTGAGCCTTACCCACCTTGTTAATTGTGTTTCCTCCCATCCCAGTTGTGCTTAGCCGTAAACTTCTAAAAAGAAAACAAATACCATGTGATCATTTTCCGAGGTGACAAGAAAGTGAAAGAGCTGGGGTGAATGCTTCCTTTTGCAGGTGACCTTGGAGAGGGTGGAGAAAAGCCTTTAGGAGCAGGATAAGAAGTAGAAGGCTTTGAGGGAAAATGAAAAACTGAGGCTGAGGGTTTTGGGCTTGTTTTAAAGAGTAAAAGAAAAGAGAGGAGCTTGCTAGAGTCCGAGACAACATGTGAGCCCCTCCAGACAGGCTTAGCACAAACTTCCACTGCCAAGTGATGCCTGCCAGGACATTACATCAAGGGGGTTCTATATCTCAGATCTTTTCCTTATAAAGGTACCGAAAGGTCATTACCTTCATTTTGCAGCTGGAGAAACTGAGGCTCAGGGTCAGAAACTGAGTTACTTGACCTAGTCTCATGCTAGAAAGTGGTAAATCGAGGACTCGTATTCATGAGTGTCTGATGTAACACGTGTTGTGGGTTTTGCTCAGGTGCTAAACTGGATTGCTTCCAGTTCTTGAGTTAATGGGATTCCTGATGCCTTGCCCTCTCCTCCATGCCATCCACTAACATCAATTATCACCCAGGTATTAGAATGTGAAAGCTAGAAAATATTAAAGTTAGAAAAGTTTTGCAGGAGCAAAATGATTAGGATGGGGGTCAGGCAGGTAGATTTAAAACAAGCTATGGCTAAAACTGGGAGTACCCCTTGTTGCTAGCCAGAAAAATAGAAGCCACTGTAGGTCTTTCAACAGAGAAGATCAAATACAGGGAATTGGTTAAACATGTTTCAGACACAGCACAAAGGGAACACTGAGGTAATAGTTACAGGAAGCAGCTACTAACCGCAGAGCTGGCTGGGGAACACAGGGAAGGGGCTGCGTTGACCATAACCTGGAAGCTCAGAGGCGGCCCTCCCAGAGCCAAGGCTCAGACCTCTCAGGGAGGGGCACCACCTGGCTGGTGCAGACACTGCAGCAGCTTGGGGGAGAGGTCAATGGGAGTGAGGTGTGATGAAGGTGGTTTTGAAGGGGTAGAAAGAAGTAGTAGACTAAAACCAGTGGTCACTTCCAGGATGAAGGACCAGCATTTGGGTGATGTTAACAGGAGTAGGGAGCAAGCAGGAAGGACCATGTTGTGTTTCTGGCTTCTATCTTGCAGTTTCCCTCTGCTGTGGCTCATTGGCCATCAAATATAGAGTCGCCTGGCAAAGGAGAGATGTGGTTTGCAGCGCCTCAGCCTTAGAATCACAGAGTGTAGAATGCTGAGTTTTGGGGCCGAGAGACAATATCATAAAAACGGACACATAGGGTGAATAATGATGTACAGTTGCCAGTAAATCATTAACAGGAGCTTCAGACTTGATGTTTGAACAGAATAGTAAGAGACTGTCTCTGGGGGAGTACCCATCTGTGGTACTTTTGCTATTGTGAATATTGACTGTGTGTGTGTGTGTGTGTGTGTGTGTGTGTGTGTGTGTGTGTATTTAAGGATTAGAAAGAGGGCTTGGCCTTTTTTGCGTCTGCAGGAGTCTACTCCATCGTGCTGGGAATAAACACTATTACTCTCCTCTGAGTTGTTAATGAGACTCCAAAATAAATGTTTTCCTTTAGATTACACCTTGTAATTTATGATTCTGTCCCAGAAATGAAACTTCAGTGGATTGGGAAATGGGAAAAGAAGCAAGTGTGCTCAAAGAACTTAGCAGGGGCCAGCGCTGGAAGGATCTGGAATAAAGACAAACCTTGTTGCCAATAAACGTCAGTCAGGCCTCATGTCTCCAATGAGGAGCAAGCTAATGGCTTATAGTTCTCCCCTCCTGCTTATGCAGTTCCAGGAAGACAAGCAGCTCACAGACCAGAAAACTTAGTAACTGAACTTACATAACACCTGGGGTCATAAGAGACTATGTGTGGGGAAGGGTTGATGGGACCATTCTGCAGGTTGAAGTTAGTGCCTGGCAGTTGTTCATCACCTGCTCAGCATGCAGAACCTCTGGAAACTAAATTGATGATGATTATGCAAGAGAGGCAAATGGGAGCAGAATAAACACCACGTGAAAGGTGTCCTGATTATTGGATGAATTAGAACCGAGTTGCAACTGTGTGTTCCTTGCATGGTTCCTGTTCAGTTCTCCTTTGTCAAGCATTGGTTAAATTGGAGCCCACCATAAGAAGAGCAAAGTATAAAATTACATGTGCACTGTTTGGTACACTCCTACATGGCCCCAAAATAGATAAGTGCTGATCTCATAAACATTATCTCCTGGTAGCAGAGTTCTCTGGTACCATAAATTATCAGTGATAAAGAGAAATCTTAATAGCTCAAAAAGTTACTAAGAACTTGACTGTTTCTTTCTGTCTGCAGGATCCCTGTTAACAGCATCTAAAGGTTAATGTAGTTGGACATATAATTAAATTCATTTATCAAAATGCAATAATGGTTGGGCTAAAGAGTTTGGGCTCTAGGGTCAGATGAACCCGATTTCAACTTCCTTTCTCCCACTTATGTGGGTGATCTTGAGCAAAGTACTTATCCAAACCTGTTTATTTCTCTGTAAGGTGGGGATAATTATGCTTCTTCTCTTACAGTACAGTTGTGAAGACTAAATGAGATAATGCAAATAAGAAGGTCAACAGAGTTTTTGGTGTAAAATAAGTGCTCAAGAAATGTTTGCTCTTCTATCTTTATTATTACTACTGCTACTGCTAACATTTTTTTTTTTTAATTAAGGACTTACTATATACTAGTGCCAGGCCCTAGAGAAAGCAAGGTAAATTAAATCCAGTCCCCATCAAAGAATTCATGACCTATGGCAAAAAGGTATTTAAGAGTCTTTATTTGGGAAAAACGACCCAGCTCAGGTACGTTTTGTGTGGATTCACTCTGGGAGATCTTAATTAGTAAGAGAAACATCAGGTTTGTAGGTGTGGATGTAAGAAGACTACTGAAATCAGGAAGGGAACCTGAATAGGCAGGGCTGATTGGGAGGCATTGAGGGAGCAGGAAGTGAAGTAGACAGAACGGCTTTCCTCTGGGTATACTGCTTTAAGTCTTAGAAACCCACAGAGCTAGATCAATGTAAAGGCACATTGCCTTGAACTCCTGACTTGTATGAATGATGCAATGGCATTACGTTATTAACAGGGGCTTTGTCAAATCGACAGCTTCTTCATGCTAAATGGCTACCTACTTATGGCTGAAATAGATGATTAAGGATAGGTGTGAAATGTTGATTCCAAAATTGTTGGAAAGACTACAACCAATGGAAACTTAATCCTTGAGTTAGGAGTTGAGCAGGTGGGCTTCCTGTTGGCCTGACAGCAGGCCTTGAGAAGTCCCTTATTGCTCCTGACAAATAGGCTTTTAGTATCTCCTGTAAAGAGAAACAGGGTGGCCCAGTTATAAAAGGCCCCTTGAAAGATTTAAATGTGCTACCTTGTGTAAGATGAAGGGTGTCAGGATCTTGAAGACCACAGAGGAAATAGCTGTATGCTGCCAAGATTTAATACATCTAGAGGTTATTTAGGGGGCCGTCTATACCTTGGTAAAAGGAAATAAAGAATCTGTCAATTAAAATTTATTAACTTTTCTATCCTGTAACAGAATATTAAATTTCAGTGAACATATTTGTTTACCTGGCTGGGTTCCTGTGCAATTGCTAGCCCTGAGCTGTCAGCAGTCACTTATCTTTAGTGATCACCTTGCAAATTTTGTGAGAATTTTTAGGGTTGATAGGCAATCACTATTCTCTTTCATGTTATTACAGAAATCTAATAAACCACCTGAATAAAAAAAAATCATGAAACAACACTTCAGCAAAAGGAGATCGTGGCTTTTGGGGTATAACTTTTTCATTTCTATACAAACAGTGTTTTTCTTATATATACTCTGCTATTTTTGGTCGACATGTGCAAACACACGAAAGAAAGCTTAATCTTGGGTTAAAAAAAAAACAACCACTAAATAGTTTATATTTCAGTGAGCCAGTAAAATCCAGAAGTTTTCCCTCTTGAAAGAAACTTTTTCCACATAGCATGTATTTCCAGAAATAAAGAAAAGGATCACTTTCCCTGGTTCTCTCTAAATTGGTTTGGCTCTTGGGAAGGGGGTACCATATGTGAGGTTCATAGCATTTTCATTCGTGGACACTGGAACCAGCTGTAAGGTAAAGCACAGCCTGTGTCATGAGAAAGCCATGGTTGAAATACCTTGCAATTTAATCATTTTCAGATCTTATTTTAGTACATTAGTGACTAAAACTCATTGAAGGAAGTTCATCAAGAGGCTTTTATAAGCATATATGCTCAATGGCAGGTTGTCCCATGAAATGGACAAAAACACTACATACAGTCAAGTTCCAGGATGACATTAAAATTCATTCATATGTCACATAGCCTTACCATATCCTTCCATTGCCCCATTTTAAATACACTTGGATATATGTTTTTATTTATTCAATTTAGAATGCAGCAGTAAGGCTTCATTGTAAAGGTTTTAATTTTAATTAAAATTTAGAAAATCATTTCCAGAAAGCAGTCATCTAAAAGAGGATGCTATCTCTAACACTAAGGAAAATAACTAGGTTGGCTAGAGGGCCAAAAATTCACCTTCTTTCTGGGGCTGGAGCAGAGTTTTCATAGGAAGCTTACTGGTTCTGCCTCTTCTGGCCTGATTATCTTTTCTTCTGCCTTCTCAGTTGTCCTTCTTCTCTTGTTCAGAATGCCCTGTAGTATCTTGTTTGAGGGTCTAGGTGTCTATAGTTGTCCTTTGGCTGAATTAGTTTTTTCCTCAAACTCCTTCTGTTTGAAATTCCTTATTATAGATAACCTGGTTCTCCATTCTTGGTTCATGAAAGTCCTGTTTCTTGGTATTCATGAGGTAGAAGATGGGCCTAGATTGGCCTTGAGAATGTGAAGATATGGATGGATATAATGATGACATCTAAATTGTGGTTATGATTATTTGTTCATTAAAAGAAAGTTTATCACAGCATTTTTATAATGGCAAGTGAAAATGATCTGAATGTGCATCAGTAGTAGATGAGTTGAATATATTTGAAGAATCCGACATGGCTTTTAAAGAGAAAAGGATAGACACATATTGGCCTGGAAAAAATAATCAGGTTTTTTAGCTTTAAAAAAGAAAAATTGCAAAGTAGTGTGTATAGTTTATATTAAAGTAAAAGGGAAAAACCTCTCTGCATGTGCCTTTAGATTTTGTGAGTTTGTATGAGCACAGAGAGTGGTCTGAAAAGATACACACCGTACTTTACACTGGCAATGTCTGAGGATGGATAGAGAGCTGAGAGAAAGATTGTGAACCTAAAACTCATCTCTGTGTTTTTTATTGGTTATAATTAACATACATCTCCTTTGTAATTAAAAATACAATCAATTTTGAAAGAGATGTTAACATTTTTATGTCTTCATGACATCTAATGATTACTAAGTTATTCCTGTGGGAAATCACTGTACCAGTCTTTAATAAATTATAATAAACCTGATAACTTTACAAAGTGGTACTAGTATTATTTCTACCTTACAAGTATGGAAATTGAAGCTTAGAGAAGTTACCTGTGAAGTTCATACACTGACAGACTTATTCCATCATGTATCCTTGTGTCTAGAAACTGGAGATCTTATAAGATGGGTTTAGGTAGAAGCACCAACAGACACAGAAATGTGGTCTTTCCATACAATGAAATGTTATTTGGCAATAAAAATAATGCAGTATTGATACATGCTACAGCATGGTTGAATCTTGAAAATATTATGCTGAAAGTATCCAGTCATAAATACCATTTATTGTATAATTCCATTTATCTGAAATGTCCAGAACAGATAAATCCATAGAGACAGAAAGTAGATTTATGTTTGCTTAGCGGGGAGGGGATAGAAGGATTGGGGAGTAACTACAAAGGGATATGAAGTTTCTTTTGCAGAAACAAAATGTTCTAGAATTAGATTATGTACACAACTTGGTGAACCTAGCACAATTCATTGAAATGCACTTTTAGAAGGTGAATTTTATAGTATGTGAATTATGTCACAATAAAGTTGTTATGGAAAAAAAAAATTCTATAATGAACAGAAGGGGCTTGTTGACTCTTCTGCCTAGATTGTTCCTGATTCTCCTGGACAAAAAAAACTCATTCTGGTCAGGTTCTTTAGATTTACAGAAGTTCAAGGAAACTTGCAAGGCAGTATCAATGGAATGAATGCTCCTCAGGAGTTCATTTTTCTGGGGCCGGAGAATGTCATGTACAGGAAGCTTTATTTATATAGGTCTCCCTGCTTCCTTAAAATGATCTTCTCAAAAGATCCATTTATTAATCAGAGGCTGCTTTAATTTTGATGGAGTTGCCAAATTGCTCCTGGAGTTATGAGAAGTCCTGGCTCTGGGGATCATCATTAATTTTTTCTTTGGCCATTTTTTTTGCAACAATTACACACAAATTCAATATCTCAAATTCTGTCTTCTAAACCTATCATTTTTTCTTTCACTTTTTTTTTCCTGAGTCATTAGCACAGGTTAGTTGTTAGCTTACAGTTGCCTGAGCATGATTAACAGCAGCTAGTGTGGTTTACTAGTAAAATAGCTACAGCTACAGTTTATTTTTAAAATTAAAAATTATTATAGCCAGTTGAAATGACTCTCAGAAACTTTCTGTTATAATAGTCACTATTACCATTTGGGCTATGATGACTCACAATATAACTACTGAGATGATGGGGAAAATAAAAACCTCAATATGTTAATGAAAATGACTCATAAAAAATCCAACAAATATTTATTGAGTGCAGATTTTGTTTAGGACACTGGGATTTTTATGGAAGATAGAAAACCCGTTAAGAACTTAAAATCTTTTAGGGGAGACAAGGCATGAAGGACCATAAGGTTGAGCAACAATGTAAGACTTAATAATAAACAGCCCAAATGATAGAATTGTTAATTGTTCCAAGTATAAAAGGAGCCTTTGTTAATTCATTCACAAAACAACTATTTATTCAGCATTTCTTAGAAGCAAGCTCTCCTGGGTGAAGTCCATACTTTTGTGTGGTTAGAAGCCTAAAAAGAGCACCCTCTCTCTCATTTTTCTGGGAAGTAGGATGGAAAACTCCTACACCTCAGGGAGCTGACAATCTAGTAGGAAGGTAGGCAAGGGTACAATGCTTCTACTCTAGGCAGAATGGCAACGTCACCCCTAGACCCTCACATTGGGTCTCCTGCTCTGGGCTCTGCCTTTCAAAGCCCTGTATCAGTCTTCCTTGCAGAGAGAGAAGTCTATGTGGTCAAGGAGTCTTATGGTTTATGTGGGATTCAGTGAGTGGGATGGGAGCACAAAATTATGTTCTGGAGAGAAGAATGAATCTTAAGGAAATGTGTTGTTTTTATTTGGTTTCTAGATTCAATGAAAGTAAATAAAGGGCCAAGAGGATTCTATGAGATAGGAGAGTATATTTAGAAGGAATGACTAACTGTTAGTACTGGTAGATGGATCGTGAGGCTCAGAGAAGGGGACATCAGCCTTAATGATTTAGCAGGTGGAGATAAGGTCCTGTGTGAACGGTGTGCATAGTTGCTCCAAGTGAGAAATGGAATCTAGAAGTTTTAGGAACAATAGGGGACCCAGGTCATCCCAGAAGAGGAGTGGGGGCTGAAATAAGGCAAAGGAAGAAGGTGGCAAAGTTTAATGGCATGAGCTTCATCCAAGGCAGGAAGGATCAGTGGTGGGCTGGGAGAATGCCTACATTACTATCTGCCTTCACAGTATCTCCCAGAGATGACTGTAAAGGATCTAGTGTTAACATTCCATGATGTGGTTCCGTGGTAATGGAGCCATCTGTTAGCCAAGGAAATTCTATAGGGATCAATGGAAAGAACTGGGTGGTTGGTCAACTTTGGAGGCTAGGCTGTCATGTGGGAGGCCAAGAGCAAAAGGGGGTGGCAGTT
Source organism: Cebus imitator (assembly GCF_001604975.1). Classification (NCBI taxonomy): domain Eukaryota; kingdom Metazoa; phylum Chordata; class Mammalia; order Primates; family Cebidae; genus Cebus; species Cebus imitator. The sequence continues at coordinate 83,834 of NW_016107365.1, read as the reverse complement.
TTGGCAACGGCTTTGAAGTTCAGGTGGTGACAGGTGATTGGGCTGAGTAGTTTCAACCTGTCTCGTGGTTCTGGAATATTTGGAGCTCTGTCACAAAGTGATAACACATAAATATGGCATTTTAGAATGGAATTTTGTGACCAAGTTTTTCAGTAATGAAACTCAGGTTTTTCAGTAATGAAACTTGTAAACTCACTTTGCTGCAGCCAGCTTTGCAAAATGCCTGTCTGTGTGCACATCTGAGTAGGAACGCTATGAAAATAAATGCTCTTTTTGAAATGGGGCTGTCATTTTCTCTTCTCTGTGAGAAAGGACATAGAATATTCTGGGAAGACAGATTATCAGACATGAAAGTGTAGAAGTACAAAACAGTACGGGAATTTGAGGAATGACTAGAACATAGGGCTCAGAGATTGAAGGGGTGAAGACTTTAATCACAGGTGGCATTGGGAAGGGCCTTGAATGCCAGACCAAGGAATTTGGTTTTATCCTGTAAAATAAAAAGGGAGTCTCATGAACAGAATTGCAGTGTAGAAATATAGAGAAATGAAGGCAGTGTAGAGAATGGGGCAGCAAGGGCAGATGACCTGTGCAAAGGCTACTGTTTTTGGCCACTCAACAATGAAGAACTCCAGGTGCCTGCCCACCAGGAAATTTTAGTCTAGTCAAATAAAATTGTACACAAATAGTTACAGGTAGAATGTGATAATGGGAAAAAAGAGATTGAAAATACCATCTGATCAGTTGAAGGGAATCAGGGGAAGCTTTCTAAATGTGGTGACATTTGGCCTATACACTGAGGGGCAGGTAAAGTAGGTTTTAATTTTTGGTAATGAAGGAAGTCAATGAGATATTCTGAAAGTGGAAGTTGTCTTGGCTTAAAGTGTAGAATGTGTTTGGGGGATGAGTGAGATGTCCATTTAGTTGACAGCAGGGGTTCTGAACCTTTTGTTGTGCCGCGGCCCTATTTGACAGTCTGGTAAAGCCTATAGAATCCTTAGTATAATATTTTAGTGCATAAATAAAAATAATAGGATTACAGGATAAAGCAATTGTACTGAAATAAAGCCATCAATAAAATACACAAATTTATGATACAGTAATATAAGTATGTCATTAGTACTGGAATAAATAAGGTCTAGAGGCAATCTAATAATGACTGTAATCTACAAGTTGATGAGTTTAAGTGATATTTTGATGTATCTGCAATAACAGTAAATATGAAAATATCTAAGGTCTCAATTGATGACACAATTATTGACTAGTATTGCTGCTAATACCATGGTTTTGTACCTACAGTCATAATTATAGAAAGTACAAAGTTTGAGTAATTATTGAAAATAAAGATGAATATTTTTACCCATCCAAATTCACGTATTCTGTAAAATCTATCTACACATGCCCTGGGTGTCATGGACTCTGGTTAAGAACTCCTTTAGAGAACAAGTTTTAGCAAATTAATATTCCACAGTGTTACTCTAAGTTATGAGCTCTTCTTCTAGGATCTTAAGATAGAATTTGATTTACAAAATCAAGATTTATTTAAAACTGGGAAGGTCCATACTTACTGAGTAAACCAAGAATGCCCACGGTGTTTTAGTTTTTCAAGCTCCAATGTGTTTTACCTCCATTGCCTAAGAAGACCTCTCGATGAATTCTGCAGAATGAGGAGAGCATTCCTCCCACGTCCACAGAAAGGCATCAAGCACAAGGTGCGGAATGGAGGTTTGGGTAGCCTAGGTGGTCAGTAGGACAGTGTGCTGTTTGTCTTCCAGTCCCTGGGGAGAGGGTAGAGTGTAATAGGGACACTCCCTGCTGTCCTAATGTCATGTGCTGTTCCCCAGATGTTTTGTTTTGGGCTGCTTAGTTATTTTTTGGAAAAATTTTGGTAAAACACAAATGGAGCAGTTGGAAAGAAGGAAGGAGAAAATAAGCTGAAGGAAAAAGTGAGGGGGGCATTGGAAAGGCGTTTTTGGTGGCACATGTGTCCAGTGGGCCCAGTCTTGACCACTGAGACAGACCTTTCCTGCTGCCCAGAGCTTTGTTTAGGTGACCACCTTTTGGCTTTGGAATATGACAAAAGCTGTGGATATGGCTGCTTACATTAGAGAGAAATCAGGACCTGTTTGTTTTCTAACAGTGAAGTGGGAACATAAGTACTTTATGTATGTGGCTTTGCTCAAATCCTGACCACACAGAATGGGGAACCGTGGACACTGCGAGCTCCTAAGGCAGACAGAAAATCAACCTTTCTAGTTCTGCAACTCTTCTATTTCCTCTTTTCTTCCCTGGACAGTGTGAGTCTGTAGTGACAGGGTCAGCACTATGCTTGTGAAATTTGCTCTTTATTCAATTTATGACTGTTCCTTGTGCTTCTGCTCCTTGTGCTTCCTGGTCCCTGGGGACACCTGGCATGGCTTTGAGCTCAAGGTCCTCAGGGCATCCCAGCTAGGCTGCTTCATGGCTCCTGTCATCAACCATCAGATGCCCATGCTCACAGAAAATGTCAACTGTACCACTCACTGCACAAAGGAGTGATTCTCTCTGCAAAGGAAAAGAGGAAACATCTGATGTTGCAGCCAGCCATCTGGCTATCTTTGGGGAATGAACATGCATATTAATTTACTCTTTTGTTTATTACCTTGCTCACCCTCTAACACTTAGGTGGTGTTAATTGCGATGTTTGTTAAGCAGGCTCCCCACTGCAATCTATCCTTTCAGTCCCAATCCGTTGGGCAATTACCACCACTAATATACTTCTAGTTGAGTGTAACAGCAAGCAAAGTGGACTGCCCCTTGGATGATGATCATTTGGCTTTGCTGGCTCTTTAAAACACGAAGATGAACTATATTATAGAAGGATTTAATTTTCTAGAGTTAAGAAATCCAAAGGGGTTGACTTGGGAAAGTAGAGTGCATTCATAGAATAGTACTATATGAAACTCATTTATATAAAAAGTACAAAATATTTGGGTGGGTCAGATTTTCACTGCATTTGTAGGCAAAATAGAATCCTAAGGCAGATAGTTTGTCCTGTTTGCATGAATAGGTCCTAGTCACTGCTTTGCAAAATTAGTTCACTCAACGACCACATGGCCCATAAATATCCTTTTTCTGTTTGCCAAGGATATGAATAAGCCAGACTGACAATCAAATCTTGACAGGGACACCTGTGTTTATACTGAATTATCCTTTTCCTTCCTCTTGTAACACATGAACTTCTACCTATAAATGAAAAAGGCATGATTCCATACAGCAGACTCAAGTGAAAAGATACTAGCTGGTTAGCTAGATCACCATACACCCCAGCTTGGTCCCCAATTCCTCTTTCAACTAGGACAGGAAGATATCTCTGCAAATTTGAGGCAAAGAATTGTTTCTTGGTCAGAAAGTGGTTTGGAAGAAGGTGCAGAAACAGAATGAAGAACAGAAATATGAGGAAGCAAAGAGGACTTTAATTTAAAACTCTGATATTTGACATTCATTTATGATTTTTTTCTTTAAGTGACATCGCAGCGATGTGTGATAGAGAAATCTCTGATGGAATATGTGCAATTTCTGACCCTAATCTGTCAAGGTATGGAGACAAGTAAGAGTAGAAATAGCTTATGACGCTGAATGAGAAGGGAAAGATAAATTTCTAAAAGTTAGAGACTTTTAGAACTAGTTAATAAACATGAAGTTTGAAGTTTTCTCCAGAATCATTTCTGAAGATACTCAGAACTTTATGCTTATAATCTTTCTATACATTATATTTATGGACACATAAATCTTCTCTTTATTTGTAATATCACAAATATAGGTAATTGGGTAGCCATTTGCCTTTCCATGGGTTTGCAAATCCAAATTTCTAGGTGTCAGAAATAAAACACTTTGATTTCCTTGATCTTACTCTCCGCGTAATTTAGGTTACACTGAGATATGTAACTTTTGAGTACCTTGAAGGGAAAATGGGTTGGCAAATGGTAATTTGGTAACTTAACATGGTTTGCATTGTTTTGCAAGGAAAAATTAAGTAAAATCTTAAGGTAGGTAATATACAAACATAGATCCACTCTCTAAAACTGGGCTTTTTGGAGATGGCTTTTAGAATAAAGGTGCAGATTAGTCAACATTTTTGGCAATTTTACATTTTGTTCCTACGTCCCCTAAAATCCTTGTTTGGCAAGAACTTTTATCCAATTAGTTTGAAAATTAAAACCACTTATTTTTTTTTAAGTCAGAAAATCTGACACATTTGGCATATTATGTTGCAATAATGGCCATTCAATAAATGCTGGTGGCATAAATGCCAAGCTGAACACTAAAGTCTTGTGACTTTTCCCTGGTTCTGGGCATGTGTATAAGCACAGCATATATTTTTAATAATAATATTTAGCAAAGTGTGTTCATTTATCTTTTGATTTAATTCTTATAGCTTTATTATTCTGACTTTTAGACTAGACTATTGAGATTTGTAAAGTTTCATTTTCACAGTTGATTTTACTTTTTGTTTGTCCATCACTTTATCACGAACAACTCCACACCATTTCTGATGTTCTTCATCCCTTCCTAAAGATCGAAGTTTTTGTCAGTCTGAAGAACTTTCTTTACCATTTCTTATAGTTCAGGTCTACTGTGATAAATTCTCTTTGTTCCTTTGGTCTGAAAATGTCTTTATTTAATCTTCATTCTTGAAGGATATTTTTGCTGAACCTGGAATTCTGTGTTTACAATTTTTTTTTTCAGAACTTTAAATATGTTGTTCTCATATTTTCTGACTTGTGATGAGAAGTTAATTATCATTTGAATCTTTGTCTCCCTCTCAGTAATGCTTTTTCAAGATTTTTTCCTTATCTTTGGGTTTTGGTAGTTTAACTATGATGTTTAGCTGTGGTGTTATTTGTAGTAAGTCTCCTTGGGGATCATAAAGTTTCTTGACTTGTGAATTTATGTCTTGCACTGAATTTATAAAATTTTTGGCTTTTAATTTTTCAAAATTTTTTTCTGTTCCATTTTTTTTTTCCTGTCCTCTAGAACTCCAGTTACCTGTGTGTTTGGCCTTTTGATATTGTCCTATATGTCCCTGTTCATTGTTTTCCAATCTGTTTTCTCTTTTCTTTTTAAGATTAGAAAATTTCTACTGCTCTGTCTTCAAGTTCACTGACTGCTCTCTCTGTCACTTCTGTTTTGTTAATCCTGTTTCTAAATTTTTTTCAGACATTTTATTTTTCCATTCTAAAATTTCCATTTGGTTCTTTTTAATAATTTCTGGTTGTGTGTTGACATTTCCTGTCTTAATTTATGAAAAGCACATTTTTCTTTATGTCGCTGAGCACAGTTACAATAGCTGCTTTACAGTCCTTTTCTGATAATTCCATCATCTTGGCCATCCTGTTGTCTTTTCTCAAGAGAATAGGTGACATTTTCTGTTTGCCGAGTACTTTTGGATCATATCCTGAAGATGATGATTGATGTGTTGTGGAACGTCTGGATATTGCATATTTCTTTGAATAGAGTTGATTTCTTTTGTTACAACAGGCAATTAGCTGGATAAAAACTGTGACTGCTGCCTGTTGGGCAGCAGCTCCGACCTCAGCGTGGTTGTCTTATTCTTACTGAGGCTCCTTAGAAACCTGCCCTCACATGTGTGGTTTGGTGGTCAGCCAGAGATTTCGGAAGAGTTTGTACATGGAATTTAGAGCTTCCCATTTCTGGTTCTCCACATCTTGGAATTCTGCCCTCATGATGGAAGCCATGAAAATAGGAACTCCACTCAGTGCTGTTTTTTTCTGTCAGTGTCCACTGCCCTCCAGAATCTGCCTGCTCTGTGTCGTCAAGGAGTTGGTTTTCTTGTTTTTGTTTTCATCCAGAATTTATAGTTGTTACTTGTCAGAGACTTAGACAGTTGGGAGCTTTTTGGGCCATTTGGATTATTTTTGAGCCTTTGATAATAGCCACATATTGGAAAAAGTAGGGCTCTGAAAGAGAACTCTCCTTTTCCAGCTCTAGCTGTACCACTGGTCAGTTATTCTTTGACTTAGTTACTGTACACTGCTCCTACCTAAGTGAATTAAACAGAGAGATTTTTTGTTCACCATCAAAACGTATGTCAGCTTAAATCTGACTGTGGTTTTCAAACTAAACATGCACCTTTTTGGACCCTTCTTAGAAGTCTAAGTAGTTAAAAGCTTCTTATACCTTCATATTCAAAACAGCAAACCTAGCTACAGGAATCATTATAATTATCTCTTTATAATAAAGTTAAATCCAAAGGTGGTGTAACGGCTCATTTATTTCAAGTTATATTTGACATGGAAAATTGTCAATCTAACAAAAGAACTGGGGCACTCTTGTGGAGTTGGCTATGATGGGATTTGAACTACCTTAATGGATTCAAAACATGGGAACAGTATACATAGTGCTGGTTAAGTAAAACCACTAACGTAATGTAAGCCTGTTGAATCTTTTTTTGTACTTAATCTTTTATTAGTTTAACTGTTAGAACATTTTTCATACAGAAATATTTGCATTTGATAGCATTTTCATATGTAGTTAGGAACATATTACATGGCTGATTATCGGCCTACTAAAATGTTAGATACTTATTTATAGAGTCTATAGCGTAGCCTGATAATAATGAACAAACTTCAGATATACTTACTTAAGTACTGGGTAACAACAGTGTAAACTGAAAAAAGCTCTAATTTTATTGAAATCACCACTGAAAAACTTCATTAAACATTTCTTATACAAAACAGGTTGTACGCTGTTATTTTAGAAATGAGAGTTGCAGAAATCTCTCTTTCTTTGCCCCTCTTTCTTTGTATTTTTGATATTACTTACCTGAGAAGTTCTTCAAATGCACATCATTTCCTTCAAAATTCGAGAGGGAAAGGCAAAATGATATACCATTTCATGGCATAGTTTTCTGGTTTAGACTTAATGTTGATTAATTTATTCCACAGTGACTGAACCCTTTTTTAGTAATAATTTTAATTAGCTTAATCACTTACTTATTCTGCAATTGTGTTCCTTTTTGATTTGCTCTATCATTATGGATATCTGCTTAGGGAAATGAAAGTGTAATCATATTTTCTCTAAGACCTTTTATTAGATAGTAATCAATATAATTGAATTATATTGATTACTATCTAATAATATATTGATTACTATTCAATAATAATAATTCAATAATTCAATAATATAATATATTGATTACTATTCAAAAGTTCAATTTTGAATGCATCTTTCCATATACAGGCTGATCTATCATGTAGAATATATGTTTCCTGAAATTTATGTTTTGCCTTTGCATTTAGGATATGATACAACAAGTCTGCTCCATTGGGAAATTGCAAAATCAAATACTTTTTTTATTCTTATGGTAATATTCAGACTCATTTATTCAAAAGCATGAATAGCACTCTGCTTGAAAGTTCAGATGGTTAACTTGGTTGTTAAAATGTTATTTTGTAAGGGAGAAGTCGTTTCTTTTTTCTTCTAGTAATTATGTGCCTTGCACAGAGTAGGTATTTAATCAGGATATATTTGACTTAGATTTAGTGGGATGAAAGAATCCAAAATAACAATTGTTCTTTGGCGGTATATAATTTTCATTTAAGAATTTGTTGAATATATTTTCCTTAACATTAAGCTTTTTTGTTTTAGGATAATTAAATATTTACAATTTTGTTATGATCAGGAATATTGTTTATTTATTTAAATGGTCTTTTATTTAGTGTAAAAATGAAAGACTCTCAAAAATAAACGTTCTTATACACTTTCCCAATAAGGGAGGAATAGCCCTGAAACTTTATATAAACTAATAAAATCCTTCCAAGTTAAGAGTGCCATCTGAAATTGAAGCTATTAAACTTAGGTAAGAATATTGGCATAGAGAATCATGCTGTAAATGCCCATTAAGTTGAATTTTGGTTTTGGATGCATTATTACTGTTGAGCTATCTTAGCTGTATCCTAGACACTGGTAAAATCAAAGGATGAGAACATTTAGGCTTAAAAGAATTTTGAGAAAAGTGGTGGGCAGGAAAGTATAAAATGGTGTAAAAACTCTTTTCCTCGATTAAATAGGATATTTTGGGGGAAAATTTTTGCTTCATAATCTGTATATAAATGTATATAGTTTTCATCACTATGACTCTCATTTCTACATTTACAAATCAATGAGCTATGTCAGCATTTGTCCCCTATTCAACTAGATCTTTTTTTCTCTCTAAGTAAGGGTGTAACTGGAGATTGACAGAATCTGGTGGGTTGCATTTGCATTATAGCACAGTGGAAATCTCAAGCCGGTTAATTATATTTCCAGCCCACACTGTGCACTGACTGTCCCCCTCCTCTCTTCTTTCTCTGATTCCCATTCACTACCTTAGAGCTAGCTAGTCATATACATAAAGGATCCCAATGTCTAGCACAGGACCTGGTACAAAGTGATGATTGTTATTTATGTAAATATATCACCAGAGTTGTGAAAGAAATCATAGTTGATGTTTTCATTGTCATTGACCAAATGAGTGAACTGACGTATGGGGTAATGATAGGTGAGATCCTCCATAGGAAGGTTGTAGAGATCGCTGGTGGGAAGGCTGAACCCAGGGCCAGAGCCTGGAGATCCTGCTCCAGGTACCAGCAACCTAAGCATTGTGCTTTGTAGGCTGCTCCGTGAAAGTGGTCATTTCCCTCACAGAAATGCACAAATATAAGCATGTTACCTTTGAGACTTGGATTTTTAGTGTGATTCTATGCATCAGTTAAATTCACCAAATGTTTGCATGACAGATAAAGAAATGAAAACCCTCCTGTGTTAATGAACTATGAAAAAGAAAAAAGCCTCTGAATATGGGTTTGTTGGTCTGTCAGTCAACAAATGTTGAATCTGATTGTGATTTGGCTAAATTGAATCCAAGACTGTTATGTGCCTTGTAGTACTGTGTATGGATTTTCTGCAGGTGATCTTTCAGAATTATTCATGAAAAACCACATCACATTCAGCATTCTAGGACAAAAGCAGAAAAATCATCAAGCAAGTATACCTCAGAGTTTGTGCTATCTTTATATAAAATCTGCCAAATTCTTTAAGCAACACTAGCAAACATGTGAAGTAGTTCTAAAATTGTTGACATGGATACCAATAAAATTCCGAAGTAGGCATTAATAATGTTTAATGAACATCAGGATCTTTGTAGAATGGACAGGTCACTCTTTCTTTAGGCTGTCTCTAGGTTAGGCCAGGGTTCCCTTTGGATTGACCCGTCTTTGAAGCAGTAGCTCTTTAATGAGGTGGTCAGATGTACTGATGGCAACTACTTCACAGTTCTTAAAAATAATGTCCACTGTGAAAATGGAGTTTTCTGTAAATGGAGTTTTCTGTGAAAGTGAAAATGGCCATAAAAAAGAATGTGTTGGTCCTTATTTGTAATGGATACACAGAGGACTAAAGAGAAGGAATTAGAGAGGGAGATAGTAAATGAAGCTCCTCACTGATACGACCTTCTCAAAAGCATAGAGGGAGGAAAAAACTTATGACCAGAATTACAAAATCATGGAATTCTAGAGCTAGTAAATACTTTAGATTTGGATGTGCATAAATATAGATAATAGAGTTGATAAACTTTAAAAAATGTTTGGTAATTAGAATCAATTAGATGGCAGAATTTTATTCTCAAGAATCTCTGAGTAGTATGTCCCAAATCTCTAAGGATTTTCAGAACAGTGTTCTACAGTTATACTCTATTGGGACAGTTTATGAAATAAAAAAGCCCTGGTACACCTTCATTACAGAACAAACCCAACCCTAGGTCTTTAATAAACTTTGCATTTCAGAGTGAATTAATTGATGCTGGTGTCTTGGAAAAGCAGGCACTGAAAAACTGTGACAAAGCAATAGAGGAGCATGGGACCATGAATAGGGGCAGGAAGCCCAAGGTCTTAAAAATGATCTCCAGGGAAATCTCAGGAAATCTAAATCATCAGCTTCTACTAGTCCATACAGAAGAGACGGAGACACAGAAAAAGTAAACGAATAAGCCACATTTCGGAAGCACACACCTATATATCTACTCTAAACCTGAATCTTCTTCTTATCTTCTTGTACTTCTGTTATGGATTTCAGATGACTGTTACCATTGAGTGCCGTTGGTCTTTCTGTACTCTTCTCCACCATTTATTTGACAGGTTTTAATTGGAAAATGGAGTTGAAGTCAAATGCCTACCTCCTCCCTTTAGATGTGTCTGTTTAGAGGTTTTATCTCACCCTAAGATCTAAGTGATTACTTGGAAGAGAGGTTTTACAACACAGCACTGGGTATCACACCAGACACTTGGCAAGCAGTTCCAAATAGCCATGGGGTCATTATAAACCCATTGGTTTACCTTCTTGTTGTGTGGTTAATGCCTTAGAAGAGATTGCATTTTAATAGATGGGTTTAAGATGTTGATGACTTTTGTGAGTGATTTTTCAAAGACTTATATCGCCTTCCATGTGGTCTATAGTCTGGATACCAAGAGTTCCAGGCTTGACTACCATGGTGGGAGTTGCCAGTAACTTGGGTATGCTTGAGGAAACGTTTTCTTTCTTTATGAAAATATTCCTCAGTTCTTTTCATTTAAATAAATCAGTTGAGGAAAATGGTGGCATGAATGAAGGATGTGCCTGGGCAGGTGACTTGTAATGAGAAGCCCAGGCATAGTTTTCTCAGTGCTTCCATCAGGAAGGAGAGCCTGTTATAGACAAAGGAAAACTGAGTTTCTCTCCTTCACCTACATGCTGATTCTACAGCTCACATTCTGCCTAGGAAGCTGCATAGTTGCTATTTAGTTCAAATCCCAGCCAAAGACAAACTCTAAGTGCTGTGTCTAAGCAGCAGCAAAAAGAACCTGGTTCTCCTCAGAAAGTCAATTATAATTCTGCGATGTATCAGATGGCAGCTATCACAGTCTCTCCTGGAGGAATCAGAAAGTCTTTGCCTGAAAAAGTAACAGAGTGAGTGTTGGACCTGGCCGCTGGGACAATGAAGACCCAAACGCTGAGGCCAGGAGATGCCTTGATGACTGATGGCTGTGGCTTGTGGATAAGGCTTGGCTTTTGCTATAGTCTGTTTAGACTGATCTAACCTTGGGTCAGAAAAAGCACTCCATTTCTTCCTATCTTGATCTCATTTTATTTGTACATATATTCCTCTCTTCCTTAAGAAAACTTTTTCTCCTGGGCTAATTTAAGTGACAGTGACTACACTGAGCACAATTATTCAACACTTGATCTTAGCCAAAAGGCCGAGAAGCGATGAGCACAATTATTCTAAAGCAAAGCTCTCAAATTGAAGAATGGCTCATTTGACTTCTGAACACGCTGTTGTACCTGTATCTGCTAAACTTACCTAATTAATATGATGCCTTTTTAGTATGAATCCTCCTTGAGCAGTTGAACACCACCACCCAAGGTTGGCTTCACTTTCCTTCCCTGATTTAAGTAGATGGGCTTCTGATTCATAAAACTAAAATTTATGATATGGCATTCACTTTTCTAAAAAAAAAGCCTGTTTATTTTTTATTTATTTTTATTTTTTTTATTTTTAAATGCCAACTAACCACCGTGCAGCTGGACCGGGAAGCTTCCTGGCAGTGCGATGTGCTAAGGAGAAATGTGGTCACCGATCAATAAAACCCCAACATGGGGAAAATAACAGGAGGGCCACTGTAATATTAGCAGTGTTCTTTTCAGTGTCTCTCATTTCTTCTAAGACTGTGTGTTGTGTGTGGCGGCTCTCTATTTTCTCACACAAACACTTAGTGGAGTCACTGTTCTCACTAATGCTAATGGGCCAAATTGCTGGTGCTTAGGAGGAGAGATACTGGTGACAGATAATGAAGTAGTCATGTAGCTGAAAGTGTCAGGAGAGAAAAGTGATGTCTTCACCTCACCAGGTTGATTTTTTTAACCGTATTAGTTAAGCTTGTTTTTCTTTTACCCTTGTTTTTGTTAATGAGAAAAATCCAGAAAAACTGAAAGGAAACCCCCC
>NW_016107365.1:0-71750 GCF_001604975.1 Cebus imitator | reverse complement strand
TTTTTTGCGCTTGACTCAGTTCTTAAATACCGAGGGTGCACAGAGCTCTGGGGAAACCACCGACAGAGAAGTCTCTGAGAGTTTTTCCTCTCTGGGCCTGCCGCTAGCCTCCTGCCGAATAGGTTGAGTTTTTATTTTGGAATAAGTAGTGCTTTCATAAAGCACTCCTTTTATGCAGTCTGATGCTCCCCGGGAGGTGACTGTCTACCCAGGGTGGTGATTAGGGGATGTTCTTCAGAACAGCACAGGGCAGGCCATTTAATAATACATGGAGTCCTCAAAAATGCAGAATAAATAAAATGACTGGGTTGGGAGGGGGCGCTGCACGAGTTTTAGATTTAAAGGGAATCCTTCTGTGATTTTTTTTTTTAAGTAAAATATTGAATCTTTTTTTGAAGCAAATTATCACATCCCAATTTATCCTGTGTAAATCTGGAATGCCACATGGAGACTTGACTTTAACTGGAACACATATTCGCTAAGCTAGTTCAAAGCCAATACTTCCCCTCCCCAGATAGAAAGGAAACTCCATGAAAGCAAAGTCCTAGCTGTTTTATGAGCTGCTGATGCTTGACAGCACATAGCAGGTACTCATTAAATATTTGTTGAATCCATGGAGTGAATGAAGAAGCAGACAAGAAGCTAATATTTTAAAGTGTGATCAAAGAGACAAGATCCAGAATTCCGTATCCGTGTGATATTTAAAAGAGGCCTCTTTGGGTTAAAACCGGAAAGAATTTGGTCGGAGTCTTAACATAAAAGCTGAGTACTTATTTTACCCTAACACAATCTCTCCAGACCCAGAGAATCCTTTTTACATTTAAGTAGGGCACAAACAGTATCTGCACAGAGAAGTGATCTATGTTGGCTGCCTGGGGACGTTTGGTCACGCATTCCGGTTGTCTTCCTTTCTCTGTGTCAGGACACGGTTGTAAATTCATGCACAGGTCATGAACTGTCAACACGCACATTCACAGCACTCGTGTTCCACCTTCCCTCGTGAAAACCTAAATGGGCACTCATATAGGGGTGAGGGGTGGGGGACAGCACCACTAAATGGAAACAAGGTCCTGCTGTATCTCTTACTTAGAGTGAGGATGGGATAACGTGACTCCCATGTTCAAGTTACACTTGGGGCAAACCAGAGCCACATGTTTGAATGGCACCTTCTGAGCTCCTGTTTCCAAATTCAAGCTGAGCTGACACGTGGTGTACACGATTTCGACTCAGGAGCAGATTCCACTTAATCCACAGGGCATCTGAGTTACACGAGTACAAAATGAGAAACAGACGTGACTGCAGGTGCTTTTTGCCCTGCTCTTGGATAACAAACTCAAAGGTGTCTTTGATTTCCACAAGAAACTTGGCAGAGAGCTTGTCCATAAAGCAGTTTAATTGCTCTGGTTTTTGGTAAAAAGGCTCCTATCTCCTCCCACCTTACTTTCACCACACACATGCAAACACACATAAAACTCCCATTAGGAAGAGTAGAATGACTGGGTAAAAAATAAAATTTAAATTAAAGGCCAACCTCAGTAACCTGTAAATTTCCCCATTCTGCCTGTAAATGGCCAGCAGTTTTCTTGCTTTGGATAGTCTGATTTTAAATAGGTAATAATTACCCAATAGTCCAGAATGGTTCCAAATCTATTGTGTAAATAATATGGCTTTTAAAGATATGAATGAGTAAATATTTAACCAATAAACCAAGGCAGCTTCAAAGAAGTTAGTCAACTCCAACGGAGACATTCTTCAGAAAGAAAAGCCTAAATAAGGATTTGTTCAACAGACCATAACCATTCATGGCTCAAAGAGGCGTATGCTACTTTTGTGCCTGGAAATGTTTCTAGCAAAGTCTTCATTTCCTGGACCAAAGGATGTGTGATTGATGCAAAGCTCTGCCCTACTATTGCTTCATGGGCTGGGATCTTTGGAGAGACTTTTTGTGTATTCTCAAGAAAGGCATAGTATTTAGAAGGTGCTCAGTAAGTGCTGTGTGATGATATTGATGAATTAGACTCAGTTTGGGGTCTGGGTGACTGAATGCCATTCACAGCACAGTGGCCTATTTTGCCATCTCTGGAAAGCAGGGGAAGTCTGTTTCACTTTTTTAGCATAGGCTGGCTGGCCTTGGGCAAGACATATGTCTCTGGTCTTCAGTTACCTCATCTGCAAAGTGAAGTGATGGTCTTGATGACCTCCAAGTCCCCGCTGGTTGTAATTTAGAACACTCTTCGGTGGGAAATTTGGGTTCCACTGTGTGTCTTAAGAATTTTCCACAGAATAGTCTATCACAACTTAAATTTTTCCATAGCCTAAAGCTTTCATACCTGTGTGGAAATGATTGTAGGTACTTTCCTGACTTGGATATCCTGAACCAGGGCTTTTCAAATTTGAGTGCACAGGCTGTGCACTGTACAACTCTAGGGGGCACCATTCACAAAGACTGTAAAATGAATGACAACCCCCCCAACCCTAAGTTATACAACATTGTTACCCTGCCTTGAAAATACAATATATTTTCTTTCCCGCTAGTGAACAGATTCATGATGTTAGATTTTTTTAAAACTCCTATGTTAGCTGGAATTCTGCCAACTTCTTCCTTCAGACTCCTTTTCCGAGAAGACTCTTACCCTGATTCTCTTCCAAAGCCCTGATCAGAATGAAACTAACATCTAGTTGAAAAGGTAATCATTCTCACTCAGATGGGTTCTGTTCTGAAAGTGAGAGGAAAAAAATCCAGAATTGGGGCACTGCTATAGACTGAATGTTTATGTCTCCTTCAAATTAGATGTTGAAACCTAATCCCCAATGTAAGGTTATTTGGAGGTGGGGCCTTTAGGAGGTGATTAGGGCATGAGGGTGGAGTCCTCAGGAATAAGATTAATGCCCTTAGAAAAGAGCCCCTACAGAGGTCGCTTGCCCATTCTGCCATGTGAGAACATAGCAAGGAGACTGCTGCCTTATGAACCAGGAAGTGGGCTGTCCCCAGAAACCAAGAGACCAAGATTAGTGCCTTGACCTTGGACTTCCCAGTCTCCAGAACTGCAAGAAGTAAATTTCTGTTGCTTATAAGCCACCCAGGCTATGGTATTTTTGTTAGAATGGCTTAAATGACTAAAATAGGCACCGAGGTACTTTGTAGCCCCCACTCTGGCGTTGTGCATGTGGGGTAGGATGGCATCAGATGGCAACAGAACATACACATATTTTTGGTGGCCGGGGGTTGAGTAGCCTCAATATCTTGTATATTTCAAGTATAGAAAGGAAGCAGCAATAGATTCCTGTTTCTTAAAACTCTGTCAAGTGGTTTGGCTCATGGAGCCATTCCAGCCTGCATTGTGGAGAATCTGTTCTTGAACTGTGGTTAATCTCATCTCTGAACCAGCATCAGGCTTGGTGACCTCGGGAAGGCACAAACCGAATGATAGCCAACTGATTCTCTATTCCCACACTCTGAAGAAACAGAGACCACTGGGGTTTGCTCAAGCTAGTCCTCTCCCTTATGGGGAGCAGAATTTGACTCTTTAAAAAAACATTATTGCTTAAAAATAACAAGTAGGAGCTGAAGTGCTTTTCAGCTAATGGGTAAAAACTGGCTCTTTCTTACTGAAGTCAAATTAATATTTAAAGCCTAGATTCTGGGCTTTAAGATGTTCTCACTAACTTAGTGGAGTTTTCACCACCTGCTCCTGATGAGCGTTCCTTTTGCCAAGTGTATTCCCCTCGAGAGCAGCTTCGCTTTGCTGGCAGCATTTTCAGCTCTGGGCACTTAGCTCTAGGGTGTGCAGAGTGTAGGAGGCAGAGTTAACCTCCCCAAGCCTATCCAGACTGTTTAACTCTAATGATGAGACCATTTGACATTGAAAGTTAAACCTGTCTTATCATCAACCCTTATACTGAGCTTCTAAGAAACGATCAGCCGGGTGCCTCACCGTTCCATCACAGTCAGCCTGGTGATATTTAAGCGGAAACACGAGGCCTGAAACCTCTTCAACAACAGAATGCTGCCTAGTTAATTTCTTCTGATGTTTACATGTTGCCCCTGACAAATCTCTCAAAAAAAAAAAAAAAAAAAAGATAGCCCAGCAATGAAACCTTTAATTGACAGCTTGCTTTGCACATTATCACTAATTGCTACCTAGACCTCATTGCAATCCTATTTCTAGGATTGCAAGGTTGTGGATATTATTATCTCTGTTTTACAGTAGAATATATTCAATGTCAGAGAGAGGAAAGTATCTGCCCCAAATTATGCAGATATTGAGTAATGGGGACAAGATTCAAGGCAAAGGGCCTAAGCCTGGCTCCTTCCCCCATGCCATTGTGATCTGCCCTTCAGCCCAGTTAGAAAAGCAGGCCTTCCTGCAGTAGTTCTCCTCCCTACTCAGCCCAACACTTTTTCAGTCTCAGGCCTTCTTGTGAGTAGAACTATTGGTGTCTTCCAATTGTTCTGTCTTCCATCTTTCCACAAAGTTCCTTTCTCTGCCTGGCCCTAATGGAAATCCAGGTTTTATCTGAGGGTTCTGCTTTCCTCACAGCCCTCTGCAATGGAGGCCTCTCCTTTCAATGCCTTCCACCTGAACTCCCAGCCCCAAACTCACAGCAGGAAGAGCCCAGCAAGCATTGGTTTCATCTACCTTTCTGACTGCACTGTCTTTAGCAAGTTCCTCCCCCTCTTTATTCCCTTAAGCATATATGTTCTCCAGTTTCCTTACTTGGCCTGTGTGCCTTCTCTTTCAGTACTATTGTCTAGTATGACCAGTGGTCCAGGTTTGCCTGGAACTGAGGGGCTTCCTGGGACATGGGATCCCAGTACTAAAATTAGGACAGTGCTAGGCATGGGTGATCACCTTACTTGTCTCCCTGACCCCCTGTTAAGGGGTTTATAATTACCTGCAGACACCTGACTCCCATCTCCTACCTCAGCAGCCCCAGCTTTGGCCTGTCTCCTGGCCTTCACATTCATATTGCTCTCTGGTCCATAGCTGTCTCCACTTCGACACTCCATCCTCACCTCAAACTCAACATGTGCTAGGCCAAACGCGACACCTCCTTGAAATCAGCTTCCCTATTGATTTTCCTCTTCTTGTCAATGGACATATCTCTGCCTATCTCACTAACTTCAGTGGAAGTTTCTGAGGGCTCAGTGTCCCCCCAGGACCTAGATTTGTGGGAGACTTTGAGACTTTAAGATCTGAGCTTGAATCCTGGTTTGGCAATTCCTGGTTGTATAATCTTCAGAAAGTTATTTAGTTCTGTGGCCTGAAGTTTCCTTATCCATATACTCGATATAAAAGTATGTATATCTTATTATAGGTTTTCTCAACGCTTCAATGTACTGTTTAGCATGATGTTTGATACGTAGAAGGGGCTCAGCAAAGGACCTTGTATATAGTATGCACTCACATGTGTGGAACTGATGCTACAGTGCAATTTCTGCTCATTGTGGTCCCTCCCAGTGATATGGTTTGGCTCTGTGTCCTCACCCAAATCTCACCGTGAATTGTAATAATCCCCATGTGCCAAGGATAGGACCAGGTGGAGATAATTGAATCATAGGGATGATTTCCGCCATACTATTCTCATGACAGTGAGTGAGTTCTCACAAGATCTGATGGTTTTATAAGGGGCTTCCCCCTTCGCTCGACACTCATTCTTTCTCCTGCCCCTCTGAGAAGAGGTGCTTCTGCCATGATTGTAAGTTTCTTGAGGCCTCCCCCAGCCCTGCAGAACTGTGTCTATTAAGCCTCTTTTCTTTATACATTACCCAGTCTTGGGTATTTCTTCATAGTAACACGAGCGGGACTAATCCACTCAGCTATCCCCACTTGCCCTTGCACTGCTCATGGAAGTCAGATTTTCATGAGTTAGTGCTTCAGTGTACTGCAGCTCACTTTTAATTTTTTTCTCATCTTGTCTTTTCCTTCTACCATATATCCCACACATTTCTGAAAGACTAATTTTTCCAAAGCAAAGCTCTGATCATATTGCTTTTCTGATCTGAAGTGTTCAATGACACCAAACTACTCACTGAAGTAGGCAAATTTTATGTGGTAATATTCTAACTGAAATGTCCAAATGTGTCCCTTCTTACTGCCTACATGTCCCCTCACTAGATTAAAGTTTATCCTAGAAATAGGATCATGTCTACCCTGCCATCTGTCCTTTTGAGAGAAGCTGTCACACTCACAGCCCTTGCTGGGCAACACACATGAGCATGCCTGGTTGGGCCAGTGTTGGGCCTCTGGCCCCCAAGGGCTGCCATTCATAAGCTTCGTGACCTGCAATGTTCGACCCAGCTCTAAACGATGAACACGTCCAATTAGATTTTATCTTGGGAATATCAACTAAGTACTAGGAATGATTGCCCAGCTAACAGAGGGAATGGATACAAAAACGCGATGATAAAGGCTGATGGGAATGTGGAAAACCAAAGCCATGTGTGAGATGCAATAAAGGAGAACCAGAAATGGTAAACAGAGTGAGCATGGCGCAGCATGTGTTGGCGCTCAATAACTATTTGCTGAGGGAAAAAATAAATGCTGTTTGGAACAGGATAGGAAGAAGCAGGTGCACAGAGTCTGTGCTAACGGTACTCATGGTGGACCAGAGGAAGTTCCCTTAGAGGAAGCTCTCCAGGACCATTTTGGGTCCAAGGCCCCCCTCCAGCTTCGGTCTCTATGGGGTTTAGCCCTACTACGGTGCCTGTCCTTGGATTTCAGAGACATTGTACCTTGTCACTCCACACAAACATTTCCTTTATTTGAATTAGTTTGAGTGGATCTCTGTTTCTAGTAAACCAAAGAGCAAGGCTGGAATAGCCGTGGAATGGGAGCTGAAATGCACATATTCTACTTGAGGCTCTGTTGCTTTTGCTCAGCATTAGTCAGTTAACAAGTGCATAAGGAGTGCCTGTTCTGAGCTTTTCAGGAGTGAGGGAAGTGGTAAATGTTATGCTCTCTAGCTATTTACATTCTGTAGGAGAGATAGATGGTCAGCATGCAAACAAAGAAGAAAAATAATTTCAGCCACAGGCAGGTGGTATGGGAATGTAAAATAGTGACTTGAGGGGTTGCTGTAGCCAGTGATTGGCTCTCTGAGCTGAGACACAAGTAAAGAGAAGGTGAGAGCTGTGCGAAGGCCCATGGAGAGCGCATTCTGAGCAAAAGGAGCTGCTGGGTAGAGACAGAATCAGTAATGAAGATGGTCTGTCCAAGGAATGAAGATGCCCAGTGTGGCTGAATTGAGGTGGAAAGGGAGGAGTGGAGAGGCTGAAGTGGAGGGCTGGGGGGGTCAGACCGTGTAGGGTGGTGAGAGCCAGGTAAGGAGTTCAGATTGAATTTGAAGTGTTAGGGGTTTTAAGCAGCGGTGTGAGATAATGCAGTGATGCTTTAGAAAGACCACTCTTATTGCCACATGGTAGATGTACTGGAAAGGGAAAGAGTGGGAGGTGGGAGAGTCTTTCAGGACTATTGAAATAAAATAGGCAGGAACTGACTGTGGTACGAACTAGAGTTGTAGCAGAGGAAGAAAGAAAAGGGTTGAATTTGTAATTTATTTTGGGAGTAGAGGTTCCATTTCTCACATACCCCGTATCCTGAATTAATTGAGGACAAATGACAACCTAGACATAGAGTATATGAAAAATGGAACATTAAAGAATAATGGAAAGTCTTTGGACCTGAGAAGGTATGGAGTAGTGGTGTGAAATATTGGGATGGAGAAGGCTTGGGATGGGGGGTAAGAGGAGAGGCTTGGGATAGAAAAGCAACAGTTCTGTGGAGAGGGCTGGGACTTAGTAACATGTAAGAGTCAGTAATAGGTGGATAGCATTTAAACCTGGGACTGGATGGAACTTCTAGAGCGAGGAAGTGGGATAAGGAAAAGAGGAGACCCAAGGACACTCAGCTCGATCTTGGATGGATCACTTCATTTTCCTGAATGTCAGTTTTCTCTCAAAATGAGGGACTTTGATTAGGTCTCTGAACTTCCTTCTCACCTTAACATCCTTAGATTCTACAATAGACACAAGAGCAAATACATAAATTATCTGGATTTGAATCTAAAACTATATATTGTTAAAGTCAAACACATTCAACAATGGTTTCCTTAACAAAACAGCAGTCTGTCATAAGGCCGGGCATATTCGAGACTCCCACTTGATTGTGAGATGCGAATTATGGTTAGATTCTTTGTTCAGGAAATGGCACTTCAAGAAAGGAATGGCTTCACTTATGAAAAGCAACTGCTTTTGTGTTGATTTTGTGAGGAAGTAGAAGAGCAAGGGAAGATGATGCTAAAGAGTCAGGCGTGCAGTTGTAAAGTGGAGACCCTTTCCACCTGTCGAGGCCTTGATTGCCTAATGAAGTTCGTGCTTTATAAAAGGAATCTGCCTACTTAGAAACAGCATGCACCTGACTGTAGCATCAGTTTTTGATATGGTTCCTTGGCCTGCGTTAAACAAATGCCAAGGAGTTAGCAGCACGTGAATTCCAGCTTGGAGGAGTCCACCTTGAGTGGAAGGGTTGCTGTGGGGTGCACACCCCCTTCCCTCTCCACAGGGAGAGCTCCAGCCTCCATGTTGCTTTCTGCCAGGAAAGTAACTTACGATGGACACAAAGCAAAACTCGTGAGTTGGGGAGTGACGTTGAGAGACGCAATTACTCCTGGCACTCGTGTGAACCCTAATAACACCAGGCCCCGACACACCGCTATTACCCAAGGAACACGGTGCACTTTGTCAACGTGGACTAATTTATTCATGCTTCCAAACGCTTCCTGTAAGGCTGCTCAGCACACTCTTCTTCCTCGTTGTTTGGTGACTGGGGAAGCATGCTGAATCACAGAGAGGTAAGTTACCTCCAACCCCCCAACAAAGGAACTGCCAGGGGACAAAAATCTCAATGCAAGTTCTACTATCCAGTCTGCTCAATATTTCCTAGTTTAATGAAAACAGTCCCAGTTACCTAGGAGACTTGGTATAACTTCGTAGATAGGCTAAAAGCACTTATGAGCTACGGAAATGCTTAGTTGTCAGCATGATTTTTCCACCCTAGCTGAGACTTACTGGCATAGCTTACATAGGTAAGTGACAGTCACATGAGTTGACTTCCCAGAGTTGGAGTAAAGATGAAATGAAAACTCTAAGGCATTTTTATTTCTCCCGGCATCTAGGTGCCCTCTATTTGAACATGGTATAGTCCACCAATAAGATTTGGGGCCCATTCTTAATGAATTAAATCAGATGCTCTGGGCATGACTTGGGCACCTGTTGTTTTTAAAGCTCTGTAGGGGATTCTACTCTGTGGCCAGGGCTGAAAACCACAGGCGGAGCAGTAAGGGAAGATTTCCCACTTGTTCGCTGTGGGCACATGGGTCAACTTCTCTGAACTTTGGTTTCATCATACATTGAAGAAGGTAATACTTACCTCGTGGGGTTGCTGGGAAGATCAAGTGAAATTAAATAAAACGAAGCACCTTATAGCAGGCACCTAGGTTTTTTCAAAAGGTATCAAGAGCCTGGTCTTCTTGACTTCACTGTTGTAGAAACATTTTCTACTTATGTGTAACCAGGCTAGTTTTCTACAAAATCATGATAGAAATGTAGTTCTTTATCTCACAGTCAATTAAAAGGCTCAAAACCCAAGAGACCAAAACCCCTGGCTTTGGATTTAATCGAAATCAGTCATTAAAGCAAAACAGAGTGGCAGGTGTTGCCAGGAAGCCTCAGGCCTCAGCCTCCATGAAGGGTGGTTTCTTTGGTTTCACTTAGGCTCTTAATTGTCATTTCACCAAGCAGAAGCCAAATGAGAGACCGTGGCAGGACAGGGACGCTCTCTGTTAGATGGGTAGGGCCAGTTGGATCCTTACCTGTCAGGGATGGCTCAGTGGGCTAAGGGTGGGTAAAGAAGTGGCGGCCCCTTTCTTCTCAGAAGATGGGTCTTGACAGAAGCAGAGTTCTGGCTGTGAGTATTAGTTGGCACCAGCCTGATTTTTCCTTTGCTTAATTTCATCCCTCTGCACCTCAGGGTACCCTGGCACTGGTGCCTCTCCCTTTCTGGCCAGAGGAGACCTGTCAGTGCTGGAGGAGCTCAGCAGTCTCTATTTGATAACAAGGATCTCCTTTCCTGGGAAACAAGTCAGACAGTGGAATGGCATCGCCTCAAAACCAACTACCATCCACACAAAGGCTTACGGTTCCTTAGGTTTTGCTCAGGGGGAGACAGCCCATCTGCAGCAAGGAAACATACAACCCATGGGCTGCACCTGGCTGCAGGCCCTCTTCAGCCACATCTGGGGTGAGCCATCAATAGTGTAGTAGAAACTTCAGTGATAAGCTCCTGCCTGCTCGCTGTCAGCAGCCTGGGGACCAGGGCGGGAACCGTGCCTCCACTCCTTGCTCCTCCAGAGGGGAGCAGCCGGTGAAGAAAAGGAAAACCCTGCTTGGGGTTTTGTTAGTGAGTCTGTGTTCCACAGGGGATTCCAGTTGGATTTCTTTCTGGGCCTGCTACGGAGTGCCTAACCGTATCCCCACCTGGATTTAGTTTTGGGCAAGACGACCCAGAGTGTGGGAGCCGCAGCACCATTGTGCTGGACTCGGAGCCCCCAGAGCTCCCCGTGGGGTTCAAGTATCACAGCCTGAGTTGCAGTGCAGAGCTGCAGGCAAGCTTTTTGCACTGTGTTCCTATCATTCCTTCTGTGTACCAAGGGTGTTGCTGGGGCGACTCCTCATTCATTCAGCATTTATTGGGCATCTATTATGTGCCTGACACTGTGATGGGGGCTGAAGGTCCATGGATGAGGAAAGACATGATACTGCCGTCGGGGATCTCAGGGTGAGTGAGAAGACTAATGGTGGAGCAGATATTGATTGGTTATTAGGTTGCCATCCAATGAACTAAGAATGATAATAGCTAGGAACAGAGTGTGTTGAAGCCTGGAGGAGGGGCACCCAAGGTAATGAGATTCAGAATTTTATAGCAGAGGCCCTGGGTCAGGGACAGAGAGAGAGACACACACCTCCAAGGATTTCCCTGAGGTTCATCGGTGCCCTGGGACAGCTGACCAACCTCAGGGCACATCTACTTGGAAAGGGACCCAGTGGGGAAGTGGAAAGGTGTGGGGCGACTCCGAGGTAGAAGGCTGCCCTAGGCACAGGACTGGTCTCCTTTGTCTCCTTACCCCAAGCTGTCCTCCTAGGGAAAACGCCTGGGGCCCACCCACCCCATTTTATTATTTTGGAAGGAGAAAAACTACAGCACAAGGATGATGGCGGAGGCCGATCTCAGGGCTAAATTTAGAGATTGACTCCCACGTTCAAATGGAATCATAATCAGGTTTTCAGGTGGGCGGAGCAGTTGCTTGGCCAGGCAGTCTTCCTTTTGGGTGTGGGAACATCTCCTTCTGAACTTTGGTCGAGGAGGACCAGGGATATCAGCAGAAGGAAACGTGAGAAGGTACACTTTGTATGCTTAAATAAACCCCTGGCCTCCAGTCTGGCTGGAGCAGGTTAAGACTTGTGGCCTCTTGGCATTTTCTGAGGAAATAGGATTTTTTCTCTTTCCTCCCAGACAGTTCCCTGGTTCTATAATGAGACAGTAAGATTGGAAAATAAAAAACTATATACCTAAAATTCATCTAAATTGAAGCCAAACTTGGTTTGATGAGTGCTTACAATGACCTTGGATAATTTTGCTTCATTACTCAGAGTATTATGTTTAAATCAGGGGTTCTAAAACAATGTTACTTGCTTAAGCTATAACTGAGATACGATCACTTTTCATCATAGTTTGGGCTAGTTCCATTCCTCCTGAGAATTGAAGTATGAGATGAAGATAGGTAGGAGGTGAGGGGCAAAGAAAAATGGGAGCTTGCTTTTCCATCTTCCCTTTCCAAGGTAGCCTCAAAAAGAGGAGTTGAGCTGTGAAGCAGTCACAACAACGGTGTCAGGGGATGCCACAGGGCACTCTGGGCTGGGATGGCCCTTCAAAGTTGTCCCAAGCTGGTGCAAGGGCACCAAGCCTTTACATGCCCCCATGGTCTTGAGGCCCGCCTGCCTCTCTCAGGCCAGCTCCATCCCTCCAAGACTTCATGACAGCAGAATAGGGGTGGAGACTCTGACACCATGTTTTGCAGTTTCTGATTCTTATTGTACAACAAAATCCTTCTCCAGGCACTTGTGAAGATTGTGTGGAGGGGAGTGGATGGGCCTTCACTGATTGCCCCTTGTCCTTCAATATATGGGAAGAATAGATTTAGGCTCTTCCCAAATTAAAAAAAGGAAACTTTGCTGCAATCACCAATTAGATTGATGGTTTGGTAAAATTACACTTGGAAATTATGGTATGCATTTGTCTCTGCTCTTAAGCAATTCAACCAGAATCTTTGATATAATATTTATAAAAGGTTTTAGAGCTATGAATGTTTGGATAGGTATTAAATGCATGTAGTAATATTCAGAAGGTAAAACAGAGTCTAAATGTGCTACTTTTCCTGCGTCCAACCCCCAAAACCTCCCTTTCTCTTTATTTCCATAAACAGCTCCACCCCATACAACTATTAAGAGTTTCTTGGCACTTTCTTTTTAAAGGTGAAAAATGTGTCTCTTCCATTTTTTCTGCTGAATTGATCTCCATTGATGAGGACTCGATATGTAAAGGCTAGGAACCAGGTGCGTTGTAGAACTGAACTGATCTATTTCTCAGGCTGTAGCTAATTTATAGATTTTCAGTGTTGGAAGGGTCATTAATGGATGCTTAATTTGAGAAAACTTTTCTAATTTCTCTCAGGAAATCGTTTTTTGCTTTGAGATGCTATGATTTTATATATACATTTCAAGATGTTCTTTCCTTTTTAATGTTAAACGTAGCTTTTATTTTTTCATTATAATATCAGAATACATTCATGCCTCATGTCAGAAAATGTAGATAAGCTGTACCTATACTACCACTATCCAGAGATGAACACCTGTACTTGGTTCTATACTAGAACGCTCTCTTTGTGTGTATCTATACTTATGCATATATATTCTTTCAAAAAATAGGATCACACTATAACAGTTTTTTTCAATCTGTTCCTCTGTATTTTACAGTGAATAGCTTTCCATTTTAATAATTTCAACAATTTGAGCTGCCTTATTTTATAGTTTGTATTAATTAGAGTAACCTGGCTGCTATTATAAATAGACTGAATCTGTGATAGATCCACATAGAAGTTTATTTCTTGCTCTTCTACCAATCCTGAACATGCAGGGGCCAGAAGGGCAGCTTTTCTCCAGGTGGGTGTTCAGGGGCTCGGGTGTTCTGAGGCTAATCTGTTCAACATGTGCTCCCAAATGCTGGTGATCACACCCATCCCAACCAGCCTGAAGAGGGAGGGTGCATGTAGGATCTTACAGGCTGGGTCTGGAAGTGGTACATACCCTTTCCATCCACTTTCATTGGCTGGGACTCAGGTGCATGGCCATGCCTAACTTTAGAGGAAGTTGGGAAGGATGTCTAGCTGTGTATTAGACACAGGAACAAGAAGAAGATTTTGGGCTGGGCACAGTGGCTCATGCCTGTAATTTCAGCACTTTGGGAGGCCAAGGCGGGTGAATCACCTGAGGTCAGGAGTTTGAGATCAGGTTGGCCAATGTTGTGAAACTCCATCTCTACTAAAAATACAAAAAATTAGCTGGATGTGGTGGCCGGTGCCTGTAATCCTAGCTACTTCAGAGGCTGAGGCAGGATAATCCAGGAGGTGAAGGTTGCAGTGAGCCAAGATTGCACACTGCACTACAGCCCGGGCAACATTAACAAAACTCTGTCTCAAAAAAAAAAATGGTATTTGAGTGAAAAGCTAGCAATTTCTGCTACATATTATTAATACAGTCCTCCCTCGATAGCTAAGGGAGATTGGTTCTAGGACATCCCTTGGATACCAAAATCCATGGATGCTCAAGTCTCTGATACAAAACGATACTGTATTTACATATAACTTATGCACATCCTTCTAAATACTTCAGTTCAGCTCTAGATTGCTTATAATACCTAATACAATGTAAACTGCCTGTAAATAGATGTTATACTGTCGTTTAGGGAGCAATGGTGAGAAAAAAGTCTGTACATGTTCAGGACAGGTGCAATTTTTTTCTCCAAAACTTTTGATCCATGATTGGTTGAAGTCATAGACGCAGAACCCATGGATGTGGAGGGCCGATTGTGTCATTTTTCTGAGATCCTTTCTGTTCCTGAAAGGCTGAATCCATGTCTGATCCATCCTCACAAAACTTCTTGCAATAATTGTGACATAGCTGCCACTGGTTAATAGATAGTGAATGAACGACTGAACCCTACCTGGTTCTACCGTCCAGGACTAGTAAGGATCTAGTATTTTTGTTAAGGGGTAAACAAGAGCCACCTCTCAGGTAATGGAGGAGAAATGGAATGGTAAATTGGTGTCTGAGAAGGAAAAACCTTCCTAGGGGGAAGGCAGGATACCTAGCCTGGACTAGAAATAGAGGTAAAGGGAGTGCAAACGTCCTAGAAGTTAAGAGGATACTGATCAGCAATAGTCTGGGCTTGCGTTGTTAGGGAACCTGTGTGATTTTTTTTCCCCCTAAACCAGATAAAGCTGACCGCTCTATAACCTTTGATGTTCTGGATTACAATCCTTGATGTGTTTGTGGTCTGTATCTTCATGACATGCTTGCATTTGTAGAAAAGAAGTATTCTGTTACTCTTGAGAAGGCAGGCCTGAGAGTATACTGTTGAGGGCTTACTCTGAAAAGCAAGGATGTCTCTGCATCCTAGGAAATGCCACAGGCCCCAGAGGATTGGCAATGAGACTCTGAGATGACACCCAGAGAAACAAGTGGTGAAGACAGCTGGTATCCTTGGCATTGCCTGGAGGACAGGATGGAGCCCTTCATTGATAGAACATTTTTTAAAAATGCACTAGATAGTCCTGATAGTGACACTGAGAAGGCAGGTGAGGCAAGGGAGGCTGTCCCAATTCTTCATGTACCCTTGGCACAGAATAGCCTGAAAGGACCAGTGTCTCATTCTCCTCTTGTCAACCTCCTAAGTGTGATGACTGGTGCTAAGGCAACTGGTGAAGGAGGATGAAGCCAGGCTCAGAATTCCCTCCACATGCCAAGCCCTGGTTTTACTGTAATGTCAGGAGCCAGAGAGTGGGGTGCATGATCTTTCATTCTGGTTTGGCTGCCCCTGCCCTCCACCTATCCATCAGGGAATCATTGATTTCTCACTGTACAGCCTAGTCCCCCCATTATATACTCACTCTTAGAAAGTATGTACAGATACTTACATACTTTCCTCTACCATGTAAGTGTGGTTTCTTCTTCCCTGTAAGAGGGTTCCAGGAAGGGCTCCTCCCATAGGCTCTCACAGCCAGTTGTTTTTTTCACAGGGCCAAGAACACAGCAGCTCTGTTCCACAGTTGTCCTGCTTGGGGAGTAGACTAAGGGCTGATGGGCATCCTGAAGGCCTTTTCTGTAGGATTGGACATGGCCTACTGGAACACACAGGTCCCTGGAGGAAGATGGAAAAGTATGCTCAGCCCTGTGCCCCAGCGCATCTTCAGAAGCTGGTGGCCACCCAGCCAACATCTAGGGGCAGGTGCATATCCTTCAGGGCTTAGGAATCCACCTGCTTTCTTCCTGCAAGGGGATACGGGGTGCTTGGGTCAGGTAATTTCAGTATTGGATAGAAGTTCTGATCATTTAATATTTTACAACTTATATGAAAATTGGCTTAACGTGTGGAAGGCTACTTGCTTTTTCAGTGGAGTTTTTAAATGGTGCAGCAATTACTTTGGCTGCAGTAAAAGCTTGCAATGAGTCAAGTAAAGAGTATATATAGTTTCCTTTCAGTGTCCCCAGTGGCTCATGTAGTTATTAAGATTTAAAGCATTTTGGCCTTGAGATCAGGAAATTCCTAGAGCTAGGGGAAAAGG
This sequence comes from Cebus imitator, assembly GCF_001604975.1. Classification (NCBI taxonomy): domain Eukaryota; kingdom Metazoa; phylum Chordata; class Mammalia; order Primates; family Cebidae; genus Cebus; species Cebus imitator. The sequence goes on along the minus strand of NW_016107365.1, from coordinate 55,790 downwards.
GTGGAGATAAAAGGACAAAGGAAAGGAAGAAGAGTAAGATGATTCTTGCGAATACCCTTAGCTGTTAACACTATTTTATAGAGCACTGTCCATCTGAAAGCCTTGGAGCACTCTGAGGGTCATACCATCAATCCTCACACCATCCCCCTGCAGGAAAAAGGCAACTGGCCACAGATATGAAATATGAAGGAAGACGGGGATGTCAGTAGGATGCCAAATGTCACTCAAGTAGTGTTTTATCATGAGTGCGGGGCCAGTGGTCCCAACTCCTCTTTGAACACAGGGACTGCTCACAGGGCCTTTCCATGGACTGAGTAAAAGAGTGAAGCCTGCCATCTTGCTTTATGACCCATGGTGGGGGTGCACTAGAATTGTACGTGGTGAAAAATCACTGAAACTGGAAGAGGAACAAGGCTAGGCTCTTGGGCTGGGCCAGATGATAACTTTACTTGCCTCCAATCTACTTATGAGGTTGTTTGCTTGGATGTGGCTACCATTTTAGAGCTATAAAAAATGAGAGCATAACAATGCTATTAAAAATGAGTGAAAAATTTGCACACAGGTGGGTGGAGGAAGGAAGCATCATGTCTTTTATTCTAGTCCCTCCCCCAGCACTTATTCCCCACCCAACAGTCTCATTAGTTGGTGCATAAGGGATGAATTGTACTTTAGTCATGGTTGAATGTATCCCATTTCCTTTCGGTATTTCAAGACTTTTTTTTTTTTCATAATTATGCTTTTGTGATGAAAGAGGTATTGGGATTCTCTGGGGTTTGGGAATATCTTTGCTTTATCCTAAAAGCACCTGTCAATTCCCTCTGTGCAATGGTTTCTAATCTTGCCTAGGATGGAGTGATACAAAATGGGCTTCTAATTTCATGGTTGAAGTGAGAAGAGATAGTATCAGCTCAGTTCCCTGCATAAAAATTATTTCTCATGCAAACCTTCTAGAAGTTTGCCTTTGTCACTGCAACACAGTCAGAAGGATAAGCATGTATATATGTGTACATATAGTCTTCATTCATATGTATTTATAAACTGATCATGAAAAGAAATTCTTAACCCAAGATTTAAGCAATTCTATGTTATCAATATGAGTGCCAGGTGATTTCTTTCTAGCATTTTGTAACATGCCCAGAGATACAACCATGACAAGTGTCAGGTATATCAGCCCTAACTGGGGAGCAATATTTCAGGCATCCTTAATGGTGGTTATCTCAAAATAATCATTCCTGCACAGACTCAGCACATTGTTTATGGCCATTTGCTGCAATGTTGTCTAAAAGGAGCTGAGACAGGAGAGGGTTAAGGAAAATAAATGGGGTCCAGTGTGAACATCTTTCCCCCTTTTCAGCTTTTTAGAAGATAAATGTTTCAGATTTCAATCCGTGGTTCCCAGCAGTTCTTTGAGAACACTGCAGTCGGCCCACAAAAATCGCTACTGCTGAGCCAACCCTAGATAATGCGTCTCAGCAGGGATGACATAATGTGCTAAAAGAAGACTATGATGTAATGCCCATCTCAGAAATCAGAGCCAACTTCTGTTACAAAGCCTGGGAGTCTAGCAGGAGGTAATGAGCTAGCATAAATTGTACAGCACAGAAAACTTCTAGGTCTGATATTCCTATCTGCATTTTTAAAGGCAAAAAATTTAAAAATGAAACCGAATTCCTAGATCTGCTGGGTGCAAGAGCACCTGCTCAGCAAGAGGCCGTGCCCTCATCCCATTTGGACAGGCTGGTACTCCAGGCTCCCTGGATCACCTTGGCCCTTGTGGGAAGTTGTTGTGTGGGTCTGTAATCTGCATGAAGTGGTGATGTAATTTATAATGTCATTTCAAATTTGTTTCTGCAGATAATGTTTGAGGAGAGGGTGTGGTGTTTGAAGGAGATCGTGCCTTTCCTGAGATGTTGGGATAAGTAGGCTGGAAATGCCTAGGAGGACGCTGGGGGTGAGCAGCATTGAAGAAAGTCAGAATCACCTTGAAAACTTTATCAGGTGCAACCTGCTCTGGCATGCAGAAGTCTGTGTACAGCAACCTAAGGCTCTCTGATAACCAATCTCCTTCAGCCTCCCCTGGATTAATTATGCATTCTGACCTCCTGGGGTGTAGCCTGCCTGGCAACCAGCAACTAGGGTCCAGTTCTTTGTCGTGTTTAACAGGATTGTTGAAAACAGACATAAATTCACCTAAGTAATGATCTAGAGTTTCACAGAATAAGGAAAGAAGCACGATCTTTGATTTCAAAAGCGTTCCATCCCATCCTCACTACAGCTTTCTATTTTAGTTCATGCTTTCCTTCATTTTATTTTTAATTGCTCGGAGTGTTTGCATGAGGAACACATTTCTATTTTACTTGCCTTCTATGATTTCTCTTATGTTCCTCACTTGGGGCTTGATCCTGTAACACGCCCTGCATGGAGCAACTCCCTCTAGATGGAACAGAAGTGGTTTTGTGTCACTGCTTGCTGAAGATCAGACCTTCAGAGCCACAGACCTGGGGGGAACGGGAGTATGTGTGACAGCATTGGCAGAGAACTGCTGGCTTCACAAACTGCCACTGTGTCTTTAAATAGGGAATAAACATCGGGAACAGATGAAAATTTTCTGGTATAAGAAAATGAGAGAAATAAAACAGAAAACATGATATATAGGCTGAAGAGGAGTTGCTTCTGTGACATGCAAACTGAAATGGCATTGCTTTCTAGACCTTTCTGTGGAGTGCCAGTGAGTCTTTTTGATTCTTACCTGCTAAAAGGACGGTCACCATCAGAGCCACTGGTGGTCATTTGCAGACTTGATCATGGGTCAAATACTAATACTATTAATGATGATAACAATTTTTAGCTGGTGCTTTTTAGTGTACAGCAGGTGCTATCCTAAAGTCTTTGTGTTAATTGTCTCATTTGATTTTTACCAGAACCCTCTGAGGTAGGTACTAGTATGATCCTTTCCATTTTACAGAGGAGGAAAACTGAGCCTCAGAAGGTTTAAAAAACTTGTCATGTTTGTACACCTAGTACGTGTCCCATCTGGCACTGCATTCTTGTCATAACTACCATGGAGCACTAGTGTTCAGACACCCCAAGCCTTAGGTAGAGATGAACCCCGTCTTTAAGCCAGGTATTCCATGGGGCAAATGAATAGGTTCTTACTAATTCAATAATGTCAATTAAAAAAAAATCACTGATATAAAAAGGAATGGGGAACCGGATGCAGTGGTGCATGCCTGTAGTCCCAGATACTCAGGAGGCTGAGGCAAGAGGATCACTTGAGCCTAGGAATTTGAGGCCAGCCTGGGCAACATAACGAGATCCTAGCTCTACAAAAAATAAAAATGAATGGGGACAGGAGAATATATTTGACAGGAAGAATATGGCATAGCAGAATAATTGATTTGGGCAGTTTGTAATAGATGATCTTTTTTAATATTCAATAGTTATGGGCCCACCACTATATGATTATGTGCGAAATGACTACACAGAAAAGAGATTGAGATGCCCTGTGCTCTTTTCCAGTATGAGATATCTGTGATATTTAATATCTATTTGCTTATTTTATTTTTCTACCCTCTGAAAACATATGGAAGAGACAATACAATTAAAACACTCATCACAAATGAAACATTCTTAACCTATAACAAAATCGTTCATCAATCAATCTTGGTAAGTTCAAAAATCTCACACTTTGAAATGTCTGCTTGATATGGTGGAAATTTATTTTCATCATAAACGCCCTACGAACTGCTCCTTCAGCCCTCACATCAAATGATTCCTGCTCTTCCTGAATCCGTGGAGCCTGGTGACTCCACCTCCTCTCCATTCTCACTCTTTATCTCTTACTTTGATGATCATAAGCAGATTCCTTCCTCTAGTGTCTCTCATCTCTGGTCTCTAATTCACAGAGGCCCAATGAATCTGCCTAAAGACAGGCCCTCTGAAGAATGGCCAGTGGCTGCCTGTCACTTAAGGAATTTACAGCAAGCTTTCTGGCTTCTTCTTGATACTCTGCAACTTGGCTTTCAAAACAAGCTTCCAACTGTGTCTCCATTTATCTCTCCCACATATTAGCCAAACTGGTTTACTTGCTAGTTCCTAGGCAGGCCTTTTATTTTTATGCCCCGCCTTTTTTTTTTTTGTCAATTTCCTTTTCCGAAAAGCTCACTCTTCAGTAACCTCTTACTGTGTTTAAGTCTTTTCCATCCTTCAAGTCCCTGCTCAAGAACCTGCCTCTTTGATAAGTATTTCTTGTATCCTTCCAACTGGAAGTGACAGACTCCCTCTCTGGACCCCTTCAATACTCAGGTTAAGCCTGTCTTTAGGCACCTATGGGACTCCTCCCCGTGCCACAGTTGTTGATAATGCAATATCACAGTCTTAGAATGTTGCAACCAGAATGCATATTTTTCTTCTCCCTTATTAAATGGTACATTTCTAGAGGCAACACTATGTCTCCTTCATATTTATGTCCCTTAGAGTGTGCAGCATGGTTCTTAGCACATGGCAGATGCTCAGTAGATGATTGTCGAATCAATGAAATGAGCATTAAAATCTTCAGTTGCAATATTAACCAAGGAAGCATCTATAGTCCCAAAGCTGGGAAATGGGGCTCATTTAGATGTTCCTATCTCTGCCTCTTTCTGCCCCTTGGATGTGGATGACCAAGGATATCTGGTTTATCTGAGGAGGTCAAAAATAACATAATATAGGGTTGGAAAGAAAAGGGTAATTATAAAGAGATGACAGGAAGCCAATTACTAATTGGCCTTCTTTTTCTCACCATTTTTTTACCTTTTCTTTGTTTCCTTCCCACCCCCCTTGCCTTCCTCTTGTTTTCCACACTTTTTGACCCATAGTGAGGACCATGAGTGATTAATAAAATTTGGAAAGATAGTGTTAGATTTCTTGTTCCATGGAAATTTTTTTTGTTCTCCTAAATTATTATGTGAGTTAAGAAAATTTATGTCCTGCTTTTTCATTCTATAAAATGAAAGGGTGATGATGGATTAACCCTGCTTTTCCTTATAGCATACGAATCTGTTGAAATCTAGTAAGATACAGTACTAAAAGCATTTTTTCCCCTCACTTGGGCTGGTGAGTTTCTGAGTAGAACATTGACATTTTCTTTGCTACAGGTACCTTTACAGAGCATATATAGAACAAAATTGCATAGCACCAAATAAAATCCATTCATAGTAAACCTTGAGAGAGCGGAAAGCCTATGAATTGATTGGTATAAAAAGTCATAAGGCAAAATAAATTAGGGTAATAAAACTCCCCTGTAAAATCTAGTAAAGTAGAGAAAAGGGTGGGTATTCAGGTGAAACATAGGCACTGGAGGGTAGCCTTTTCTGGATGTTGATGTAGGCACATGCATCTCTGAATTCAAGAAAAAAAAGGGCTTTTGTTGTCCATGCTGAAGCTCCTGTTATAAGACTGGTCAATGAGCCTCCATCCCTGAATAGCTGTGATGCAGCTCCACCTCTGACATCCTTAAAGCATTTCCTCTGACTGAAGATGACAAACTCAGCCTATTCAGGTTGACTTGAAGCCTGCTACTTCCTGCCTAAACCAAAATAACCATGAGCCACGTCAAAGGATAAGACAGTTTTGCTCGAACAATAGAGAAGATGATGAGATGGGTGCCATCAAGATGTTGCTTCCACAGGTGGGTCCCAGAGCCTCCTGCCCATGTTGGGTAAATAGGGCAGGGACAAAAGACCTCCCAGGAGATTGAGCAGTTCTCTGTGACTACCTACTGGCACCCGCCATCCAGGAATGAACTCACCCACTGACTTCAAAAGGAGTGCAGCCCACGCCTGCTGTTGACCACAGTCTTGTTACCAACACCTTATGGTTAACTGAATCAAAAGCTTCCGACAGGTCTAAAATTAGGCTGGCTAAACATATCATTAAGGAGCTAGGGAGGAGTGTGAATGACCTTCCTTCAGCCCTGTCTCCCATATCCAGTCAGCTGTGGGGGCTCATTGGAGTGCTAAATTGGGCTTTTAGGCTCTTGAAATAAATGACCCTTTAGATTGATTTTTTTTTTATTGCCTGAAGGTGTATATTTTTGGAAAGTTTGGAAGCATTCTGTTCATCTATTTTGAATCATTTGAGTATAAAAATGTGGCATTTTCACACTTTGGGATATTCAAGTCCCCTCTTCCTTTTTTTAAAGTCTCTAATATTTTTTCAAATCTTTCAAATCAGTTTATTTAAAGGCCAAATTTGATTTCCTCACAGTTTCTGAGGTAGAAATGTAACTTCACCAGCTTTGAGGGGGAACAGTCATGGTAGTTCACCGTAAAGAAGTTATAAATATGTGGCAATACTATTCTAAGCATTACATTTCTGGTAGGAATCTAAATACCCATGGAGAAGAGTGTGCAGAGGTAGGGTCTGTGTGTGTGAACTTTTTTACACATACCTTTAATGGTAAACGAAAGATAAAAGTTTATTCTCTTTGTCTTTGCTATTGAAAAACACCCTTATTCTCCATTTCTTTTCAACTTCCCCTGATAAAAAGACCCAGGGGAAGAAAATAAAGATGACATGGTAGCATTTCTGAACTCTTGCTTGACATGAGCTGGACGGTTTCAATTTCTTTACTTTCCAGCCCAATTATTTTGAAATTCATTTGTCTTCTCCCTAAGCCAGAATGTCCCAATGTATGTTTCCTAGAACATCAGGTCTGCAGGATGTTAATAGATGTCACTTGGAAAAAGAGTTTTAAGTTAAACAGATTTATTTACTGCTGGGCTTCTTACTCAGGTTTGCTAGTGTGTGATATGAATCTTCAGAAGGAAATACGGTATGTAGCATTTCCCAGGCTTATTGGCCCTGGATGGCCTTCTTTCCTTCCTTCCTCTATTTTTCTATTTGCTAAACCAAGTATCTAGAGAACTGGTGTTTGGGGGAGTGCAGCCTGGGAACTAATAGGTGATGGTATTCAAAATCTCAGAATTCTATCTCTTTCAGTTGATAGAGCAGCTCAGCTTCCTGAAAGTGATCATCTAGATTGGATGCTGGTATGTCCCAGGTCTCCCTCCACTGGGTGGTGGCCCTGGACAGTCACTTATCCTCTCTGAGCTTCAGTTGCTTCATGTATAAAATGAGAGAGCTGGGCTGAATGGTCTGTAGGACCAATGATAATACCCCCTCCCCAAGTTCCCGCCAGGTAGAAAGTAGTCTTTGGACTTGACTGCTCTGCCCCTCAACCGTAGCTGCTTGGACTAGAGATAGGATGATGTTATCTGTTCAGGTTTGAGGGATGCAGTTTTTTGGTTTCTTCTTTTTTGGATATTACCAAAAAGTCATCAGCAGTCAAAGAATACGTCTAAGAAATTTTAGACTAAAGGAAATCCTTTAGTAAAGGGCAGGTATCTGAAAATAGAAGCTTGGCCAGAAAGTAGCTTCTCTGCCAGGATTTTAATGGAGGTTTCACGGTACAGTTAAGGTCATTTTCATGATTTTTAATTAAAGTGTGTCTATCCTAATGCTGTAATTATAAACAGACTCTGTCAAGTCAAGGAGCATTTGCCCTTCAATCATTGTATTTCAAGACACTGTCTACTTTTGAGAAGTGATAAATGTCTTTAGTTTGGAGTCTACTATACAAAAATGTAGCTTTTAGAATTGTGTCACATTCTCTCTAGTTCTTCCCCTTCAAACCCAGAGCTGCTACAAACATTAGAAGAGCCCTGACTGGATGTAAGGCTCATATTCTATTTGAAGACACCAGACTCTAAACCACTCTGGGCTTCAGTTTCTTGTCTGTGAAGTGAGATCCTGATTATCCTGTCTTGGGAGGCATACCACCAAAGGTTTCTCCATCCTTCTCCAGATCAAAATTTACCCATCTCAGGTTCCCAAGCTGGATTAGGTTGGTATTCATAGCTTCATTACTTTCTTGGAGATGTTTCTCTTTGCAGCAAGACACTCTTAAATATATGCTGCCATATTTCAAAGGAATTTATTACTCCTGACACAAATGTCATATTCTGAAGGTGGCAATAGTGTTTCTGTGACAGGCATATTTGGAACCATCTTCAATCATACTCTGAGGCAGCTTCCTTCTTGGCCAAGTGTGCTTAGCCTTTAATAATGTTATAGAGAAACAAGGAATGAAGCCTTGCTATTTACACCCATCCCCACTGACACAGTTTGGATATTAGTCCCCACACAAATCTCATGTTGAAATGCAACCCCCAGTGGAAGTGGGGCCTGGTGGGAGGTGATTGAATCTTGGGGGTGGATTTCTCATGAATGGTTTAGCACAACCCCCTTCTTGCTGTCTTTGCTACAGTGAGTGAATTCACATGAGATCTGGTCATTTAAAAGTGTGTGGCACCCTCTCTCACCCACCCTTTCTCTTCCTCTTGCTCTGGTTATGTGACATGCCTGCTTCTTCTTTGCCTTCTGCTGTGATTGTAAGTTTTCTGAGGCCTCCCAGAAGCTGAGCAGATGTTTGTACCATGCTTCCTGTAAAGCCTGCAGAATCATGAGCCAATTAAATCTCTTTCCTTAATAAGTTACAAAGTCTCAGGTTTCTCTCTCTCTCTCTCTCTCTCTCTCTCTCTCTCTCTCTCTCTCTCTCTTTCTCTATCTCTCTGTCTGTCTTTCTCCTGTCTCTCTCCTATCTCACTTTGAAACAGTGTTTTGCTCTGTTGCTCAGGCTGGAGTGCAGTGGTGTGATCTCAGCTCACTGAAACCTCTGTCTCCCAGGCCCAGATAATCCTCCCACCTTAGCCTCCTGAGTAGCTGGGACTATAGGCATGGGCCACCATATCCAGCTATTATTTACTTTTAGAGAGGAGATTTTGCCATGTTGCCCAGGCTGGTCTCAAACTCCTGAGCTCAAAGAGATCTATCTGCTTTGGCCTCCCAAAGTCTGGGATTACAGATTTGAGCTACTTTGCCCTACCTATGTGTTTCTTTATAGCAATACAAGAATGGCCTAATAGACCCACCTTGGCTTAAATAAGCAACACAAGATCAGCGAGGCAAATATAGTTCCTGTTTGTGCATTTGGGAATTGTGAGAAAGAATCTCTTCCCCAGTAGAAACCACAACATGACTATCATAAGTTACATTTGCCCTTTAGGTCTATAAAGGCAGGCTTTGCTGTACCAGTTTCTCCCACAGCCCCTTTCTCATAAATCAGCCCTCCATTTCCAAGTTCCTCCAGTTTAGGCAGTAGATTGTGTGACCTGGCTCAGGTCCCCTAGCCACAGCTGATTGGAGCAGGAGTAGACATCTGCTCTCAAGAGAACCAGTACATAGGCTGGGCTGATCGGTGATATATTTTTTTCAAGAATACGAACTAAGAGACTCAGAATGAAACATGCTTGAGATTGTAGAGACAAACCTGGCAACACTGGGTTAGTATTCGTATGTGGCCAGAAGCAGTAAGAATGGAGTGGCTGGCTGGGTGCAGTGGCTCACGCCTGTAATCCCAGCACTTTGGGAGGCCGAGGTGGGTGGATCACAAGGTCAAGAGATCGAGACCATCCTGGTCAACATGATGAAACCCCGTCTCTACTAAAAATACAAAAAATTAGCTGGGCATGGTGGTGCGTGCCTGTAATCCCAGCTACTCAGGAGGCTGAGGCAGGAGAATTGCCTGAACCCAGGAGGTGGAGGTTGCAGTGAGCCGAGATCGCGCCATTGCACTCCAGCCTGGGTAACATGAGTGAAACTCCGTCTCAAAAAAAAAAAAAAAAAAAAAAAAAAAAAAGAATAGAGTGGCTGCTGGTCTCATTCTAAAGACATGTGCCCTCCGGTGCCCTGCTATCCTCATGTATGCGACTTGTCTGAGAGTCACCTTTCTCCTCCCCCAAGCATTAGAGTTTGCTCCTTATCTTAATACTTTAGTTATGGTTTTGCCCAAACTTTCTATCAACCTCCCATTTCTCTTTTTCCTAAAATTTGAGTTAAGAAATTCTTACAGGTATGACCTACCTGTTGGTTTCTTTTCCTCTCTATAAAAAAGTTTATCTGTTTGCCTACTAGTACATGACAGAGAAACGGCTGGATAGATTTTCATTGCATTTTCAAAGCATACATTTAGATGGTCTGACTTAAAATACAGGCTATGTGAAATCCATGAAGTATGAAATTTACCTTTTTGGGATGCATGAGGATAGCTCAAAGAGGAATTTTAGACGTTTCCTAAACACCTGCGGATATTGATTTGTAATCAAGTTGCTTTCGGGCAATTGGACCTAGCTGTCTTGAATGCTGTAATTTGATGTAGAGGTTGAGGTAGTTTGGGAACTAAAGGAGAACTGAGCATTTCTGTGTTTCTCTCACAGGAGTCTGGTAGGAGCCATCTCTGCCCACCCTCAACCAGGGATGGTTTGGTTTTCTGCTGTAAACATTTTAATCACTTTAGGATTAAAGCCAGATAGAAGGAGAACATTAAAGAGACTGAAGGGTTGCTTCCTACATTTGGTCCCTAAGAGGCTAGACTCTTCCACAGTCAGAGGACAGTGCAACTGATCAGTGATAAATCAGTTCCTGGGCTTTCATGAGCCCATAGAGAGAAGACTTTGAGGAGATTCAGGGAGACCAAACCATGCAGGACTGAAATAGAGGATTGCGGCTGGAACTGTTGTCTTAGGGACTGAAGGGTAGACTGCGTGGCTAGATGTCCTGGTTATATCTATAGTGTAGTGTGATGCCAATAATCTGGAATTTGTTTGAGTTCAGCATTTTTTTCCCAGTGTATTTCTCATAAAATGTAGACAGTAGTTTCTTGGACATCGAGCTGCTGTCAATGATAACAAATGTATTGTACATATATTTTCTAAATTCCTGGAAACTGACTTAGCACATGTGGGATATAAAATAACCCCTCCTTTGTGTTAGCTTAAGCGGATTTTAAAAGATAATGGGTGATACATTTTCTTCATGAGATTAGAATTTGGGGGAAATTTTGATGATGTATCCTACAGCAATTTCAATGATATTTGGCAGCTTCTATTTTCTGTTGGTGTGGTATGTACACCATTTGGTTCTGCAGTGAGTTGGATGCTGTTTTAAACACCAGGAATTGCAAACTTCATAAACTCAGGGGAAATGGAAGTGGTTAGAAAGGCCACTTACAAAAGTCTGTTGAGTTTGCATGCATGATTTAAAATTTATGGAGGCTTCTTTGTTATTAAGAGTGGTAGCAATGAAAATAATATTTTAAATAAGGTGACAGTGTGACTTTACATACGAATAATACTCCTAACAATCTTTATTTTTTATTTTATTTTATTTTATTTTTTCATCTGTGTTCTGTTGATAGAGAGATTAATTGACTAAATGATGCCCTGGAGCCTGAGTAAGGACTCAAGCCCAAGTCTTTTCCTACTGTTCCTCATGTAATTCCAAATCCAGTCCTGTGGTGTTCTCCCTTTACAGTTGTTCTTTGTTAAAAGTGAACAAGAAACAAAAAAACAAAAACAATTTAAGTATCCAAGAGAAAAAGTACGTGGGACAGTTCTTGTGCCCACCTCACATCCTCTTGCCTTATCTTTCACCCTGGCTGTTGCCATGGAAACCAGATACACCATCTCCTGCTTTCTGTCTCTGGGATTTTCTGACTTTGCAGTGTGGGACACCCGAAAAAATCCTCTAGTTCATTCTTATACATGCATAAGTCTGGAAGTGAGATCCAGCATCCAAGGGTGATCTTTGACCAACACATGATGACAGCTGATCAATAAATGCTCCTTTTCTGATTCCTTCTTTGATGTACCATCACAGTGTATCTTGTTTTGATTTTCCTTCTTTCTTGCTTCATTCTTTCCAGTTCTCAGACATTTCCTGGTTTATTTCCATAAATAAATGACTCACATGCAAGCCTTGAACTCATGTCCTGTTTTCTAGGGGAAAAACCCAACTAAGACAAAAGGTTTCTGCAACACTAGCTTCAAGTATGCTCACTGATTACAGAGGGCATTTGTTGTTTTTGGAACTGAGTATTCACTTTCTTTTTCTTATATACTTTAAGTTCTGGGGTACATGTGCAGAAAGTACAGGTTTGTTACATAGGTATACACATGCCATGGTGGTTTGCTGTACCCATCAACCCGTCATCTATATTAGGTATTTCTCCTAATACTATCCCTCCCCTAGCCTCCCACCCACTGACAGGCCCCAGTGTGTGATGTTCCCCTCCCTGTGTCCATGTGTTCTCATTGTTTAACTCCCACTAATGAGTAAGAACATACAGTGTTTGGTTTTCTGTTCTGTGTTAGTTTGCTAGAATGATGGTTTCCAGCTTCATCCATATCCCTGCAAAGGACATGAACTCATCCTTTTTAATGGCTGCATAGTATTCCATGGTGTATATGTGCCACATTTTCTTTATCAAGTCTATATCCAGTCTATCATTGATGGGCATTTGGGTTGTTTCCAAGTCTTTGCTATTGTGAATAGTTTTGCAATAAATGTATGTGTGCATGTGTCTTTATAGTAGAATGATTTATAATCCTTTGGGTATATACCCAGTAATGGGATTGCTGGGTCAAATGGTATTTCTGGTTCTAGATCCTTGAGAAATCACAACATTGTCTTTCACAATGGGTGAACTAATTTACACTCCCACCAACAGTGTAAAAGCATTCCTATTTTTTCACAACCTTTCCAGCATCTGTTGTTTTCTGACATTTTAATGATCAACATTCTAACTGGCATGAGCTGGTATCTCATTGCGGTTTTGATTTGCATTTCTCTAATGACCAGTGATGATGAGCTTTTTTTCATATGTTTGTTGGACACATAAATGTCTTCTTTTTGAGAAGTGTCTGTTCATATACTTCGCCCACTTTTTTGATGGGATTGTTTGTTTTTTTCTTGTAAATTTAAGTTCCTTGTAGATTCTGGATATTAGCCCTTTGTCAGATGGATAGATTGCAAAAATTTTCTTCCATTCTGTAGGATGCATGTTCACTCTGATGATAGTTTCTTTTGCTCTGCAGAAGCTCTTTAGTTTAATTAGATCTCATTTGTCTCTTTTGGCTTTTGTTGCCATTGCTTTTGGTGTTTTAGTCATGAAGTCTTTGCCCATGCCTTGTCCCGAATGGTATTGCCTAAGTTCTCTTCTAGGGTTTTTATGGATTTAGGTCTTACATTTAGGTCTTTAATCCATCTTTAGTTAATTTTTGTATGAGGTGTAAAGAAGGGATCCAGTTTCAGTTTTCTGCATATGGCTAGCCAGTTTTCCCAGCATCATTTATTAAATAGGGATTCATTTCCCCATTGCTTGTTTTTGTCAGGGTTGTCAAAGATCAGATGGCTGTAGATGTGTGGCATTATTTCTGAGGCTTCTGTTCTATTTCATTGGTTTATATGTTTGTTTTGGTACCAGTACCATGCTGTTTTGGTTACTGTAGACTTGTAGTATAGTTTGTAGTCAGGTAGCGTGATGCCTCCAGCTTTGTTCTTTTGCTTAGGATTGTCTTGGCTATATGGCTCTTTTTTGGTTTCATGTGAAATTTAAAGTAGTTTTTTCTAATTATGTGAAGAAAGTCAATGGTAGCTTGATGGCGATAGCATTGAATCTATAAATTGCTTTGGGCAGTATGGACATTTTCATGATATTAATTCTTCCTACCCATGAGCATGGAATGTTTTTCCATTTGTTTGTGTCTTCTCTTATTTCCTTGAGCAGTGGTTTGTAGCTCTCCTTGAAGAGGTCCTTTCAGAGAGAAAGGTCGGGTTGCCCACAAAGGGAAGCCCATGGGATTAACAGTGAATCTCTCTGCAGAAGCCTTACAAGCCAGAAGAGAATGGGGGACCAATATTCAACATTCTTAAAGAAAAGAATTTCAACCCAGAATTTTATGTCCATCCAAACTAAGCTTCATTAGCAAAGGAGAAATAAAATCCTTTACAGACAAGCAAATGTTGAGAGATTTTGTTACCACCAGGCCTGCATTACAGGAGCTCCTGAAGGAAGTGCTAAATATGGAAAGGACCAGCCACTGCAAAAACATACCAAACTGTAAAGGCCATCAATGCTATGAAGAAACTGCATCAATTAATGGGTAAAATAACCAGCTAGCATCATAATGATTGGATCAAATTTACACATAATAATATTAACCTTAAATGTAAATGGGCTAAATGCCCCAATTAAAAGACAAAGACTGACAAAATGGATAAAGTGTCAAGACCTATCTGTGTGCTGTATTCAGGAGACCCATCTCACATGCAAAGACACACATAGGCTCAAAATAAAGGGATGGAGGAATATTTACCAAGCAGAAAGCAGGGGTTATAATCCCAGTTTCTGATAAAAGAGGCTTTAAACCAACAATGATTACAAAAGACAAAGAAGAGCATTACATAATGGTAAAGGGATCATTGCAACAAGAAGAGCTAACTATCCTAAATATATATGCACCCAATACAGGAGCACCCAGATTAATAAAGCAAGTTCTCAGAGACCTACAAAAAGCCTTAGACTCCTACACAAGAATAGTGGGAGACTTTAACACCCCACTGTCAATATTAAACAGATAAACAAGACAGAAAATTAACAAGGATATTCAGGACTTGAACTCAGCTCTGGACCAAGCGGATCTAATAGACATCTACAGAACTCTGTACCCCAAATCAACATAATATGCATCCTTCTCAGCACCGCTTCTTTTTATGATCCATAACCTGATGTCCCCTTTTCTAATTCAGTTCATGTGGCTTTGGGGTATAAATGATTCATTCCCCAATGCTATATGACCCAGGCCATAGCCTGGGCTTGAAGGTGAACATGTGACCAAATCAGATGGTCTGAGACTTTTACTGGGAATAGCACTCTTATTTCTGTGTGCAGGACCTGTATGCTGAGAGGCTGGGGTCCATGGTGCCAGTATCATCATGCAGCCATGTGGGAATTGAGACCAAAGAAGGCAGGACTAATTGAAGGGAAAAAAAGTGTGTCCTAATCATATTATGTGAGTCCTGAGTTCATCTGTGCACTAAACCAGATCCACTTCTGAACTTTTAGTCTGTGCAGGCCCATACCTTCCTTTTTCCCAGGCTGCTTACTTGCAATGAATGTGTCTCAAGTCTAAGTTTAGGCCTTTCCCTGGACTAACACACAGCAGGAGGTATCTCATTTTCTATCACATAGGTACACTCCCAAAAGGATTAAGGAAAACTGCCATGGAGAGAGAGAATTTTTCCCCATCCCCATTCATCCAATCAGGGCAAAATGTTCTGGATGAAATAATTTGTGGCACTGCTTCAATCTTCCCTCCTAGAGGAATAGCAGATTTTTAATATCTTTTCTAATGAGATCATGGAAGCTGTGGCTAATATGGAATCATTTCTGCTTGATGAAAGGGGTGGGTTAGCTGTGTAGTGATGGCTTTGATGTGACTCACTTCTGGGGCTCTAGTGTCCTCTTTCACTTTAGGAGGAATGCTTGGTACTAGGCCGTATAATGAGTTCACACTAAGATAATGCATTCACAAGCATTACTGGTGGTGGCTTGGGTAGTCCGGGTTTTGTCTTCTAACATACTTTGCATTTTCTTCTTATTTATACTTGTTTTGCTTATCCAAACTCATGGCCTCCTTCCGTAACCTAAATCAGTGTCTTCTGAGGAAGGATAACTCAAATTTAGAGGAGTTTTGGCAGAGAGACCTATTTGGGTGGGGGATAGTAGCTAATTGCCCTCCACCTGTGCTCTTGCTGCTAGATGCCAATGCATTTCTAACCAACCTAAGGCTGTGATGCAGCCAAAGTCTCTACAGGCAAAGGAGTAGGAGCTTCATATCAGTCTTGAGACATCCCAAGCTGCCAAAAATCTCAGGGGGAGCCACCTCAATCCCTGGGGCTTATTTGACTTCAAATTGCCTCAAACTCCACACTGCAATGTCCCTGCCTCCTTAAAGGATCAGTAAACCCATAAGCTTGTCTCCGTCAGTTAGCCATTCTCAAAGCCTGCTCTCCATAGGCTGAATAATTTTGTAGTGTTCTTAGTTCTTTGAGGTATAGAAAGCTCTAGAAAAGGTGCCCAGAGTCACTCTGGGACAAATATAAGGGCCGAAGGCAGACTTGAAGACAAATATCCTGAACCAAAAGTTGATGCCAGACTAAAAAAAAGGTTCTGTTCATCATAGCAGGCTTCCTGAGAATGGCTTTTTGTCCTGGGGACCAGATCTACTGGTATCCATCCAATCATGTTCTCACAGTTAGTTCTATATTTTGAGGACAATGCTTTCCTTTGAGACAGCCGTCTTTATCTCTGGCATCAGGGTTTCCATGACAGTTGCCAAGGGGCCCTGTGGCTCAGTCTTAAGTATTCACTGTACTTATATGTTTCTTTGAGTTATTGTTAATTTTTACTGCTAGCTAAAGAAGTATAATGTGGCTTGTTATGTAGTTCTTAGAGTAAAGCTCTAGCTATAGGCACTTTGCTTTTTTGCTTGTTTTGTATAACTTCAGTAATCTACTTTCTGGTCAAGATAAAGAGGTCCTGCTAAGAAAAAAGACACATGACCAATAGGGGGAAGGAGGAAGGTACTTCAAGTTCTGCCGCTAGGCTTGGCCTGACTCACTGCTCAGTTGGGATCACTCAGGTGCACTGATGAGCACCCCACACAGAATCCTGCTTTGTTTGGAACTGCCTTCAGGCCCCCAATTAGGACCTGTTAAGATTGTGACACCTCCTACTTTATATAAATAAATAGAATTGCACAATTACTACAAAAGCCCTCCTCAGCAGCATCATCAGCCATCACTCAGACATTTTGGGTTTGTAAATAAAAGGTCTGGGGAGTGGTTTTAGGGATTTCTTATACACCTTGTTGTACAACTGAGGTTTATTTTACCCATCCCTCAGGTGCTTCTCTTGGTGGTCACTTTGTAGAGACTTCAAAACCGATCATGCAATGCTAATGAGCACTTGCTCTGTACAAGGCACAGTGATCAGCATTGCAAGACAATAGAAGGAAAGAAAGAAGAAAAGGCTCCTGCCTGCCTTCAGCACATTTTGACTAGGAATCCAGGACACAAAATAGATAAAATTAAAGAATGAAATAAGTGTTTTGTAAGAATGTAATACCACAGTCCCAGAGATGCCACACAGCAGCTTGTGATTACTAATTGAGTTTGCTCAATATAATTAACTTTTTCTAGAAAAATAGATGTATCTATTGTTTTACATAACCTTATTCATCATCCCCCAAAGACAGATGTAGATTTTATTTCTGATGGTGAACGCCTCATGATTTGTTTTTCAGCTAAAACATAGAAACAAAGATACTGTTGTCAGTTTATTTATCCAAACTAACAGTTGGTGAGACCAGATTAGATATTTTTATGGCCTAGGAAAAGTTCTGCATTACTGAGTCACTGAGCCATGTAGACTCCACCACTATATCTCTTAAGAAGTCAAAGAAGAAACGTTTGGTGGCAAAAACAAAAAAAGGTTCTGCAGTCACATGGGACTAGGTTCACATCTAAGACCTGTCCTGACCAACTATGTGAAGTTGGCCAATTTCCTTAATCTCTCTAATGTTCTGTTTACTCACTGGTAAAGCAGAGACAATAATATCTCTCCCACAGAGATTTTGACGTATAAATGATTTAATGTACATAACACATCTAGCACAGTATGTGAAAGCAGTAGGTATTCCATAAGTGGTAGCTTCTACACTGATGTAACATACACATTTGAATCACTTATTATCAGGTCATTTGAATCTTCATGTGGGATGACCAGAAATGAGACATATGCTGAAAGCCCAGGGTAGGCTATTTCGGGCACTGTCTTGACTAGAGGTGACGCACTTTTAAGTGCCATGTGTATAACAATAGCCATTTAAGATGTTATTGGCCTCACATTAAAAAAAAATCTAGAATTTATTTTTATTAATTGGCAATTGATAATTCATAATTGATAGATACATCTTTTATAGATTTTCTTTACAAATGAAATTAATGGTATCTTTTACGATGAAAACTATAATACGGTTGGTATTGCTGATACCAGTGCTTGAATAGAAACTATGGTTTGGTCATGGAAAATCTTGTTCATGTCATCAAAAGGAGGTAACATAAAGCATTTAGAAAAAGCAGTGATTTAACCTCCTGGTTGTCAGGATCAAAGGCATTTATATTATGCTACATAGACAATCTTGTAAAAGACAGTGCTATGGGATGAATTGCTGCTTCCCCAAATTTATATGTTGAAGTTTTAACCTCCAGTATCCTAGAATGTGACTGTATTTGGAGATGGGCATCTTTAAAGAGGGAAGTTAGATTAAATGAGGTCACACGGGTGGGTTCTAATTCAATGTGACTGTTGTCCTTAAAAGAAAAGGAAATTAAGACGGACACATACAGAGGGAAGACCATGTGAAGACACAGGGAGAAGAAAGCTATCTATAAGCCAAGGAGAGAGGCCTCAGAAAAAACCAACACTGCCAAACTTCTAAGCCTCCAGAAGTGAGAAAGTAAATTTTTGTTGTTTAAGCCGCCAAGTAAGTGATAGTTCATTAAGTGGCAGTCCTAGTAAACTGCTGCAGATACCAAGGAGTCCCAAGGAATTGGAAACTTATAACTTGGGGCCAGGGTCATTCTATTTAGATCCAGCTACTTTTTTTCTCAAAGGAAAAAGAATGAAGAGGAAACTGGGTGTTTATTTTCTGAACCAGTTACTTTCATTTGTTGCTGAGCCATACCCAAAATGTGATATTAAATATAGAAGTCTGAGAAAAGAGTACAAATTGGATTTTAATAGAAGTCATTTACGTATGTGAAAACTCAGCTTAACTAGCTGGGAGAAAGGCAATTTGCCATTAAAATAAGGTTGGAACTCATGGCATTCAAATTTTGAATTGTAAACAACAGTATAAAATGTGATTAATTTCTTGAGGTGACTAGGTAGGAAGATCTCAATTTAAATTTAAACTTTAACATTTATTAATGGGGTGGTTTAGTCAAGTTACTTTATCTCTTTATACCTCTGTTTTCTTGTTTGTAAAAAGGGGATGCTTCATGTGGTTGTTGTAATGATTAAAATGAGGTAATAATGGGTTACGTATAAAGGCACAATAAATATTAGCTGTTTTATTATTGATGGTAATGTGAAAACATTAAATTGTCTAAACAGTAGCTTGCTGATAAGGAAGAAACGCATGGGTTTTTTTTTGCAGGCAAACTCTGTGGAAGGACTCACATTCCTCTTGCAGTGGTTTACACAATGGCTAACAGATGCCATGGTTGTGATGTGACCTTCTTTTGTAATTACTGTAACGGCTGATATGGTAGTTCTATAGTCTCAAGTATTGTAATGACACATAAGCTTACAATGAAATATCCTCATTGCTTACAAGATTGTTAATTAAGGGGATAGGGACACTTCTTGGGCCAGGGTGGGCTGTGGTTAATTTCAGTGTTCTTTATGAATTCTTTTAAACTGTGAGTGGTTTTCTCTTCTAGGTACCTGTGTATGTATGTTAAAGGAAGTAGGATATGGTTAGTGACTTATTTTTAGGTCTTATTTGACTCTTAGCTCTGCCCTTGTCTATTATTGCACTTCTAAACACCATAGCTTCCTTGGTTACCATTGCTTCACTAACTCTCTTTACGTTTTGTGGTAAACCAGTCGATCATTGCGGCAGAATTAAAAAAAACATTCAAAGCTAATGGCTGAGAAATAGATTTCGTTCAAAAACTTTAAAGAAGAGCAGTGACTCAGATCTCAGTGAACACAACGTTACCCGGGAGCTCTTAAAATAGGAATGTTCTTTCCCCTTGAAGCCGTGGGGATTAGTGCTGTGAGTCTGGGAGTTCCTGAGATGAGGGCCTCTTGGACTTCCCCAGGGCACAGTGTGGGCCCCTGCGCTTTCTGGAGGAGGGTGGAGCCCCTCTGTCCCCATGGACACCCTTCCTGCCACCTGCCATAGCTGAGCTCCCAGAAGGGAGAATAGGACAGATTCTGGGGGAGGAGGAGAGAAGAAAGCAGGGTTCCCAAGCAACAAAGCACCATAAAGCCCATGGCCGTTCCACGTAAGCCCAGGGGAATTTACTTTAGTAGGGAAAAACTTCCTCTCTTTAGCTCCAGCGTGGTACACAGTCACTCTTCATAAGCCTGTTGAATATTTTTCTGAGGCAGATCCTGCCTGGAATGCTATGTTACTTTCTCCAGAAAACTGTTAGAAGTACTAATAGAGTCTAAAATCATAAATAATTTTTTTTTCTTACTTTCTCCTTCCAGATTGGAAGGCCTTATAAGAGCTCCTTTGGTAGAAATGTTCATGGGGACTTTTGGGCTAATTCCAAACCAGGATGAAAGTAAGACACATTCTTTCTGGGAGTGCTGACCAGTGGCATATTCATGTTTGAATGGAAATAATCTGAAACACGTACACTTCATGGGGAAGAGAAACCTGGAAAGCAGGAATGCCAAAGGGGAACTGGGGTGATGGTGGACAGGTAACGTGAAGCCAGACTGCAATGAGAGAGGGCGGCATGAAAGGCCAGACCTATTTTGGGACCGTATCCTGAGTCACAGAGTAACAGAGAGCAGAGGTGACAGCTGGTCTCTCGGTTCCTCAGTGAGCAAGCATCTGGAATATCACTTTGATTTCATAAAGCTTGAGTTAGGGGCATATATTCTTAAGGAATTTGGAGAAGGACAAGGAGACGGGGTAGTTGGAGGGGAAGAGGACTTCGGGAATTGGATTAGAGGAAAGATTAAAGGAACTAAATATGGATGGCTAACAGGGGGCTGGCAAGAGTCTGCTAGTTCCTGACACCCTAGAAAAAAAAGACTTATTTATAATAGGAGGAGGTATAATTAGAAGGTAAGAGATGGGAATTGAAAGACTGGACAGCATAAGAAAATGCTCTGGCCAATTGTATTAGCTTACACAACAGGACTGCCACTTCTCAGGGATATCTGATGTGTGTGTGTGTGTATGTGTGTGTATACACAATTACTTGAGATATTTGAAAAAAGATTTTCAGTACCATGGCATTGTAAACTTCTCTGGAACAGAGATTATTGCAGCACAAAGTCACCTAATTTATAGGGCCCCAAGAATAGGGCCTATCTGAATATTTTATAATTTCATTACTTGATCAAAATAAATTATGTGGTCACCTAACCTCTAAACTTGGCAGCAAGTGTCTGCATGCGGCTTGAATTTTGGCTTATGGAAAACAGAGACTTAGTAGATTAACCTCAAAATGCTCATCTAAAATATAAACTTCTTTCAAAAGATTTTGATTTGATTCTCACAGTCCATTCTGTGATGAGCAGAGGAACTCTACCAGGGCTGAGAAGTAGGGGCTTAGACCTCAGGTACAGAAAGTGTAGCCCTCTCATGGGGGATGCCTGGAGGCCCAGAGAGGAAAGAAGGCGGCAAGATCATACTCTAGTAAATAACTCATTAAAAACCTTGATAAGTGAATCCTGCCCTATTCTGTAACATACATGACTCATCTTTTAGGTTATTGGGGACCTAGTTAAGTGGTTAGAAATCCATGGAAAAAAGTACATTTTTCATATAGCAATGGATTTTGATTCAGGCTGAAACAAGCCTTCTTTTTGTTGATTCCAGTTTAAAAAAAAAAAGTTTGCTGCTAGGTTTGGAGGACAGCTGGAAAAAGCCCTTGGACTTGGATCCATGCAAGCCTTCTCAGACATCAGGGGCCTATGAGGGGCCAGACATTTTTGCTGTCTATTTTTACTTATAAATTAGTCCTACCTCCCAGGTGCTGGAAAGCTAATCCAGGCTGACAGATTTCCTTGCTTGGCTGCCTTGGCTCTCAATGGCCTGTGTCACTGCTATTAATAGTCAACTCTATATTCTTAAAGAACTATCCTGTCTGTGCTGCCAGTCCTGGGGCAAACCGTGGTAAGAAAGATCAAGCTGGGGTTAGGCTGGAGGAAGACAGAGGCAATTAAGAAGTGGGGACAGGGAGGCACCAAAAGAAGAAAAGCCAAGAATTTCTTGGGGGAAATTAACCTTAAGCTGACTTTGAGACTTTCTTTGATACATTCTTTAACGATTGGTTTTCAAATCTCCATAATACAAGAATTAAGGAGCTCAGCAGGACCCGTGTGTTGGCGGAAAGCAAGTCTGATGTACCAGATTAGCTGGCCCCTATGAGAAGAGAACTCAAGAGATGGTCTAGCTGAGTGAACTCCTCTTCTGGCTCCCTTTTCCTTAAACAAATATAAAAATAATCCTTTTAAAACGGAGTAATATGTATCTTTTTGCTAGTCTCTTCTTTTGCTTTTCAAAGAGCATTGCATAATTTGGGAGAAATTCCAGTCAATCTTGGTGCCTTCGTGTCTTCCTTATTTATCATACTGTGGCAGCTCTCAAGCAAAGACTGTACAGTGTCCCCAAACACTTGAGAAATAAAACCTCTGTTACTGGGATTCTGGGGAAATAGATTTTATGCTTAATTCCTAGTTAAATATAAAACTTCATTTGCTTTGACTCTTGAAGTTGAAACCCTTTCTAAAATGTCTACATTTGCGTTTTGGCCTCGGCACAGTACGTGATCATGATCTAATCTTGCTCTGATGATTCAGCGTCTTTTAGCCCCTCAGTTCTAACAATGTTTTATTGTAGGGGTAAAGGGTACAGAAGGTTGTAATGGGTCTAAGCTTTGGCTGAGAAGTTTCCTTTATCTAATTGTGTCTGAATCCTGAGACAGATTGGAATTCCTAGTTCAGTTCAAGGTATCTGCAGACTCCAGCCCCAAATACTGCTACTCTTCTAGCATGTCTAGAATGAATCTTTTGCTTCCTTATTATCTCATTGTAAAAGAGTTATAAAGTCCTGATGATGAAGATTGGTGGAAAAGCTGTATTTACAAACCAGACAAAATCCTTACAGAACGATTCTCCTGGGGAATGACTGGGTGCTGCCTCACTCTCAGGCCTGAGGCCATGTGCTCCTAAGCTTCTGCCTTGACATGCAAGAAACCTATATGAGCCCATGAAGCACATGGAGACTCCTAGTTCCTTCCCAATACAAACAGCTGATGAAGTGTAAATGTATTCATTTATGTGGGGTAGAGGAGTCACGCTGCAGTCTGTCTTGGTGCTCTCTTTGAGTTCAAGGAAAAGTACCAGGTTGAAAGACATAAATAGCCCATCCAAAGACAATTTTTAAAAATCGCCTGTCTTCTCACCCTTTCCCTCCTGGCTGCCAGAGTGATGGCAATGTGAATCACATGGGAAGGACGAGAACATGATAGTAGGTCAGGATTCCTATTTGCCTTGGCTTCTTTTGCTTGTTGTGACAACCAGGCGAGAACCCACTGCATTAAACTTCTGCACAACCTCTTTTAGCTACAGGATTTACCACATTTATGAAGTAAATGGACAAGTAAATTAGAGCTGGGTCAAGGACATGAAGATTCAGCAAAGGGAGCCCTGTGGTTCCTTGCTTGTCATGAATGATGTATAGAATGAGGTAATGCAACCAAAATTAAGTGAGAGCTGCAGAGTCACTTTCCACACAGCTGGGAGTGGAGCTTTTTGATGACTACATGATTTTTAAAAATGTCCTGGAGCACCAGAAGGCCTGAATCCTGGAATCACATTATCTTGCAGCTGTATGTCACAGGTATATCTGGCCTTCAAGGAAAGAAGGCCTTCTCCAGGGGGAATGCTGCAGATATTTTGACACTGGGAGGTTTGGAGAAACCTCTCTTGCACTATTTGCCTCCTCCTTTTTATGGTCTTAGCCTTCCAGCCTAGAGAATCAGCATGATTACAATTGGAGACTTGGGGGATGGAGAAGGTGTGGTTAGAGAGGAAAGGAAATGAAAAATTGAAATGGGGCAATATGTCCAGAAGGAACTAATGGGCAAAAGCAGGGTTTATGAAAAGAGCAAGCCTCCTGGTCTCCTTAGAAACAGGACTTTTACCTGCTTAGAGCTGTCCTTCACTTGAAGCTGTTTTCTTGATGTTTACCATGGGCCCCCTTTTCTGGCTCATGGACGTCTCTTCTGAGGAAGGGATTCAGGGAGGCATTGGTTAGATCCTAGTCCTGGCTGTGCAGCATCTTAACATTGAGGGAAAATCTACCACAAAAAGTGGTTTTGAGGACTGATATATTATCAGCGTTCAAGAAAACATCAATTCTCCAATTCCCTCTATTTTCCTTCTTTTTTTCTTTTCCCGTTGACTTTCCTTGTTAATATGCTAGTAGATGTCAACCTTGAAGCTGATAAAAAATTTTGCTTTTAAAGTAGGCTATGGGTCTGCTCTTTTTTGGAAACTCTGCCTTAGCCAGTTAGTTCCTGATATGGTTTGGCTGTGTCCCCATTCAAATCTCATCTCGAATTGTAATCCCCATAATCCCCATATGTTGAGGGCAGAACCTGGTGGGAGGTGAACGGATCATGGGGGCAGTTTCCCCCATGTTGTTCTCATGATAGTGAGTGAGTTCTCATGAGATCTGATGGTTTCATAGGCATCTGACATTTCTGCTGCTTGCACTTCTTTCTCCTGCTGCCATGTGAAGAAGGCCCTTGCTTCCTCCTTGCCTTCCACCATGGTTGTAAGTTTCCTGAAGCCTCCCCAGCTATGCTGAACTCTGTGTGAATCAATTAAACGTCTTTCATTTATAAATTACCCAGTCTCGAGGTTTCTCTATAGCAGTGTGAAAACCACACTAATACAGTTCCCCTTAGTGGAAAACATTCTGATGATGACTAGAGGAAAAAAAACCCCACTCAACCTGTTATTTAGGGAATTATTTTGGCTGTACCTGAGGATTGGAAAAGGGGTAAGAAAGAGGATAGTTTATCCACTATGAGTGAAAATGGAAAAAGATTCCTACAATTCACTTATTTTCTATATATTTGTGAGATACTGCTGGAAAGACAAGAGAAAACATCTGCCATGGACCTGTGTCTGTTTGACATTTGATTTTATTGTGCCTACACTATTGCGAAGCTCTCAAAATGAGAAATCTTTATAAAAAGAGCTTTTTCCTAGGTGCTTGGAAGAAGCAGACATAAAACTGATATGATGGGATAAACTCTTAATCTGGGTCTCATAGGATTCTCACAGATAAATACCTGCTGAACATGAGCTCATGATATTTTGTTGCAAAATACACAAGAAATCTATCTTTACCAGACATAAAAAAGCAATTTAGAATTAGGTAGTTGCCAATAATTTAAGATATTAGCACAACTGTGTAGAAGCTATTATAACAATGTTTTAAATTATTAAAGACATATAACTGGGAATTTAAAATATGAGAAAAAAATCAAGCAACTGTATAAAATAATAAAAATATACAAAATAACAAAACGTCTTAGAACTTATAGAATAAAATGTAATTAGATGCAACTGAGATGAGAAATAATAAACTGAAAAGCAGATCTAAAAGAATTATCCAATAACTAACATTGAGAGATAAAAAATGGGAAATGTGTAAGTTACATAAAAATCATTGTAGAACAGAATTAAAAAGCTTATATATGTTAAACATAGTTCCTGAAAGAAAGAATAAAGAGAGAAGGAGAAAGGTAATAGTTGGAGAGACAATGATTAAAACTTTTTCAGAATTAGGGTAGACCTATGTCTTCATATTCAGAAAGTACAACAAATCCCAAGTAGATTAAATTTTAAAAAAACCCAATAGACTTGCTGAAAAGCAGTTTCGGAACTCAAAAGACAAAGTGGAAATCTCAGAAACAATAACAAAGAAACAGTTTATTATTTATAAGAACTGACAACAGATGTTTCAATAACAAATACTTTCGAAATGCCAAGATAAAATTTTGTTATTTTTACCTTCACTCTTGAATGATAATTTGGCTGAATATAGAATTTTACATTGACATATTAAATCCGGAAATTAGGAGTGAGATACAGGCAGGAATGATGAATAAATAAATTAGTAAGCATGGGATAAATCTAAGTTAGAATTGGCTCTATAAAATAATAATTTCAACAATGGCATGATTTAGAGGTAAAAAGACAAGGAATAATTAAAAGCTATACAAAAGTAATATGTAAAACAGTAAAGGCACTGGTTGGATTTAAAGTGTTTTAAGTTCTTGTATTGTTTTGGAGGAAGATAGAGATACTGATTAACTTTAGACTTAGTTAAGTATGCAAATTAAAACTTTAAGGATAACCATTAAAAGAATAGAAATTAAATGTGTAACTTCCAAACCAGCAGAGAAAGGACAAAGTAACGAATAAAGAAAGCTCTTCTAATAGAAGACTTTACAGCTATCAATTACATTCCATTAGCAATGAAGAAAATTAGAAATTTATGAATTAAAGGTCTAGTAAAAGAACATAGTAAGCCACAGGAATCAAAAGGAAGAAAGTCCTGAGGCTGGGAACACAAACCAATCAAATAAAAAGCTCAGAAATAGGATGGATCACGAAAATCTAAGAACTGACCTCCTTGTGCTCTTTTATGCACTTTGTCTCTAGAAAGGCATCTAATTGGTAGATCTGAGAAGAACAAATTGAGGTTACTCAAGTCAGCCCTGCCCTTTTTCTTTTTCCAGAGCAAACCTATCTGGAGTCAGGACAGTCTCCTCTGCTCCTGCATGCCATAGATCTTACCAGGGCAGCCCTTTTGGGAAATTCTGCTTAATCAGTCAGCAAATGAGTCTAAGTCTGGCTCTCATATTAAGCTAACACCTCCACCAAGTCTTTACCAGTAATAAGACACTCCTTTATTTGTTTTCTCAATTTGTTT
This sequence comes from Cebus imitator, assembly GCF_001604975.1. Lineage (NCBI taxonomy): Eukaryota > Metazoa > Chordata > Mammalia > Primates > Cebidae > Cebus > Cebus imitator. Next base: position 29,079 of record NW_016107365.1, on the reverse strand, counting down.
ATAACTTGGGCAGGAAAGACGCAAAGCACAAATCTTTTGTATGTGAATAAGGAAACATTGATAAGATGCAGTAGATACTAAAAAATAAAAAGAGCATATCGTGACTACTCAAATACCAATAAACTTAAAAACTATAAGAAGACAATTTCATAGAAAAATAAAAATGTCCCAAAACTGACTCGAGGAAACAGATAATAATCATTAACAATAATCAATATTTTATAAAAATCTATTCCTATCTATACATATGTACACACACATATACATCTCAAATCCCTCATTTACAGATTAGTTCTATCAAACATACAAATGTTCCAAAGAATAAAAAAAGTGAATGCTCTCCTATTCATTTTATGGGACTAGTATAACATTTAGAGAAAATCAGAAAAACCTGATACTAGAAGCAGAAAAAGTTAATATAAAAAAGGAAACTTGCAGACCAATAATCAGTAATGAACATAAGACCAAAAATAGTAAATGAAATATTTGCAAGCCAGAATCCATTTATATCTTTATGAGCATTATATGTGTGTGTGTGTGCACCTGTGTTGTGTAAACCAAATAGGGCTTGCTAAGTAATATAAAGATGATTTAACAGTAGAACCTCTTTTAATGTAATTAAGCATATTAACAAGGAAAGAAATATATAATCACCTCAATAGAAGGGTAAAAGCACTGGTAAAAATTTAACATATTTTGATAATAAAAATTTTTTAGCAAAACAGAATAAGGGGGAAGTAGTTGATAAAGGATAGCTACCAAAATTTAAGAGGAAGCATTGTACTCTATGGTATTATCTTCAAAGAGAAAGAAAACAAGAATGCCAGTCATTATGGCATCTATTAATCAAGGTACTAGAGGTACTAGACAATGATGTTAGACAAGAAAAAGAAATGAAAGATGTAAGAACTAGAAAAGGAAGAAAATGCTTTTGATTATTTTTCAGACAATGCGCATATACAAGAGAAACTATCAAATAATTCAAGTAATGCAATTGTTGGATAAAAGATCATTGTAGGTTGCATTTCCTGGGAAGCTGACTCTAAGATGGAGATTAGTGTGCAGAGCTTATGGTAGTGCTCTTAATACCAACACCTGTGAAAAGAAAGGGAATGAAGGAGAACTGGGCAGAGGGAAAAGTTGAGCTATAATGCAATTCTAAAGTAGGCCCTAGAAAACCCCATGGGAAGATCTGAAGCTGGCAAGTCCCTTCAGAATTGTCGCAAATTAGGGTGAGGAGGTCAGGCCTTTGTATGCCTATGTTGACCAGTGTTGCGTGAGAATGCCTGGGAAGGAATGTGACTTTGGGCTTGGCAGGTCTCTTCTGCCAAGACACTTCTTTAAGAGGGCTGACAGATGAGATCTAACTGCTGGCACTACTTCATGCATGTAGAGGACTACGTTTTTCATTTCTAAAGTGGGATCTTGAAGGCACTGGGATCTACTTATTCTGGGAGCCATTCTTTCAGGATTCCAGAGGGAGTCTTGGGGGAAAGTTATAAAAGGAAGATGAGTGAGATGGACTACTACAGTTCTTATTGTTGTAGCTGGTCTTGGGGCTACAAAGGATACACATTAATACCCTTTGACACTCACTGATCCCTGATCTACTATGCATTCTACATCCTTTCAACCCTTAGCTAGCACCTCTGCTAGTCTCAGTGGCCCACCTGGTAAATGACCCAGATCCTCATAACTGAGAGGCCTGAGATCTTGGTCACTTGTGCCTTTCTTAGGCCAGGATTGCTATACTGTCCATTTACCATCAAAATGAACAAGAAATTACCAAGAGGTACCCAAGTGCTAGGATGCCAATTATGTTCTCCCCTGTCTAGATTATGGAACAGCAACCCTGTCTTCTGATAATCATCATTAATACTTCTGCCATTCCAAACTTGCTATTTATTATGATAATTTTATACTTTGGGTTTTTAACAGTTAAGTGCCACCCATCTATTTTTTTCAGGGGCCTGGTATTCCCATTACTATCAAAGAGCCCAGTTCTGTTATGGCCGTTGCTACTGTCATCCCGGGCCTCCAGAGGGGAGCCACCACTGAAATTAGGGAGGCAGGTCCCCCTCACACCGGCACATTCTTTGTTGCTTTGGGCCCTCCTATGGCAGATAATCACCTTGCAGATTTTTCAGTCTTACATGGCATGTCCGCTCTTGTATGCCCACTTCTCTCTTTGAATAATTTCTTCTACTTTCTACCTTGGCAATTCAGGCATTTCTGCCTTCACTTAGTGTGGGCCAGGGTTGCGCAAACTTTCTATAAAGGGCCAGATAGTAAATATTTTAGGCTTTGTGGGACACAAACAGCCTTGTTTGCCTACCTTCTTTATCTTTTACAACGCTTTAAAAATGTTAAGAGCATGCTTAGCTTGTGAGCTGTACAAAAATAAGCCACAGGCTAGATTTGGCCAGCAAACTGTAGTGTGTGAACCCCTGCTGGGCCATCACTGTTTCATGCTCTGGGAGCCATCCTAGCAGCGTGTTTGCACAATCTCCCGGGGTCCTAAACAGAACCTATGTTAAATCCTGTGTCCTGCCAGAGTGCCCCCAAATCAATAAATTCCAGCTTCTTTAACTTGATATTCTGCCTCCCTTGAGCCAGCATCTTCAGAATCCAGTTCAATGCATACTCTCCTGGTCTCTTGCTGGGACATGTTTGCTAGGTTCTGTAGCTCCTTTTTGGCATTTTCTCTTTGCTTCTTTATCAGGATCAGCATGTCCCTGGATGGGTTATTTTGTGACTTAACTTTAGTTATTATCCTAGTTGCCAGGAAAGTAAGTAGAGGCAGATCCCAAGGGGGACGCATGTTGTCCTGCAGAGGGGAGACATCTTTACCTTTTCAAGTAAGAAGGAAAGAAGTAAACTTTAACAGGGAGGGTGGGTCACTACTGCAAGCTCAGAGGGTTCAGAGGCATGGGGTGTGGCTTAACAGTTTGAGGTATATTAACTCATATGTCTGTATCTTTGTGATAAGGTTCATTCTTTCCCAAAAAAGGTTCTGAACTTACATAGGTGACCTGTGCAAGTTGAAAGCTTAATTTTCTTTGGGGTTTTGCTACTCTTATGGTTAAGTCCTGGGTCTGGTCTTCAGCATTCCTCCTTCACCCTTTCCTCAGACTCTAAGATATGAGAGTCACTTTATATGATACCATGAAGATCCTTTGGCTTTCAATGTAGTTGTTAATTACCAATTTAATTTCTATTAGCCTTTTGCCATCTTTTTCAAAGGATTAATAAATCTTAGCTATAGCCACCCATTCCACTGTTTCTCTAGTTATAATTTGTCCAATGTTTCTCAAATGCCTGATAAATCACATTCTTTTGTGTATTCTCTTTCATCAGAATATCTTCTTGGCTTACTACTGATGGAAGTTTTAGCAATTTCGCCAGTACCTTATGCCAGGACCCTAATGGGCCCTTGTTGTCGATCAGGCATAGAATGACTCGACTTTAAAATCTCCTCTTTAGCATCTGTTTTCATGGACTAACTGTGTCTCTTCTAGGGAACAGACTTTGAGATAGAGATTCATGTCCTAGACGTTTATTAGAGCATGTTCTCGAGGTTGATATTTGTGGACAGGACTGCAAAGAACAGGACTGAATGCAGAAGATGGGCTGAGATGTAATCTAAATGAAGACCTTAGTGGGAGAGCTCCAGGACTAGGATGACTCTTCAGAGTTGTCCCAGGTTTGTGCAAGGGGACCGAGTCTTTATTCCCTGCCAATCAGTCTTTGCATGTGGGATTTCCCAGGAAAAGGATGTGACCCTAGGTAAAGCACATGGAAAAAGATAAAAAAAGATAAAATTACATTTCTGCCACATTCCATATATAAAATTTCAATTTCAATTAAACTGGCTATGTTTAAATTATAAAACATTAAACTTTAACAAGAATATATATAGAAATATCTTTATGACTTTGAGGTAGAGAAGGATTTTGTAAGCAAGGCCTGAAAACCATGTATCATAAAGGAAAATGCTGATAACTTTGAGTCCATGAAAAGTTTAATATGACAAAGACAACTTAAACAAAATGCAATGACATGTCATATATAAGAGAAGATATGTGTAATATATGTAACTGACAGAGGAATAATATCTGTAATACTTAATGCACATAAAGCATAAGAAAAAGACAAGTAAACATAAAAATTGGCAAGAAATAAGAACAGGCAATTCACAGAATTTGAAATATGAATGGGTAATAGGCATTTGAAAATTTGTAAAAATTCTTCAGTGATTATGGAAACATTAATTAAAATTACAGTAAAATAATTTATCATATCCATCAGGTTTGTAAAAATGGAGAAGTATTCCAATTTCAAGTGATGATAAGGATTTGGGGCAAGAAAATATTCATAATTTGCCGGCGGGAGTATAAATTGGAGCCACCACTTTGGAAAGCAGTTTGGTAATATCACATAAAATTTAAATTATGGTTAATTTTCAATCCAGTGATTCTCTACTACTCCAGTGTAATGTGTTTACATGTGGGTGTGTTCAGTGTAGCATCATTTGTAATGCATAGAAATTGGAAACTGCTTTAATTTCCATTTACTGAAGAATAGATAAGCTGAGGTCTCTTCATGCAAAGATATATTCCACTGAAGTTAACATGATCTCTAGAGCAACCTTGTCCAACCTGTGGCCCAGCACGGCTGTGAGTGTGGCATAGCTTTGAGTTTGTAAGCTTTCTTAAAACACTGTGAGATATTTGTGTGTGTGTGTGTGTGTGAGTGTGTGTGTGTGTGTGTGTGTGTTTTAGCTTAGCTATCATTAGTGTTAGCGTATTTTATGTGTAGCCCAGACAATTCTTCTACTGTGGTCTAGGGAAGCCAAAAGATCCTTCTAGAACTGTATGTCTCAACATAAGTGGATCTTAGAAGCAAAATCTTGAACCAGAAAAAAAAAATCAAGTTACAGAATAATGCTATATTTGTTTATGAATATATAACATATATATAGAGCAGGAAGATTATGAAAACATAATTGGAAGTGAAAAACACCAAATTAAAGATAGTAATTCCTTCTGCAGAGGGGAGTGTGGGAAGCGGAAGAATGGGATTGGGGAGTGACACACAGGGGCTTTCATCATATTTAATTTTTTTTCTCCCTTAAAAAATCCTGGAAGCTTTAAACATATAAGGCAAAATTTTAGCTTTGACAAAACAGAGTGGTGAATACATGAATGTTTGTTATCATACTTTCTATACTTTTTGGTATGCTTGAACTACTTCATAATTTAATAAAAGAAAAAAATTAAGGACTTTATACAAATGGGCTGTCTAAAGAAAAATATGTTATTGTGGTTTGATAAAAATTAAAGTCACAAATCCTTATTTCTGACCAACAAAGCCTAATTTTACATAGTCAACAGCATTTAGACTTGTAAGCTCCCTCTCAGACTCTGAGGGCTTAGAAAGAAGTCAGAGGAACACATATAATTAAATGTATGGAGAGTGATCAGATATGATCTCTTTAGCCTTTCTTCTCTGGGCACCTTGGGGGTGGAATGGGAAAAAAAGTTGGTTCAGGAAAAGCTCCACTCAGAACCTCAAAGATTCAGCCAGACTAAGCACCTCTGTTTCTGCTCTCAGGATCAGGTTCCTACTGTTTTCACAACCTCTTCTCATCAGGGGGCTCTGCAGAGTTCATTAATACCTGCTCTAGGTTTCCTGGTCAAGGAGAGTGAAGCTGTGGTCTCCCAGGTCCTCCTGGTACAGAAAGAGTGTACAGGCAGCAAAGCTGGGAGCACCCCTTTGTCTGTTCAGTGGAAATGAAACATTGGGCTGGGCTGGGAGTGCTGGGGATCAGAGCCATGGGAGAGGACTCTTGGAGAGTCAGAGTTGGAAGGGACCTGGGAGACTATCAAGTTAAACTTTCTTGTGTGCTTGCTTAAACTTTTTATTGAAAAGCAGTAGATAGAGTAGGGCATAGTGGCTCATGCCTATAATCCAAGCACTTTGGGAGGCGGAGGCAGGTGGATCACCTGAGGTTCGGAGTTCAAGACCAGCCTGACTAACATAGAGAAACCTGTCTCTACTAAAAATACAGCAATTAGTGAGGCATGGTGGCGCATGCCTGTACTCCCAGCTGCTTGGGAGGCTGAGGCAGGAAAATTGCTTGAACCCGGGAGGCAGAGGTTGCGGTGAGCAGAGATGGTGCCATTGCACTCCGGCCTGGGCGACAAGAGCAAAACTCTGTTTCAAAAAGGAAAATAAAAAAAGAAAAGCTGTAGATAAAACAGGTGACCATGAAACTGCTGTGGTTAGAGCCAATGAGGGGACCACAAAGACTAGCTCTGTGTGCTCCTGTGTGCCCCCCCACCCCTCCCCTCTCACTCACACCAACGACAGCCCCTGAAGAGGTGCTAGGAAGCACATGTTGAAAACATTGGCTTCTGTCCAAGCTCTTCATCTGAGAGATGAGGCTTTTGATGTCCCGACTGATGCTGTGACCTGCACAAGGTCACACTGAGCTAGAGACAGCAATGCTGTTTCCACCACACCCTTAAGCAGTTTCTTGAATTTCTTAGAATTGAGCCAACACAAGCAGGTTCTATTGCTTTTTTCCGTTTTTCTTTGTTTGTGAATTTAGTCATTCTTTATATTCCAGATTTTTAAAAAGACAACTTTGAGAGTTTCTATATCAAGCCATGATGTCATTATCATACTCTGATACAATTTTCTTTCTTTTTTTTTTTTTAACTACACTGAGCTTCATATGAAGGAATCAGAGTTAATTCTTGAGTGTTGTAGAGGGAGAGGGCTGCAGGCTGCATCCATGCCGGGGAGAGGAGGCCAGTGTTAGGAGGGTACCTGGAGACAAGGAGCCCACACCGCCTGCTCTGGCTTAGACAGCACTCTCTGAAACCCCACTCATTTAGTTAATAATTTGGGTTGTCAAGCTGCACTTTAAAAATGCCAGCATCTTCCCTTCAGGTAAAACCCATCGATCACTTGTACCACAAAGTGAATATTAATAACATTTCTTGAGCGGTTTCTATACGGCAGGCCCTAGGCTAAGTGTTTCACGCACAGTTATCCTGGATCATGCACATAATAATGGTAATGGTAATAATGAAGTAAATACAATTACTGTTTCATTTACGAAAGGATAAATGGAGGTTCGTAGAGGTCAAGTATTTCACCCAACAGCACACAGCTAATAAATTACACAGTCAAGGTTTGAGTCCACACTCTTATTAGCTATCCTATCTTGCAATGGACAATCTCATACCCAGTTACCACCCAGTGAGAGAATACGTGTTTTACTGGATGTGTGGAAGAAGGGGTAATTGATTACAGAGCAGGGGTCATGGCTGGGTGGGCTTTCCATTTTACAACCTGGCTTAAGTTGCTTTTGTATAGGCTTTGATTAGAAATTTCCAGGGATAAATGAAACATAAAAAGACTCATCTAAATATAACCAAATGGCATGAACTAAAAACTACGCTTAGAGTATAAGATTTGCTTTCAAATACTCACATAAATGAGAGCATAATTTCTGAAGAAGCTATCTGCTGTCAGCCCTGATTTCCTATTACTTTTGTAAACTTTTAATTCTTAAAAAATCAGCTTTATAGGGGGCCAGGTGCAGTGGCTCAAGCCTGTAATCTCAGCACTTTGGGAGGCCGAGGCAGGCAGATCATGAAGTCAAGGGATGGAGATCATCCTGGCCAACATGATCAAATCCCGTCTCTGCTAAAATTATAAAAATTAGCCAGGTGTGGTGACAGGCACCTATAATCCCAGCTACTTGGGAGGCTGAGGCAGGAGAATTGCTTGAATCTGGGAGGTGGAGGTTACAGTGAGCCAAGATGTGATACCACTGCACTCCAGCTTGGGCAACAGAGCGAGACAATATCTCAAAAACAAAAAACAAAAAACAAAAAAAACAAAAGAAAATCAGCTTCATAGTGAGAAGGGACTGTTAAAGACATTCTAGAAATATAAATTACTGATTTTCCATTTCAAAGAAAGGTAAACTGGGTATTTGAAATAATTAGATACTTGACAAAAATCTGCTTTTGAAAATGGGGCAGCCTTCACATTTAAATTTCTCTGCAAGATACAAACTTCAAAGTGCCTAAACAACAAGGATATTTATTAGGTCTTATAACAGGCAATTCAGAGGTAGAGGAAGCTTTGTGTTTGATTCGATGACTTAAAAAACATCATCAAAGGGCCAGGTTCTCTCAGCTTTTGCGTTCTGTTGTCTTAGTCCTTGGCTTCATTCTCAGGCTGGTTTCCTTGTGTTCATAAAATGGCTGCCAGCAGCTTTTGCAGGGCGCAAGCCTCCTTATTCCCACACAGAAAGCAAGAGAAAACCAGCTTCCTATTGCTCTCTCTCTCTCTCTCTGAAGAACCAGATGAACATTTCCAGAAGCATTTCTTTCTGTCTCCCTGGCCAGAATCAAGGATCACATGACCAGTTTTTAAATCAGTCTCTGGAAAAGAGGTTGAGGTTACCCTTAATCATCCAGGCCTGTCTCTTTAACTGAGGGTCTTTCCTGTGACACCACTGCTTTTTCTCAGTAAGACAGAAGTGGGATACACGTTACAGCGGAAACCGCAATGCCCAGTGTTGAACTTGCCCATACCAGATGGATACCGTGATTCATTGACACATTCAGGAGACATGTATTAAATATCTGCCATCTGCTCAGAACCAGGAGATTCTAAAGAAAAGTTCCATGTGAATCCATTTTCCTAATAGGTGACAGAAATAGCAAATTGTAGCTCAGGTCCCTCTGCATCCCCCTCCCTACCCTTTGGTATAAGCACTTAACAGAAAACCCAGCACAGCCAGAGAGAGGACCAATGGTGGAAACTAAGCCCAAATTGATGGCTCCAAAACAAGGAAACTGGCCAAATTCAGTCAACCATGTAGTTACCAACCAATTATTTTATTAAATAGAATCCTTCAAAACTCAATTTTTCTTTTTATATACACCAACTTCCCTTTATCAAGTGATATATTACACTGATTTAACCTTTAACTCTTGAGTGCACTGGGTATCTATCTCTGTCACCCACAAATCATCAGTTTGACAGCTGGAAACTTTACTCTTGAGTTTACTATATTATATACTTAAGTCTTCTATCGGGTTGGAGAATGACTCCAAAATTCTTTTCTGCAGAGCTCAGAGTGCCCATGTTGTCAAAATATTTTCATTTGTAAGTGTGAAATACCTTCAGAAGCACTTTCCTTGAAAGTGATTGAGGTGTGGGAGCTGGGAACAAGTTAGGAATTGTTTTATTCTGTAGTTTTGCATGATTTGAAGTGGGTCAAATAAACAATTTTAACCGCGCCCCCTTTTACTTTTCTAATTAATTGCAGAACTGTGAAAACCTAGCAACATGAAATTAAATCTTCTTCTCCTTCAGCACCAGTACGCTCACGGAGAGTACTAAAGACATGTGGAAGATTTAATGCTCAGGGAGAGCAAAAGATGATTTGCTTCTGCCTCAGCAACAGAGCTATTCTAAGATATCTGATTGCTTAAGAGAGGCAGGGCCCAGGCGTGGCCTCCCCTTCTGTCTCTTGCTGAGATTTTTAAATTTTTGTTGGTTTATTTATTTGTCGAAGAGATTATAGCATGGTCTAGAGCTGTGGTTTTTCCAAGTAAAGAGTGACTCCCAGGCTGATCACTTATGGCATTTATATTTATAAAGAGACAGTAATCTGCATTTGTAAACATCATTTCATCGTTTAATTATTAGTTCCTAAAACCCAGTAAGCATCCTATGCTAGTGATTCTAGCAAATATTTTAGTGGTGGAGATGAATAGAGGTAAGAAAGGGACAGACATGAGGGAAGGCGACCTGAGGATTATTTTGCTGTGCCAAAATGGCACAGCACTGTCCTAAATTTATATCACTTTTCAGAACTCAGCTTTTTGTCTCCAAATGACTCTTTATTTTATGACTTTTATTTCTCATGAAGATAAGACACCAGTCCCCCAAACAATTCTATACTACTCCACGTGTCTTTAAGTATGGATCCCACCTGTGTCAGGATCTTACATACCTAAAGTTGGAGACCCACTTCTCCAGAACCTCAAGAATAATCTGAAGAATTAAATTAGTGGCCAGCTGGGAGAGCAAAACCTGAAGCTTTCTGATTGAGTCTACCTCCATCCTGTCTATGTGACAGATCTCTTTTAAACATCAAGAACTGTGTGTTTTGGTCAGTTGTAGACATGTTCTACCCACTGTTCCTCAACCCAGCAAATGAAATATCACCCACCCTTGGTTTAGATCAGAAACATGGAAGCAATCCTGAATGTTTCATTCTGTAACTCCTCACATCTAATTCATTCTGAAACCCTGTATTTTCCCTAAGAAACACACAGAAAGTGTCAACCTTATCTCTGTAGACAACATCTAGCCCAAGGCACCATCATCTCTAATCTTCAATAATTTTCTGTCTTTCCTCCTTGGCTCAATTTTTGCCCTTTGATAATTCATTCTTCACCTTGCAGACAGAATTTTCTTTTAGAAATACAAATCAGATTTTGCCAATCCCCTTCATGAAACTTTCTCTTGCACTGTGATTAAACTCCAAACTCCTAAATATGATCTTCAAAGCCTTGATTGATTCAGCTTCTGCTACCTTCTCTAAGTTCTCTATTGCCCCCAATTACTAAGTCCGGAGTTGTTACTGTTGTATCTCCTGGACTGTTTCTTTATCATTCCTTCACATGGTCTTAGTTAAATGTCACCTACCCCAGAGGCATGCCCTGACTATCCTCAGAGCGGTTTAGTAGCTGCTATGGATTGGGTCGTCTAACATCCCTTCAGACTTCTTTATCCCATGTCAAGAAGGCAAAGCTAAAACTCGCATTTGCCACACTGTCTTGAAGCTTGGATACTAGAAATGATTTAGTTTCCACTAACAATATGCAAGGCATCGATTTTGTGGTTCACAGGATCTCCATTTTGATGGGACCAAGTGTCATTCTGTTGGCAGAAGTGGTGTGAGTCTGGAGCAAGCAGTCATTGCTGTGGCTGTGACTTGTAGCAGGAAGAGGCAGCTTCTTGATTCAGTGGCTTCTTCAACAGAAATGTCAGCTATTTTGATTGCACTGGGGGCTAGTATGGTCCTGCAGTCAGCAGGGATGTAGCACCTTCCCTAATACAGCAGCCTTTCCTCCTCCAGATATCTCTAGAACTCACCATACAACAACTTCTTATAACAGAATTTGCATAGGCTGGGAATTGTTCTTGAGAGGTCAGTCTAGAGCCTCCTCCTTGAGCCCTTCTAACAATTTTATAATCACTGAATTCCCTATATGGAACTCCTTTCGGCTTAAACTAGCTGGAGTGGATTCTGTTGTCTGCAATACAGCCTGGACAATGTAAGTCTTTTTTATAAGTTACTCTTTAGCTCATCTTCTATTTTTTCCCTCAGTCTTATAATAATTTAAATTGTACCATTCATTTATGGTCACTCTCCACTACAATATAAGCCTCCTGTGGGTGTGGCCTTGTCTGTTTGGTTGAATGCTCTGCCCCTAGGACCTAGGACAGTTCTCAAAACATGCAAGATGTTTCATATCCATTTGTTGCATGAATGAATGGGCCCTAGGCATTTGCAGAGGTACTCCACACCACACCTCAGCAATCTTAGCAGCAGTGGGGCTTGCTCTGCAGCAAGTCTTTCATTTGATTCACCCATTTGTGTCTGGTCCAGCTCCAATTTCATTCTTCTGACTCAGCAATGGAAACATGCACTTATGATGATGACAGAGCAAGTCCTTGAGTTCTCTAAAAGCTCTGCATCAGGAAGCTTCTGCTAAACGGAGTGCCTCACACCACTATCAGCAGAGCACTGCTCAGCTGAATTTCTCTGTCAGTGGTGTCAGGAAGTGAGGAATATACTGGACAAGAAAGGACTAGCCTTGCTTTGCCATTTTAGGTTCTTTTTGCTTGAAAGACAATTTCATAAACAATGGCATGTCTAGGCACTCTCCTGAAAGAGTGCCCAAGATCATCTCATCCATTCTGGTTGCTTGCATGACTGTTTCCCATAACCCAATATGCTTTTGTCTCTCAAAAAATTTTCACAAGTCCACAGCCTGTCCTAGCTAAATTAACACTCTGCTCTTTCAAAGAGCGCCACCTTTCCCTTTGCCTATGTTCAAACGAAGCAAAGGGTCATTTGAAATACTTTATTTTTTAACAAACTGAGAAGTCGTGTTCTCGCCATAAAATGCTGAATAATAGATTATTTGCCTAAAATAATATGTATCTCATTTAATATTTTATTCTGAGTACCAGGGTCTGGTACATAATGGGTGCTCCATAAGTGTTTGAAGAATGATTAAATAAGTGAATCATTCTAGTTTTGTGCCTTTTTATTATTTTTTTAAAGCTGACAAAAGGTTAATGTATGCAGAGAAGACAGTATATGAGAAAAAAAATCCCACGTATGACTTTGATTCTATTCAAATGTGTTCCTTCAGTTAGGCAGGATTTCATTAACATTTCCTTCACATCATGCCTGCTGAATATCATTGTAAGGTTTAGTTGACAAGTGCCATTCACAAGCCAGATCCGTGGACCTAAGAGGGTATCCCGCCATGTGGGGCTTCCTTTTCTCAGTCCTGACACACATAAGACAGCAAATGTCAAATGCGCTTTTTTAGAACTCATATACAGAATGATGTGCTTCTCCAAGGTCAGGACAAGCACCCACTTTAGTTTGCATTCATGCTCAAGAATGCTGGCGACAGGTAACCTTCAAAGAGGGAAGTTGTCATTGGCAGGAAGGGCCAAGGCTGGGAATTGAATCTTCCTAAAAAAGTCACATCTGCCGGCTGGCAGGAGAAGGAGCTCATGTCAGGGCAGGAGACTAACTGGCAGTTAGAGGATCGCTGGTTACTGATTAAGCTGGGCAAGGCATTTTAAAGGCAAAAAAGCAGCCTCCAAGTTCAGATTAGGCAGGCTCTTGCAGGCTCTCACAGCTGGGAGGGGAGCTGGTGGGTGGAAGAGGGTGAGGTGAGGGAAAGGACAGGGAATGGGATGCCCTCAGCTCACTGGGAGGGAGAAGTCATCTCCTGGGGTGGCCAGGCCCTCTGTTCTGTCTCCGGGAGCTGCCAGACAGGTAATATCTATCTCTAGGCTAGAAATTCCTGTCCCTGAGGTTGAGACATTTCAAGGTTTTGCCAGCTGTCTCAAAGGACAATGTGAAATTCCCAAGCCCAAATTATTTTCCTAGTTTTGTGCCTTTTATTTTTTTTTTAAAAATAATATGTACACCACATAGTTATCTTCAAGTACCTTTGGGAGGCCAAATATACCCCCCTCAAAATGTGTGGGAATAGCTACTGTGGTTGCTACAATTTTCACTTGTTTACCCTGTAACAAGCCTTGAGTGACATGGTTGGCACATATTACATAATATTAAATCGAATCTTCACAGCCTGATTAGATAGATGTATTTGTCCTCATTTTATAAAATTTTATAAAGCACCTGAGGCTCAGAGAGACTAAACAGCTTGTCTCATCCCACAGAGCTGGGTGGTGGCGTGCTGACTCCCCAGAACAAAAGCAATTTTGCCCCGATAAGGGATTGAGTCCCTAAAGAATGATTTCTTTCCAACTGTGGGAGATTTTGTAGGATATTTGGCCCTAAGAAATGCTGTTTTCCATGATTGGGTACTACCTATTCAGTACTACTCTTGTATCCTCTGAACAGTTTATTTTATTAACTATAGATCAACCTGGGCTTTTTGTAGATGCAAGTGAATGAAGCAAAATGTGGTCTGGCCGTAGGATCGGCTGCAACCTCAGGGGGAGTGGGCAACTGGCTTAGGAAATGTGTGTGGAGGAGAGCCCAAAGCTGCAGCCCCTCCCCTTTCATCCTCTCCCCAACTCCAGCCTGCCCTGTTGCTTGAAATTCCCTAGAACAGAGACATTGATTTAATGTTCTGAGAATCCCTACTAATGTCAGTTTGTTAACTGTGAGGACTAATGTACTGATAGAAATAATATTAAGACTTCACCTGTGTGTATTGATTTCTCTTATTTGATTCTCTCTACAAACTCTAAGCAACTGTCTCCTCTTGGCATGGGTTGATTTATCGGGATAGATAGTAGTGAATAAAGCCCTCAGGGAATGAACCAGAGAACAGGTAAGTGTTGGTGATAAGAAGAGGTTGTCAGAAAAGGGCGAGATTATCCTTGTGGGTGGATCCCGATAGAACCTAAAGCAGCCAGAGATTGGCACGAAGGTTTGGGCATCCCAGAAAGTAAGGGTGAGACCATGAGAAATTGTGAAGCTCAAATTTGAGAAGTGTTTGGATGTAGAAGAAAGCTCATTGACATCTTTTCATATTTAACTTAAAAATATTTTTTGAGGTAAGATGTATTAACACGTTACTAAATAACTACATTTGATCAAAGAAGTAAACCATATCTCTTAACTATCCTAGAAGGCACCAAGGAAGAGACAGGGGTGAGAGATAAGCAGCAGGATGGGCTGATGAAATTGATGAACATATTTCTCATGTCTGAGTCAGGATGGGTCCATCTGATGTTACCAGTTCTTTGTTACATGCTTCCTCCCCTAGGAGATCAGAGATCCCAGGTGGGCTTAGATAGGCACATGCAGATGCTCAGCCACAATTTGAACTGTGCCAGACACACCTGCCTCCCCAGGAGATGGGCCTGGGCATAGTTACCCAATGGGAAACTCCAAGACCTCTGCCCCACTCCACTCCTCTGAGCCTGGAGGAATTCTGACGCATCCTACGTTTTTCTCCTGCTCCTGTTCCTGCTCCTGACACTCTCAGTCTCACAGCTCTTTGAGGGCTTCTTCCCTGAGGAGTGGTGCCAATGAGGTTAGGGTATCAAAGACATTACCCTAAAAACAGCCAGATCGCCTTTTCCACTGGTCTTTCCTCCCCTGGGAAGCGGGGCTGGCCTCAGGCAGTTTGGTAACTTCAGCCAAGTCTGGTTTTCATTTCCTCTGCTCCTTTTGCTCCATTTCAAAGCCAGCCAAATGTCTGCTACTCTAATTCCCTTTCTTCCACCCCCATTGCTATTCCCTTTACTATTTATGTATTCTGGTCTTAGACAACCTCATACTTTGGATTGTTTTCCTCTTCCTTCTCAGCCTACTTATCTAAACTTACCTGTCCTGAGTCCCATTGTTTCAGGACCTGTTCTCTTTGTCAGTGACACCAGGTTTTTCCACATAAAGAAACATAGCCTGGCACAGTGGCTCATGGCTATAATTCCAGCACACTGGGAGGCTGATCACCTGAGATCAGGAGTTCGAGACCAGCCTGACCAACGTGGTGAAACCCCGTCTCTACTAAAAATACAAAAATCAACCGGGTGTGGTGGTGGGTGCCTGTAATCCCAGCTACTTGGGAGGTTGAGGCAGGAGAATCGCTTGAACTCGGGAGACGGAGGCTGCAGTGAGCCAGGATCATGCCATTGTACTCCAGCCTGGGCAAAAGATGCAAAACTCCATTTNAAAAAAAAAAAAAAAAAAAAAAAAAAAAAAAAAAAAAAAAAAAAAAAAAAAAAAAAAAAAAAAAGAAACATGTATCAGTCTGCCAGCTAAAACTTAACATTACTTCACCCTGTTGAGCAAAACCTCAAAGCAGGGATTCTGAAACCCCGGGCCACAGACTGGTACCGGTCCATGGCCTGTTAGGAATTGGCAACACAGCAGGAGGTGAGTGGCCATCGAGCAAACGTTACTGCCTGAGCTCCGCCTCCTGTCAGACCAGTGGCAGCATTACATTCTCATGGGAGCATGAACCCGGGCATGTGAGGGATCTAGGTTGCACACTCATGAGAATCTAATGCCCGATGTGCTGAGGTGGAATAGTTTCATCACAAGCCCTTTCCCCATCCTCCACCCCCTCCCCAGTCCATGGAAAAATTGTCTTCCATGAAACTGGTTCCTAGTGCCAAAAAGGTTGAGGACTGCTGCCTTAAAGCATTGCAATATAGGCTTTGTCTGTACAGGAAGGATTCTCAAGGAGCAACACTAATGAGAAACTCAAGAACTATCGCAGACCAAAAGGAAAGATAGTTCTGTCACGGCTCACCTTAGCAGCGGAGTCGGCTGTCCCTTCTGTGTTTGTGTGGGACGAGCCCTGGGGTGTGGATCTAAAAGTCTAAACTTGCACTTCATTTCTGACTTCAGAAAGATCTTGGCAAGTAGCTATAAACCTCCCTAGAGCCTCAAGGGCCTTTTCTGCAAAGTAAGTGTTAATAGTGAGAGGACAAGCATCTTTGTTTAGATTGTGACTTGGGGGAAGGGTACTGGCTTGTGGAATCTGGATTATTGAACCTAGGGGGACTGGATCACTGAACTATTGCAAAGTACTTTGCAAACTCTGAACATTCGAGAAGGGCTTATAGAAGATTTGGATGGCATTTCTCAGAAGTTGAATGCGATGTTGGGATACTTGGCAGAGTCCAGCGCTGGAGAGTCAACGTCTTGCAATGCATTAGAAAAAAGAAGCGCTAAATGAAGTATTCATAGCCATTAGCTGCTTTCTGCCCTAAAAAAACCCCAAGTCTGGCAAGTTTGGGAGATAATTGCTGCCAGTCATTGTCTAATTTTGTGATGCTATCTTAAGGCATTTGAGAGACATACTGTGCCATGAGGTTTTTAGGCTGGTAGAGGAGGGGTGGGTGGGGTAAAGTCCTGGGGCACAACTTCCCTTTTTTAGAGTTAACTGTGTGGAACATGCATGCTTCCAGATGTTGACCTGAATAAATCCTGATTACTTGCCTTCTTTCAGAAGAAGCCACCTAGAATTGGATTTGGTGATATTTACAGGCAGGGCAGAGTATTCCGGTTCAATGATACCAGACTTTTCAAGAGGGCGTTTTGACTTTTTTGTTTTCTCAGAGCGTGGGGTATGAGTCCTTCATATCTGGTGGCCACTTTGGTTTCTATGGAAATACACCTTTTTGAAGACATGAAATTCCACCTCTGCAGCGTCTTTACTTCAGGCCCACAGCTGCTTCTGTATGCCCCACAGAAGAATCAGGCCCCACTTTAGGCAACTGAGCTCCAAAGCCTTGGCCAGGGCAGGTTTTGGGTTGAGACAGAAACTCTAAAATCTGAAGAAGAGTAGAACCTCAAGTGTTATGCTTGGTATAAGGAGCAGAACTCATTTGTTTTTATGTCTCTATTGATATCTCATGTCTGCATGTTTATGGCAAGACAGAACAAGAGAACACGAATCACTTGACTAAGGATTTGTCTCTCCTCTCCCTCCCACTGCCTCTCTTGATTGTGTTACTCTGAGGGACCTTGCTGAGGGCATTTTGTGTGTCTGCATAAAGTGCACAGCAAGAAGTTAAGGCAAGGCCAGATGGTTAGGCATTTTCTATGTACTTGCTTGTGATCATTTTTCCTTAAGCAGCTGTTTTTGGGGAGACCATTAATGCTAAATTCCCAAAGGAAATGGAAAGGAATCAGTACCTTCCATCAATTCTGGGATAGCCTTCCCATGTCAGAGAGAACAGCTATAGGATACTTCATATAGGGAAAATACACTAGACTCTGTTTTCAACATCAATAATTCTGATGTTGATTCTTTTACCTTTTTATTTTTATTTTTTTTTTCTGGAGTTCTTTTGATTCTACTAGTTCCTTTAGGAAGGGAATGTTTTTAGGGTACTTACATATCTTTAACACCTTCTGGTCTCCTTTTCAAGAAGTGAGGTGCCTCACTCAGGGCAGTGCTGCAAGAACAAGAGAAGCAACTACTCAAGAAGAGGAGGATATTGCAACTGCAGATTGGATGATTAAACTGACTTGCAAAAGAGGCCATTGATAGGTTAAGGCAGAGTGAATACTTAAACACAAAAGCTCTGAATCTGTGAATCAGGATGATGTTCTTGAATATTTTCGTAAAGATAATACCTCCCTAGCACTGGTATCTTAGTCTGTTGGGGCTGCTCTAACAAAATACCATAGACTGGGCAGTTTATCAACAACAGAAATTCATTTCTTACAGTTCTGAAGGCTGAGAAGTCCAAGACCAAGATGCTGCAGGTTTGATGTCTGGTGAGGGCCTATTTCCTGGTTCCTGGACGGCTGTCTTCTCATTGTGTCCTCACGTGGCAGAAGGGGTGAGAGACCTCTCTAGAGTCTCTTTTATAAAGGAACTGGTCTCATTCATGAAGACTCCACTTTCATGACCTAATCACCCCCAAGGGCCCCACTTCCAAATATTATCACATTGGGGATTAAGTTTCAGCATATAAATTCTGGGGGATACAAACCTTTAGTCTATAGTAGCTGATTACAGTGCAGACCCTTGATACACAGTGGTTGACTCACTGCTAACTTATCTATTCCACACTGAGCTAAACCCCAAATTTCTGTTCCTATTTTTGTTTCTTATTATTTTATTTATGTTTATGCTCAAACAGCTTTAGAAAAATTGGAGAAGAGACTTGCAGTTCCACTATCATTTGCAAATCTTTTGGAAATAATGATCTTCAGGAGGTCAAGGGTACTAAACTCCCACCTCCTCATTCCTAGAGCTTTACGGTAGTAATAATCAGTGGAGACCATTGCCGTGTGCAGGGGAAGAGGCTATGCAGGCAAGAGGAATGGATATTCTAGTTTCTTTCATGGAGAGTTGATGCCACGGACAGGGAGAAGGAGGCTTTCTCAAATTCTGTCCCACAGAGATCAGGCTTTGCCAGTCTGATGAATGCCAGACATGCTGGTCTGGGAGGGATGAGAGGATGGAAGAGAGGCCTTAGCCAAAAAGTCACAGACTTACCTGCTTCCCCACCAACCTCCTACATCTCTTGGTCTCCCAGCCTCGCTTCTCCCCACGGGGAGAAATAGGCCTACAGCAAAAACCTTGGTAGAAATCAGTGTTCAACTGTATGGGTTTATCTTCCTTAATGTATAACGTCTTGGGTTTGTTTTTGGTGGTGATTTTTTAATTTCAAAGGTAATTTAACATTGACATTAAAAAATGTTTTGGGTTTCTATCTGGGTATCCTCTCCAAAAAGTATTTTTAAAAACTGGAAATATTATTGATAGTGACTTTGATTTCCTTTTTAGTGCTTTTATGTGTTTTAAAAAAAGTTTATAACCAATATGTATTACTTCAGAAAAATAAGGTCAGATTAAAACTGTAAAAATAAATAGTTTATAATTCCCCCAGGCTACCACATTTATTTCCATTTTGAAGCATCCTCTCTTTCAGTGTTTGTCAATTTTGTGTGCATAGTTCTGACATACTTTAAAAAATTATTGGGATCAAATTTACATAACATAAAACTAACCATTTTAAACTGAACAATTTAGTGGCATTTAGTACATTTACAGTGTTTTGCAACCACTCCCTCTCTAGTTTCAAAACATTTTCATCACTCCAAAGTAAAACCTCTTACCCAAGAAACATTTTCTCTGAATTTCTATGCATTCCCTCTTCCCCAAGCACCTAGCAGCCATCAATCTGTATTCCATCTCTATGGATTTATCTATTCTGGATATTTAATATAAATGAAATTATATAATATGTGATATTTCGCTTAGCACACTGTTTTTGGAAGTTCATTGAGGCTGTGGTAGGTATCAGTACCTCCTTCATTTTTATAGCTGAATGATATTCTGAATAATGCTCCATTGTATGGATATACCATATTTTGTTTATCCATCCATCTGCTGATGGACATTTGGGCTGTTTCCACATTTTGGCTATTGTGACTGGTGTTGCTATGAATGTGCATGTACATATTCTTATTTGAGCATCTGTTTTCAAATCTTTGGAGTATAGACCTAGGAGCTGAAATGCTGGTTTGTGTAGTGGTTCTATGTTTAGCTTTTTGAGAAACCAACAAAATGTTTTTATAGTGGCGAAACCATTTAGCATTCCAACAATATAGGATACTTCCAACTTCTCCACATCTTAGCCAACACTTGTAATTTTCATTTCACATACTTTTAACCATTGTACACATCATTTTATGCAATTGATTAAATGTTAGATTTTAAATATGATATTAACCTCTAACATTTGCATGTTCTGGAGCATTTGACATTACCTGGCTTGCCACTTAGGAATAATTTTGTTCTATTCCTCTGCTTTTTCTCAGATTCTGGAACTTATTCCTGTAATTTTACATTTTGAGAATTTTTAAACACAGTGTTTATTGGTGGAGTGAATTCTCTTTTGTCTTAGAGTGATCTCTGTATTAGACACAAGGGATTATACATGTTGGTCCCTGTCCTATTTTTTTGGCTATATAAATATTTTTAAAAGCATAATGTTTGAAATACAGCCTGATCTGGAAAGCCAAGTAGTGGTGCTCACATTTGTTTCTGTTGAAAGCTCTTTAGAAAATAGGAGTACAGTGGTGATGAGAAGGGTGAACAAATGGGAAAGGGGTGTCTTGAGTGCGCAGTTTCCTTCAGCCTCACCCATGTTCCCGCATTTCCATCTCACACCTGGCAGAGCGATGAGGAGGAATGAGAGAGATAGGCCAGTAGAGTTTGGGGGAATGAGGGAGAAGCAGGGGTGACCTCGCACCCATAGGAATAACAGGCTAAAGGGCAAGAATAACTACATTAGGCTGATTTGTTGCTGTAACTCAACCGGTAAATTAAGCCACCAGAGAAAAATGACAGACGGCAAAATTCAGTGTTTCTTGAGCTTGGCACTATTGCCATGTTGTGCCAGATAGTTTCTTGGGGTGGGAGGACTGTGCTGTGCATTGTAGGATGTTTAGAGCCTCCCTGGAGACTATTTGCTAGATGCCAGTAGCACTCCCACCACCCCTAGACATTGCCTAGGGGACAGAATCATTCCCAGTTGAGAACCACCGGGCAAAGTAAATAATAATAGTCAGAATTTTTTTCACTTAACAATTGGCGTTGCTCAGCATTTTCGTGGATTTAGTCCTCAGCAAATATTTGAGTGTCTGTTGTACTAGGAACAGAATCTATGATGTGGGCTAAACACCGGCAAACTCCTGCCCCCATGGAGCCTTTGTTCTGGTGGAGAGAGGTGTAGTAGAACAATCACACAGCAGAACGTTGCAAATGTGCTAGGTGCTGGGGAAGGGAGATCTACCAAAGCAGTTCTCCAGGGCTTCCTTTGAGCTGGCCTCTTGGCCTCACTTCTGAGACCATAGCCTGCATTAATTCATGTGGCCCCATGGAAAACCCATGATGTAAGTACTGGAACTCAATCTTGCTTTGCAGAGAAGGAAGTGGAACCTTACATGGGCAGAAGTCATACAGAGAGTAAGTGATGGAGCTTGGGTTTTGAACACAACATGTTGTCTTCAGGACCTGAGCTTTTAATTACCAGCCCAGACAACTGGCAGTGGGATCTAAAGAATGAAGAGACGTCAACTAGGTGAAGAGGGGAGGGGGAAAATGTTCCAAGACAGTGGGAAAGCAATGGATAGTCCTTGAAAGTAGAGAAGAGGATAAAAGAGGACTGAAAAAAGAAAAAAGGCCCGTGAGACCAGGGTGGAGAAAATGCTGGGGAAGAGAACACAAGAGAGGCAGGTGAAGTGAGTGGGCACCACCCCATTTCAGGGTTTTACAGGCTGTGATGAAGAGATTTATTTTTACCCAAAAAGGAATGATGAGCCACAGAGGGGTTTTCAGTAGAGAAAGTACACTTTTAGGCTGCCCTCATTACCATATTTAATATTTGCAACTACCCAGTGAGGAAGGAATAAAAGCTATTTTACTGAAGCAACGGAGGCCTCTCAGAGAGCTGAACACTTTGCTGAGGTCGCAAGACTGAAAAGCGGGGGAGCTGGGAATGAAACTCAGTTTTCTCATTCTGAAGTCCATTCTCTGAACTCCGACACTCTGTGGCATCCTCCTGTTCTTTTGAGCACAGCCAGGTCTGGAGCACACCTTCCCTTCACGGAAGCTGCTGAGTTGGCTTTGAGGTCTGGGAATTCTGTCCCCACGCGTTCTGATCTTGGTGTGGGAACACAGACATGGTTCCTTGCATCTCGACAATCACTCTTTAACTTTGGAATTTTCTTGTCTCTGTTTATTGTCTTTCACTCCAACTCCAATTCACCCTTTCACCCTGTCCACCCCTCAGCCCTGCAATTCTGCTGTGGGACATTGTACACGTGGCCTCCGATAAGAATCACTCCATTCAGAGTTGCTGGCAGGTAGGTGTCCTATTTGCTCAAACATGCGTGAAGGTCTCCGCTCCTCAGCTTTCACTGCTGCGGAGCCTGGCACTGTTTGGTTGGCCTTCTTCTGTTCTTTTGGAGATAGCGTGTTTCACCCTCCAGGTAAACTTCAAACTAGTGTTCATTTAAATATTAATTTGCAATTGCACAATCCCTCCTGTGATATTACCACATTCTGTGGGAATTAGGCTGAGCGAGCCTTCTTGCTCACTTTAATAACACATTTCAGCAGTGCCGAGACTTGCAGCAGAGTCGGATTCATTCTTTTACACCATCCAAAACGCTCTGCAGAGCTAACCAAATTGAGATGAGCCCCTTCATCTTACGCACGGATAATTAAACTTCAAACACTGTTTATCTCAGTCCCCAAATCCTCAGAATGCAGAAGCAAATTAATTTAAAATCTATATCTGCTTTAAATAGTAATTGTTTAATCAACAGGCTTGATGTATAATTATATTCTTTGTTCATACTCCTTGCAGGCTTGAATAGACCACATAATTCCTGGGTTGCTTTCATTTCTGTAATTGGATCATGTGACAGATCCTTACTATATTACAGTCAACTATAGTTGCTTCTCTCCCACCCCCTTCTAAATTTGAAAATGGTTTCTCATGAATTCTTGGATTATAACAGCCCCAGTTTAACAAGGAGCTGTGAGTATTTAGCTTTAATCCTTTACTCTTCTTTCACCTAATAATTTATGTGGGAGCAAGTGATTTTTACTGGTGACTGTGTCCTTTTGGAGTCGAGAGTTCTTGTTCTCCTTTTGAACTTCTGTTTTCCCAAAAGAAAACCCTTCTTGACCACATAGAAATACATTGTCTAACCCCTAGAAGTCAATATTATCATTATAGAAGTGATAGCTAAGGTTCAAATTGAGCAAAAATAATACTAGGGTATTGTTTTCTGATCATCTGGAGCTTCACAGGGAAAGAAGTAATTTTCCTTGTTAGAAAGAGTAGATTTATCTCCAAGAATTTACTTTACTTGCCTGGATTCATCCCATAAAAATGAGAGCTGGACATTAGATAATTAGGTCAACACTGAAATGTATTCTTTAATTGGAATTTGTTTCTCCCACACAATATGCCCAGTTTTCCGTGGGTCTGTCTGTGCTAGAAATATGACTGCTCAGGCAATGTGGCTCTTTGTAATTCCTTTATGAGTCATGTCCCCCAGCCCATTATCTTTCCGATTTTGTTTCCCCAGATTCTTGCAATTCTTAATATTTTTCTCATTTTTGTTATGCAAAATTGGGTAAGGTATGGTAGTATGGCTTAATCAATACTGTATAAATTGGGGGGCATGATTGGAGGCTGGAGAGAGAAAAAACATCATTCAAAACAACAATAACAACATAAAGTGTCTATACTTAAAGCTCAAAATAAGCAGGTTCTTTCCATCTTATTTCAAAATTAGATCTAAATTGTACTGTCTCTCCTCAGTCTTCTTCCCTATATTCATTTCTTGATTTTTTTTTTTTGCCTTCCTGTGGAGTATCTGTGTTTTTGATTACTTTCTCTTACCTATACAACCACACATTTTTTTTAGGCAGTATCTGATTTTGCTATTTGATCCAGCTATGCATTTTTATGAGTTCCATAACTCTATCCTGCACATACTCCTGTAACTCCCAGTTTGGGTTTTAATACATTATTTCCTTCTCCTTTTGGATATTTGCAATACTTCCCAATAATTTCTGCATTTGTTATTCACCTTTGCAGATCACCCATGCAAATGCTGAATTAAATGACATGCCTATGGCCATCATTACATTCACAGATTAATAATTACCCTGCATTAATGGATCTACTAGAGATTTTGGTTGGAGAATTCTAAGCCCAATTCCTTGCCTCCTCTTCACTGGCAGATAAATCATTATGAAGCTTTTATTTGTATATCTTCCAAGATTTAGAAACCCACATAGTCATACAGAAATAATCTGGAATACATTTTGATTCAGATATCGTCAGTTAAGTTCTAGTCAGGAAATAGAAACCACTTTTGGTCTTTCAGGAGAGGACATGTAATATAGGAAACTGGTTACTCAGGCAATGCTAAAACTGAGAAGCCAAAGAGCAGCTGGCCAAGTGCCCCAGAAGTTGGGAATGGCTTGAAGCTCTTCCCACTCCTAGCAAGGTTGGAGCACAGGAGGGGGAGGTGTTCCACAGCCCAGCGCTGGGGCTACTGGGCAGAGCTGGGAACTAGGAGCACAGAGAAGTGGATTGCCTGTTGGAGTTGAAGGCTGTCTAGAGAAACAGCACTGCCTAAGATGCTACCCAGGCAGGGAGACGAAAAGATATAAATCTTAGCCTCTTTCCTCCTCCATTGATGAGCTGGCAAGCCTCTCACTGGCTGACCTTACCTGAAGGCCACTTGACAAGAAATCTAGTTCCTAAGTATGGAGTAGAGCAGGGGAAGTGAGGACAGTGGAGCTAAGAGCAAAGGGACAAATGATCAACACAGTTGCGGTCAGGTGTGCCTCGAAAGCCTGGCCCAAAGTCCTTTACGTGGTTGTCTTTTCAATGAGCTTGCCAATTCACTGCCAGCCTTCACCTGCCTCTCTTGTCTATTCTGAACACCACTGCTCAGCTGGTCTTCCTAAAATACTGTTTTCACCTTTGCACAGTGACTCCTGCTTCCTGCTGCATGAAGCCTGAGCTCTTCAGCACTTTCCTGATCTGGATTGTACTTGCTGACTCAGGTCCAGGTTTAGTTAACATTTGTCTGGGCCCAACTCTGTGCCAGAGGGAAGAGAGGAGAAAAGGTAGATTAATACTGGTCGACCGCCTCCCATGGTACAGACACAAACACTATACTGGGAACTTCGTCTACTTTCTCTTACTTGATCCTCGGGTATTATTTTCATGTTTTGGTAGGATAATGAGACTCAGCAAGGGAAAGTAACTGTTACAAGGTGACACAGTCTGGCTGAGTTAGAGCTAGTTCTATCTGATGGTTTCCACGGCATCCATCAGCATCACCCTCCTGGTTTTATTAATGCTCAGAGAAAACACATGATAATAATAAAATGATTTATTAAAGTGAAATAAAAATAATAAAATGATTTATTAAACTTTTGATTAGTGCTACCAGAACTTTACATTTCTGGTAAGTGCTATCTGACAACTAACTGTTTTAGATTTAGAAATTTCCCATGTAGTGATTTTCATAAGATCTTACCTACTTATCTTTGGTTCAATTTCTATTTTCTCCATGATATCCACCGCTACCTGGCAATCCCACATCAGGCTCTCCTTTCTTTGAGCTTCCCTGGTGCTTACACCATGTATGTGCATGGTCTTATGAGTCTAAGTGCTTCATATAAAGGACATAAATTCTGATGAGCTGTAAATAGTAACAACAATTCTCCCTTATATTCTCTCTCTGTCTCTTAATAAAATCCCACTCAAGTGACAGAGTTAACCTTTAGTGACTTACTGCCAACCTGTTTTCAGAGATGTGGTAAGTGTCTTGCAATTTAGGCAGAACTCCCTTTAATGCGCATTAGTATCACCTAGGGAATACTATTAACATTCAGATTTTGATTCAGCAGGTCTAGAGTGGGGCTGGGATTCTGTTTCTCCAGGAAACTCTCAGGTGATGCTGATGTTGTTAATCCAGGCACCGAGCTTTGAGTCGCGGGTCTAGAACACAGAGTTACACGTCAAAGGCAGCTGACAGCTCACCCAACACATTCATCACAGTGGACGTGAGGAACAGACAGTTACAATATGCTCAAAACTAGGGAGGTGACACATTGGCAGGTCACATAAGAGGAAGAGGAGAAAGGGATTTATGTTATATTAGTATGAGTAAGTTGGTGGAGGTGGGGCTGGCACTAAGTATTATATGGTAAAAATTTGTTTTCCTTTGAAGCAAAGTTCTACTGGTCTCCTGACATTTTAACATCTTACTTGAGGGAAGGGCGAATGCAGGAATGTGAGGGGCAATGGCCTCTGAAGGGTTCTGGAAAGGGAGAAAGAGAAGTCTGTTCTTAGGCCCAGCTCTGACCTAGGGATCTCCAAAGACAACAGGGCAAAAATTCCAGATCTTGGTTTTGGGGCCTATATTGGAAGATGCCTCTGATGAGCTATGATGGCTAGAGTTTCTTGCTGTCTTTTTCCAAGTTCTGGCTTCAATGAAGGGCAGGAGAAATCAATCCTAAAAGAAAAGAGGATAGCTGATGATGTGAACATTGCACATGTGTGCGAGTGCACACACACACACACACACACACACACACACACACACACACTGCGGTGTGCTTTTGGTGGCTGGGATACTGATGTGTGGCGCTTAGCAGGGGCTTCCCACTCAGTCATCTCCCCTAACCCTGTGTTGGAGCCTGGAGAAGTTGGAGATTTCACTCCGGAGCAAGTGTGCTGGTCCTTCAGCCTCATGGGGTAGGAGTACTCTGAGCACATTGAAGACTGCTCCTTAGGGATTCTTGAGGAGAGATGGAAAGATGGACATTTTTTTCCCACCACCTGCCCTGGGTGTCAAGAAAACCTGCTGAGGTGACTCCACAAACTGAATATTTTAATAGAGATCGAAGTTTACCTGAAGTACTAGATGGAATCAATCTTATTTCCATTTTTAAAAATCAATACCGTATTTCCTATAACTCAATCTCCTTGGCTGTCTCCCAAATCCTTGTTGCTGATAAGAAATAATCATTACTGCCTTTGTCAGACATTTAACTATCTATGATCCATACCATCTGCTGCAGAGTTTTCAGTTTTATTTTTGGATTTTAATGAAGTTTTTTATTTGCTCATTTTATATCTCTTAGACTAACCATTACTTCAAGGACTCAGCTCAGATTTCCTCAAACCATCTGGAAGAGGACTGGATCAATCTCATGCACATCTTTGATTTTGGAACAGAGTCACACTTTTTTTTTTTTGGGAGATTTATACAATTTTCCCTCATTGATCATGTTCCAGAATGTCCTAGCCCATTGCTTAAATATTATTCATAATGTGATATTCCTAGCTACTAAAAACTGGTGATTTTTATTGATCTTGCCATTTTTGTGTGGTCATCTTTGAGAAGCATTGGGATGATGGAGTTGGGGAGAAAGAAATTAACTCTCAGACATAATTATTAAGCATAAAAGAAAACTATTGTATTCTCTAATCTCCTATTAATCTTCAGGAATTTCTGACTTTGAATTGGGCTAAGTTTATTGCATCTCTACTCTCTTCTAGAAAAGACTAAAGTCCCCAAGTGTCAGGATCTGGTATTTTCATTGGTGTCTCTTGTACTTGACACATAAATACTCAATACATGCCAGATAATCAATGAATAAAGTTATCTCACTGACCTGTACTGAGATCCAGCAATAGGAGCTCTTTTGAATTATGCAAAGGACCGGGGAGGAGATGCAGGCAAATCTTTTCCTTTATAAAGGAAGGTCAGTTTCCCTAAAGTTGATGTCTTTGATCCTTTCTAGTCTGTTCCTTTCATTCCTCCCTATCTGTATACAAGCATAGATACTTTATTTCTGTGTGGAGAGATTCTATATAGAAACTCAAATTTGACTTATAATTTCTGTTTCTGGTGTAACATCTCACCCCTGGAGGTGGCAGGAACTGCAAGGCTGGATGGAACCACAGATGGAGTTAGGCATAAGTGGGTTTGAGTGCTGGCCTTACCTCTTTCCACGGGTGGAAGCTTGAGCATGTCACTAATGCTCAGAGTTCATAGAATGAGGGTATTAATGAAGAGGAGAGAACATGTGTCTTAGTAAGGCCTCCAATGCCTTGTATGACCCTATCCGCATCCACCGTAGCATTCTCCCCTTGCTCTCTGAATTTCACCCACGTTGCCTTCTTTTAGCTCTTCAAAAGCTCCAAGCTCCTAGGCGCCCACCACAGAGCCTTTGCTTATGTAGTTCCCTCTGCCTTCCCCACTCCTAGTTGATTCACAGTCATATTACACCTCAGCCAGAGCATCACTTCCTTAGGGAAGCCTTCCCTGATCTTCTCCAATTAAGTGATATTTCCTCACAAGGTGCATTTTGAACTCTCTAAGACTTCCCACAATTGCCATTAAATAATAATTGTATAATGAGTTGTTCAATTCCCCCTACTCTTTCCACCATGTGAATATAGGCTCCATGTGGTTAGAAATCATGCCTCTCTTCTTTACCTTTGTTTCTGCAGTATTCAGCAGAGTGCTTAGCACACAGTAGTAGCTTAATGAATGATGTTAGATGAATGAATACACACATGAAAAGTAATGAATAAAATCCAAATACAAACTAGATGCACAATAATGTTTATTTTCATCCTATCCTCCTTCAGAAAATTTCTTTTCTGAAGCTTTGCATGGGACAGTAAGGAAAATCAGAAGAAATCATGATTTGAATGGATGCATCCTGGCGTCCTTCAGTTGTCTAAAAATGTCTCCCTTAGCCATTCGTCAAAGTCCATGACCCTCAAAACTCACCTTGCACCAGAATCATCTGGGTAGCTTTTTAAAACTGCAGATAAAATTTCAATCATGGTCTGGTGGCAATGGCATTTTTAAATGCTGGAAAAGGTGATTCTAACACATAGCCAGGTTGAAAACCACTGCTTTATGTTACTTTGAAAAGACATGTTAAAATTCAAGACTCTTTTTTTTTTTTAATATATATATTTTATTGCAATTTAGGTTCTGTGGTACATGTAAAGAAAATGCAGGATTGTTGCATAGGTACATACATGGCAAGGTGGTTTGCTGCCTCCATCCGTATCACCTATATCTGGCATTTCTCCCCATGTTGTCCCTCCCCAACTCCCCACCCCCCACTGTCCCTCCCCTAGTCCCCCCCAACAGACCTCAGTGTGTGATGCTCCCCTCCCTGTGTCCATGTGTTCTCATTGTTCAAC
>NW_016107364.1:8890757-8956914 GCF_001604975.1 Cebus imitator | reverse complement strand
AGAGAGAGATGACAGCACGTAATAAGCTTCTCAGTGCAGACAGCCTATAAGTGGACGTGTTATGGAAAGGCTGATTGCACAGATTCCTTTCCCAGGAAAGGCATGGAATTACAGCCCTGGAAAGGGAATGCGACCCTTATGGAGAGCCTGTCTCTGCTGGAGATGAGGATGTAAAAGTCTTTCTTCTCCCACCGCTCCCCCAGACCTGTCTGGAGCCCCACTTCTTGCAGCTTTGTGGTCAGGCTGGTTGTCCTGTGTCAGACCCTGCTCCCCTGCAGCTGTGAGCCCAGTGTAATCTTGCCAATAACTATAAGTTCATCTTTAACGTCTATTCTTGCTAAGGTGCATGGTTTCGATACTGACACACAGAAAGTTATCTTCACATGGTTCTGCTTTTACAACACCACATTGTGATCTTTCTGCACCAGTTTTGCAGATGTATTCCTTTTGTGTGATCATTACCCCACTGTGTGTAGCCTCACCCACCCTCCCCTGTTGAAAGAGCCTAACAAAGAACTGAGGTTTTCAGGGGAATTCTAGGCATCCACGTAGCGGCTTTATGTGGTGTCTCCCCTGCGCCCAGCTTTGAAGAAAACTGTTTGTCTTTTTTCTTTTTCACTGACCACTCAATCACTTTGAGAGATATCGAATCCACGTTGATATATTGGGAGCAGGTCTTCCAATACACTAGTATTGTTCTAGAGAGCTGCAATTCTTTCATTCATATTACTGTATAGTTTTCTCTAAATGAATCATGAATCTTCCACTTTTTTTTTTTTTTTTTTTTTTGAGACGGAGCCTTGCTTTGTCACCAGGGCTGGAGTGCAGCTGCGTGATCTTAGTTCACTGCACCCTCCACTTCCCAGGCTGAAGTGATTCTCCCGCTTCAGCCTCGGAAGTATCTGGGACTACAGGTGCACACCACTATGCTCAGTTAATTGTTTAAAAAGATTTTTGCAGAGACAAGGTATCACTATGTTCTTCATGTTCATCCGTTTTATTCTTGAAGGCCACTGGGTTGATTTCACGCTGGGGTTATTTTGAACAAACTGTGCTGCTGTGAGTGGGTTTTGCATCTCCTGGTGCATGTGTATATGCATTTCTGCAGCATTTCACATTTTTGGTGCTATTGTAAATGGCATATTTTTAAATGCTTACTTTTAAATCATAGTCTCAATAATGTCACATATCAATTTGTATCCAGCAATCTTGCAAAACTCACATATTATTTATAATATTTTATATAAAGATTTATTTTTCCAAGTTGACTAGTACTTTTCCCTTGCTGACTTTTTTTCTTCTTTCTTTATTACACTGGCCTGATTTCCCATAAAATTGAGGCTGAAGACAAGAATATTTTACTTCCTATTTAATATCATTCTACAATTTTTTAGTTATTCACCCAATGTTTATGTATCACAGGTACACAGTCCCTTTGCTAGAACTCTTGGTGCCTGATATGTTTCAGAACTAAGATTTTTTTTTCATATTACATAACATTTCAGGAGATTCTGGGATAGTGCCTGTTATCCAACAGTCTACATCAGAGTATATTTAACAGTAAAAAAAAAAAAAAACAAAAAAAAAACGTATTTTAAAATGTATTCAGGCTGGGTGCAGTGGCTCACCCTTGTAATCCCAGCACTTTGGGAGGCCAAAGCGGGCAGATAACTTGAGACCAGGAATTCAAGACCAGCCTTGCCAACATGTGAAACCGCATCTCTATAAAAAATACAAAAATGTGCCGGGTGTAGTCGCTCATGCCTGTAGTCCCAACTAGTCCAGAGGCTGAGGCAGGAGAATCGCTTGAACCCGGGAGGCGAAGGTTGCAGTGAACTGAGATTGCACCGCTGCACCCCAACCCAGCCTGGGGATAGAGCAAGACTGTCTCAAAAACAAACAAACAAAAACCTTTATTTCTTAAAGCTTTTAAGATTTTGTCATTGCGGATAAGAAATGGTGGACCAGTGCTTAGCCAATAAAATTAAACATACATGCATAGTTTCTAAGGCAGGGTCAAAATAAAACTCACACACTCTTTTAACCAACTTCCATTTTCCTCTCCAGTCCAACAGCACACTGTGCAAAGTGAAAGATAAGGCACTTTGGCCAAAGGCATTTTCCCTTTGACACAACAAAATCCAGTACTCAGCTTGCAGGAACCACAGCGATGACATGGGAGAGCAATATTTGAAAGCACACCTGGTGAAAAGCGTGATGAAGGCTCCAGGTGGATTTTGATGAAAGTGCTTCCATTAGTTGGCTGAGAACACACTGCGGCAAGAGCATGCCACTTTGCAAGTTGAGCAGCAAGGATTTCATGTCCTTTGCAATTCACAAATCTTTTTACTCTGCCTTTTTTTATCATTACTAATTTGATTCGTATTTCTTCTACCAATAATTATAATTTTTGTTTCCAGGCAAGAAAAGAAAATCTCCCATCTAGGAGGAACAAAGTAGCAGATCACAGTTTTAGGTGGCGCCACTCAACCGAAAACCAGAAGGTTTAGTTCACACATTTGCAGTTAAAGGACTAGAGAATGGGCTACCCACCACGTACACTAAGGTAACACCGTCTTGCTACGATAAAGTTCAGAGATGCAAAATTAATGAAGAAACCGCCCACAATTTTGAACTTATTTGATCAGGAAGTGTTCCTCAGGTGCATGACGGAGAAAAGGCAGGATGACCACACTGCAAAGAAGGAACCACAGAGAAACGTCCTCGAGTGCTTATGGCGGCGAGGCGAGGAGACAATCCGGTCACCAAGAGAGAACCGACTTCAAAAGGTAAATCACCTGTGCTGAGAAACTGATGCAACAAATACTGATCAGACACTGAAAGGATGACCACAAAGTTGATTAATAGAATTAATTCCCCTTTAAAGGTTTGAACTTGGTTTGAGCCTTAAAAAGATAAGGTTGAGACTTGGTTTCAGGAAGTTTCATCCAACACCATGATCCTTCATAAATCACACTTGGAATTGGTTGAGAGACTTAAGGCTTCAGTAAAGGTGTACTTGACTGTGAAAAGTTGTCCTTGAGGACAGCACGTTGATGGGGCCCCATGTTATTGACCTGTCTCAGGTTAGGGTTCTGCCTTTCTCCAGCCTTGGGAGGAGACACGGAGGAGTCAGCAGACCTGGAGTTCTGGCTGATCCTGGCTTCTTGGGTCGTTCCCAGGTCCCAGGACAGGACTGGCCACTGGCTGTCTTTATGAGGATGGTGATGGCCCTGGTCAGAGAGTAGAAAAGGATGGGCTTGCAGAAGATAAGAAGTTAAGGAAGGCACAGTAAAGCAGGCAGGAACGGGCAGTGCAGTGTCTCATGGCCATGTGGCTTGGAAGGGTGGGCAGAGGGCTGGGTCAGGTGAACAGTACTGAAAGCAAAAGTGAAAGGTAGGGTGTGGAGCAGCCGTGACAGGATCGTGGGGCTTTGCAGGTCAGGACAAGGAGCCTGAAAGTTGCCCCATGAGGAATAAATACTCACTGATGGTGTGGGGATCAGAGACAAGACTCATGAAAAGCCGATTTTGAGAAAGTGAATGAGGTTACAATGTATAAATTTGATTAGTAGAATAAAAATAGCATGGACAAAAATTATAGGTTTAATAATCTCCGTTTCAAGGAATGACGAATTGAACTAGACTGGGGCATTTCGAAGATACGTAGCGATGAATTCAAAAGATGTTTTCTAAGTAAATCCAGGATGATGTGATGGCTATTGGAATAGAAGAAAGGGTCTCCGGTGTTTCCCATGTTTTGAGGCTTGGAGAGAGAGTGTTCTTGGCAAACAAGAGGTGTAAAGGGGACAACATCAATTTGGATTTTAAGAATTAGGCAAGTATGGGATGTCCAAGTGGGAAGATTTAATAGGTAAGGAGAGAACAGCAGTAGAATCTGCATGGAAGTACAGATTCAGGATCCAAGTATAGATTATTAAAAATATAAGAGCTGATACAATCACCAAGAAAAAGAGAATTGCAAAGAAGCTTAACAAACTGAGTTCTGTGGCACATTTAGAGGACATGGAACCAAATAGGGGAGAAAGAGTAAAGGTCCGAAAATGAAATTAGAAAGATAATATTCAAACAGTATGGATCACAGTAGCTAAGGAAAGAGAGTTTCAATCAGTGTTAAATGCTTCAGAGAAGCCCAGGAAACAATGAATGGCTAAACTGAACCAGGACAAATTCATCATCACTCCCACGAGAAAGATGCACCACTCTCAATAAGAATGGGTCAGCAGGATGAAGAGAGAGAGACAGATGATTGACGGATAGATAGATAGATCTTTCATGTATTTTTATTTTATTTGTTTATTTTTATTTTTTTTGAGATGGAGTCTCTCTCTATTGCCCAGGCTGGAGAGCAGTGGCGTGATCTTGGCTTACTGCAACCTCCGCCTCCTGGGCTCGAGTGATTCTCCTACTTCAGCCTCTCGAGTAGCTGAGATTACAGGCACCCACCACCACGACCCGCTAATTTTTGTATTTTTATATAGACAGGGTTTCACTATGTCGGCCAGGCTGATCTCAAACTCCTGACTTCGAGTGATCTGCCCACCTCAGCTTCCCAAAGTGCTGGGATTACAGACAGGAGTCAACACTTCAGGCCCCATATATTTTCATATATAAGCTTTCATTTAAGAGATTTTCATATATTTGAATATGTGGGCTTTCAAATCAGCCTTTTTGGATAAACCCTAACAGAATTTTTTCAGCTTTTATTTTAGGTTTGGGGGTATGAGTGCAGGTTTTTTTAAATGGGTATATTGTGTGATGCTGAGATTTGGTATAGAAATGATCTCATTACCAAGGTACTGAACATAGTATCCACTAGTTAGTTTTTCAGTCCTTGCCCCCTTTTCTCCTACCCCTTCTATTAGCCCCCAGTGTCTATTGTTACCATCTTTGTGTCCATGAGTACCCAGTGTTCAGCTCTGACTTATAAGTGAGAGCATGTGTATTTGGTTTTCTGTCCTGTGTTACTTTGCTTAGAATAACACTACTAGCTGCATTCATGTTGCCACAAAGGACATGGCTTCATTCTTTTTCATTGCTGCATAGTATTCCATGATGAATATGTTCAACATCTTCTTTATCCAATAATAGGCTCCAAAACATTTATTTTTTGGCTTAAATCATCTTTTAGTTCATTTTTTTGGTGTCTTTGTAATTAAAAAAAAAAAGCAAACAAAACAACTGCTTAGCTGAAACAATAAGCTCACTACTTATGGTAAGCCTCTCATTCAATAAGACTCACTTTCGAAGGAGAAACATCTCATGACTTTTTTCTTCGTATCCACAGTACCTTATTGGAAGGTCACCCCACCACGTATTTGTACCTGTATTACTTCCCATTGATCTGAGGACCAGAAACTCTCAAGAATCCCAGAGCTCATTATTGCACTCTTGTCATGTGTTACTGTTTTGTATAAATCATCCACACTTAAGTGGATGACTTTTAAGTCATTTTTAAGTAATTTTCTTTTTTATGACAGGATCTCACTTTGTCACCCAGGCTACAGTGCAGTGGCATGATCACGGCTCACTGCAGCCTGTAGAGATGGGGTTTCACCATGTTGCTCAGGCTGGTCTCAAACTCCTGGGCTCAAGCAATCTGCCCACCTCA
The DNA here is from genome assembly GCF_001604975.1 of Cebus imitator. Lineage (NCBI taxonomy): Eukaryota > Metazoa > Chordata > Mammalia > Primates > Cebidae > Cebus > Cebus imitator. The sequence continues at coordinate 8,951,283 of NW_016107364.1, read as the reverse complement.
GCCTCCCAGAAAATTGGATCCCTTGAATAATTTGATTGTGAAAAGTTAGAGTCCTAACAGTCCAGAGCCTCTGTGTTTCCTAAGACTCAGTTCAGAGTTACAAATACAAGTCATTTGTGTACGTACATAGTTACGGGTGCACTTGGAAGTCACGACCCCTGAGTGGGCTGACCACATATCCTATCTCAGCCTTAGCAGCACCTGGACTCCCTCAGTAGGGGTAATTATAAATCATCGTTCATTTCACTCTCAAATCTGTCCTTGTCATGATGATAGATTAAATGTTTACCCTACCTACGAAGTTGACAAGGCATCTCTATTACTACATATTAATCTACATTACCATATTACTACATTTATATTATTACACATTAATGTATAAAAACTTGCAAATTACACACAAGAAATCCATCTACTGAAGATTCTGCCATAAAAATCTAGCATATCTCAAGTACCCTACCCTAAAAATCTAGCATATCTCAAGTGCATAATTACTCAGGTGGTTAACAGGGATGTTTCTAAATAAATTATCCCTTTAAACATATAGATAGACATGGTTAATCCTTTTTCTATCTGAGTTCCCTCAGGTTTACAACATATAGTCAGGGTATTTGTTTATTAAAAATAAAAATGAATAATCAGGACATTAATTTTTAATCAGGGTATTAATTTATGAATGCCTTCACTATATTATTCATATAACAAATATACATAGGATCAATTTAGTGGTTAATAAATGTTCTTTGGACAGATAATCTTTTGTATTTTCTGATTAAGTGCATGTATTTTGAAAAATTTTGATAACAGTATTATAATTTAATATTTAATATTAATAATTTTTGTTTCAAAAAACTCATTTGCATTAATGCTTGGCTCTGGTAAACATTTTATTTATGCAGACTTCCCAAAGCACTGAGTAAGGGCTTCTAAGTAAAAACACAAGAGACTGACTGAAACAAAGGAGATTTAGGACTCACTGAAACACAGCTACAGATAATAAATATTCAGAAAAAAGCCTGGTATATATTGTTTTGTTTCAGAGGAGGATGTCAGATACCACTACATCTGAAGACATTTTGAAAACAAATGTTGAGTTTTGGGTATGCGAAGTGTTTTACTTGTGGCTCAGATTTCTTCCTCTTATAGAAATTACATCATTCTGCATTAATTTTAATAAGGTAGGACAAGAGCACAGAAGAGGTCACCACAGCTTACCCAGATTCCACACAGTGCAGGTTTTCATGAACCCTAACATGAAGCAGAGGCAGAGGTGGGAATTTGTGTTCTCTTACTGATACTTCACCAGGGTTCTTAGTCTTATCAGGAATCTGTAGGAAATTGAGTATGTTTTCATTTGCTGCAGTTTGAAACACTGCTTTACAAAATGTCTTGCTGCTGTCTGTGTTCATATCCATACAAAGCACTGCAAGATTGTAAGTTTATCTTAAAGCCAGCCCTTTCTGTGAGGTCAACATTTAGTCTCTCAGTGCTGTGGTTTGTTTTAGTTTTTATTTTTATTGATACATAATAATCATACATATTTATGGGACACATATGATAGTTTGATACATGCTTATAATGTGCAGTGATCAAGTCAGGGTAATTAGGATATCCATCATCTCAGACATTTTTCATGTATTTGTGGTGGAAACATTCCATGGCATTCATTCACTTGCATAGATACAAAATGCTAAATGAAAGAGGACAAGCAAGCCAGGAGAAGTTCTAATGATGCCGAAATTGCCCTGGGGTCGGGGTCCTGTGAACCTCAAAACTGAAAACCAGACACCTTCCAGAACAAAACTCTGCACATCAGGATGATCCAGATAAAAGGAACAAGGAGAGCAGAAAAAACAACCTCAGAAATTGTGAGTTCATCTCTTTTATCACGCTCTGAAGCCTGCATAATTTTTTTTAAGGGACAGGGAGAACTCTGAATCTGTGAGACAAGAAAGTTGTCCTGGTTCAATTATCCATCCAAAAAGTAAAGGAAAAACATTTCACTTAAAGATCAGCAAAAACAAAGAATCCCAGTCAATTCTTACATAAAATTATAAGAAAAAGAATTAAGTACAAAATAATTTCTCTAAAAAGAAGTACATCATGAGCAATGAGGTTTATTCTAAAAACTCAAGAGTGGTTCAGTATTAGAAAGCACATTGATATGCTTTGGCAGTATCCCCACCCAAATTTCATCTTGAATTATGATCTCCAAATGTTGTGGGAGGGCTGATAGGAGGTAATTGAATCATGGGGGCCATTTTCCTCATGCTGTTCTTGTGATAGAGGGAGCGTTCTCATGAGATCTGATGGTTTTATAAGCATCTAACACTTCCCCTGCTTGCATTCATTCTCTCTCCTGCTTCCCTGTGAAGAGGTCCTTCCACCATGATTGTAAGTTTCCTGAGGCCTCCTCAGCCATGCAGAACTGTGAGTCAATTAAACTTTTCTTTATAAATTACACAGTCTCTGGTGTTTCTTCACAGCAGCATGAGAATGGACTAATATACACATTAACGAAACATTAAAGGTAAGAAAAAAGCATTTTATATATATATATACACACACACACACACACACACACATATATATATATACACACACATACACACACACACATATATATATATATATACATACACACACATAATTTTGTCAATTGTCTTCTTTTCTACATAAGAAGACATTTGACAAAATTCATCACTCAATAATGTAAAAACAAACATATAGAACTTTGTAATATTTCTTGTATATCTCAGCCCAAATGCATCACCTCCCTTAAAGAAGAAAAACTTGAGACTTCCACTAAAGTTAGGAGCAAGATGTTAGGAATAAAATCAGAAACAAACAACTAGAAAGAAGAAAGTGAGCTAACTGGAATTTATGATGTGAGCATTAATATTAAAATAAGAGAATTTAATAAGGTAGCAGATTGTAAAATTGATATAAATAGCTCATATGTATATATCATACACAAAAATATATATATCTACATATATAATGGATTAGAAGATATGTATGTATTAGAATTTATAACAGAAGAGATAGCCTCATTAATAACAATAAGAAAAAGAAAAAAAAAGAGAATACCTAAGTGAATTTAATAACAAAACTCTAAAATATTTACTTAATGAACAATTAGAATTTAAAATTTAAAAAAGCCATTTGCAGCAGTACCAAAAATGAAGCACTTATGTATAAAGCTAACAAAATATATGTAAGATCTTTTTATGGAAAACTGTAGAACTCTAATGAAAGAAATCAAAGATCTAAATAAATGGAGTGATATTCTATGATCATAAATTGGAAGACTCACTATTGCTAAAATATCAATTATTTCCAATTGGTTCTATAGACTCAACTTCATTCCTCATTGAGCTGGCCTATAGAACATTTCAGAAACATAATTTCAAATAAACCAGGCATGTATGTATGTTTTCTAAAAACACACTGAACTACCCTATTTGTTAATGGCTTTGGAACTAGGAAAAGAGTTAAAATGGTGCAGGAGAACTATAGTTAATAATATTGCGCTGTATATTGAAAATTTGCTGAAAGAATAGATTTTAGGTGTTCCTATTACACACATAGAGAAACTAAAGTTATAAGTATCTTAATTTACTTCTAGTGATCATTTCACTGTGTATATATAAAAAAGCATAGTATACACATTAAATATTACATACATAATAAAACATATATGTATATAACAAAAAATATAAAATAAGAACACAAATGTGGATGGGAAGATTGTTCCAAGTGAAATGGTTACTCATTAGAAACACGGGAGTGGAATCGAGCTGGGAGGAGCTCAGGGAGCATTTAACCTGTGTATGTAATATTTTAGTTCTCTAAAACACATCTAAAATGTGTATGCCACAACATTTAGCATTTGTGCATTCAGTGTTTGTGTTGTCTCTCTGTACCTATGTATAGATTTAATACAGTTTGTTTAAAAAGTTAATTTCCCTAAACGAATTCTTTCTTCATATCTCTTCATGCTTGTTAGTGGCACCTTCACCTTGAACACACAGCAATAAAAGAAATCTTTTAGTGTGATGTCTTTTCCTTCCCTAATTTTCTCACACCCAAATAATTACCAACTCCAACAAATTCTTTCTAGAGTTTCCTATATCCAAACATGTTTTCCTCTTTCTTCTGACACTTATTACCCACTGACCCAGCCCCACATCTCACCTTGTGACGATGCGTAACTTGGCCCGCAGAGATCAGGAATGGGTCCCACCCAACACAGGTGGGTGAGTGGGGACAGGGACAGGCCAGGGATGGGCCAGGGTCTCTGTCTCCCGGGAACTAAAAAGGGATGTGGTTACGGGGATGTCATAGCAAAGGTACCATAAATCGTTGTGCTAAAGAAACGAGACAGATGCCTAAGTACTAGAATGCAGAAAAATAGCTGGGAGAGCCCAGGCAAGGCTGCTCATGAATCAAGCCGCAAAACCATGCAAGCCCAGTGTTAGCGGGCTCTGTTCCACATGTGGGACACTGTATCTGCTGCTTTCACGCATGGTTCTTCACTTGGCCCTTCCAGAAACTCTCGAAGGTAGATGATAATTTGTTGAAACTCAGGGAGTTTAAACATCTGGTCTAACTCAAAAAGTTCTTAGGAAGTTTATACCTTGCACTCACAAATATATGTAATACAATCTATCTCTATTAAATATGATCATGGCTACTAATGCTAGAACCATTAGGCAATTTAAAATTAAAATATTTACAATGGTAATTTCTAAGTTTTAAACTATAAGACACTTGAGAAATTTGAAGGTCTCAAAAGGAGGATATGGTCTCACAACTTCAGTAGGACTTCTTGTCTCAAAATGCTATCTGCCTCCTGCCTAGGGTGGACCCTATGCTGGGTTCAGTGTCGTTCAGCATGAACTTGGTTGAATTCTTTTGAATTTCAGAATTCCTGTGCTGCAGTGTAACAGGTGATAGAGAGCAGGTGTTGGCAACCTGTAGCCTGAGGCCAAAACATGCAGAGTCTACACCAATGACACTGTCTATACCACGTTCAGTCTTCTACCTTGCCATTAGTAGTAGATGTTGGACAAGGCAGAGTGACATCTTGTGAGGACATTCTGCCTTCACAAATGGAATCAACAGCGTTGTGAAAGTGTTATAACTTCTATTGCAAGTATGCATCATCTCTATAACTACAATGGGATGACCTTCTTAAATGGCACGGTTTGAGTTCATATTACAAGATAAAATTTAAAGACGTTTCTAACAGCACTAAAATAATGAACTGAAAATAATCTTTTATTTATAATCACTCTAAGAAAGGTCCTGATTGGTGGATCTCAATCACTGCATTTTCTATATGTTAAAAACTGCAGTGACTGAAAGAGCTGATAAGAACCATAGTTCCTGAGAGACCTTTTCTACCTCACTGACCATGTAGCCAAAACCCCGCTGTGCAGCCTGGCAGACGGTGCAGGGCATCAAACCATGCATGCCCAACTGTGTAAAGCAGCTGGGGCGACCTCACTTCAGCCAAGGTGAAGAGCTGGGATAAGCTCAGGACTCACAGGAGCAGCCACGGGCTCACCCTCTCCTCACAGAGTGCCATCCATAATCCATTGCTATGCAGCCTGTGCATACCCAAAATGTGTGTCCCTGGCATAATGGGTTAGGAATATTTGATCCAGAATTTCAGAGGGTGAGATTTCTTGGGGAACAGAAGAATATTTTAGTGTACTTACAAATGATTCTAAACTCTAATGCAAGGCATTGATCATAAATAATAATTTAAGTGCAAGAATAATCAGTTTGGTGTATAATAAATCAAACAATTAATAGAAAGCTGCCAACGAAATTATTTTCTCCTGAAACCTTCTTAGTATCCTCCGTGTCAGGTGACTAATAGGCCATAAGTAATATTTGTTGAATGAAGAAATGTGCCGAGAATTCAAGATTTTATAAAAATTTAGGTGAGTTTGTAAACTCCATTGTGCTAAAAAATTATTAGAATTATCACTTGTTATTCATATTATTCGAATCTTATATACTATACTATTTATAATAAAGATAGTTTATATGATTATACTTACAGTATTATAAATATACAAAATTAAATCACCTCTCAATTATGTGTGCTTACATGGCTAAAGGGGTAGAGAACAAGAGTTACCTGGTTTTCCCTTGACTAAGGTTTATGACATCCAATGCTTTCTCCAGAATGGTCAAGTCTAGCCTTGTGCATCAAAGAAGCAATTGATCTGAAATTTACAGACCAGTAGTACATGATTTGATTTGGGAAACTGAAGGGGCAATGGCAATTTAAAACAATTATTTGGGGCAATTATTCTCATCAATAATAAGAAAAAATAATAATGCAGATTACAGCTATTCGAGTTATTTAGCTTGAGCTCTTGAGTAAGTTTTGGGAGTAAATAGTTGATGGACATATTGTGTGAAAGTTGTTACCTTCTTATTAATGTCATATCCCTGTATTACTAATAATGTCAATCTAATTAATATACATAAAAGAAGCTGAATTAGGAGGACGATGTTTAGTCCAATTTCTATCATGCCTTGTTATCTTTGTGATTATTAAAATAGGCACTGGAAGATTTTGAGATAAATCTTGCAGAAAACCTACACTGAAGATACATATTTGAGGTTAATCATCATACGGATAATAACTGGCATATCAGAAGGACATGAGGCCAAGCAAGTGTCTAGCTTCTATCTGTCTCTCTCCTCCATCCAGAAAGAAAATGATTTCCAGCTGAGAACAAAGAATTGGTCAAAGGCAGTCTCAGACAACAGTAACCAAGTTTTCCCAATTCCTGATTTTTGACAAAACACAGCTCAACAGAGTTGCAAATTTGATAGTGCCTTAAGATTTACTTCAAATATTTTCATGCAGATATATTAAAGATGGTAATCTAGAAAGCATGTGTTCTGGGTATGGTCTTGCCTGCAGTCCACATCGGTTCATATTTATCATAAGAATGTATAAATATTAACTTTTTTTCTATTCTCTCTACCACTCACAGTGACCAACTCATTTCTTCTCTTCCAAGATGGCTGTCTGGGTAAGAAGAATGAAGTTTCCTGGTGTTGGCTGAACTTTGGGCAATGGTCAATGTGGAGTATTAGCGGGTGCCCACATTCACATCTGGCATCTGACATCACCCTCACACACAGAGGCTGCTCAGTGCTCACTTTCACCTGGACATCATCCCCTCAAAACACAAAGGTTACTTGGTGTCACTGTCACCCTTGTTTCCCTCATTAACCTTTTTAAAGTCAAAATCTCTAGCCAAGCTCCCACCAGCATCTTGAAATTGCAGCCTGTGCAGAACAACGATGTTCAAATCTGACCCCCAGTACCTATGAATGTGGCCTCATTTCAAAATAGGGTTTCTGAAATGTAACCAAGTTAATATGGGGTCCTATTGCCTGTGGGTGGGCCCTAATACAAGGACTGGTGTCCTTATAAGGAGAGGGGGTACAGAGCCACACAGACAAGGGGAAGGATCCATGAGAAGGAGGAGTCAAAAACAAGTGATGCAGGCACAAGCCAAGGAACTGAGGAGCCACCAGAACCCAGAACCACCAGAAGATGGGAACACAGAGCCAGGAACCACCAGGACCAGGAACCACCAGGACCAGAAACCACCAGGACCAGCAACCACCAGGACCAGCAACCACCAGTAAATGAAACCACTAGAACCAGGAACTACCAGAACATGAGAACACGAGAGAGCCAGGAACCACCAGGACCAGGAACCATCAGTAAATGAAACTACTAGAACCAGGAACCACCAGAACAAGGGACCATCAGAACCCAGAACTGTCAGAACCTAAACACCAGAACCAGGAGCCACCAGATCCAGGAATCATCAGTACCTGACACCACCAGAACGTGGAACCCCAGAACATAGAAAAACCAGAACCAGGAACCACCAGGACCAGGAACCACCAGTGAATGAAACTGCTAGAATCAGGAACCACCAAAGCAAGGGCACAAGGAATCATCAGAACCTAGAACTATCAGCACATAGAACATCAGAACCTGGAACCATCAGTACCTGGAACCACAAGAACCAGAAACCATCAGCACCTGGCAGCACCAAGACACAGAACCGCTAGTACCAGAACCAGAACCAGGAACCATCAGTACCCAGCACCACCAGAACCTGGAACTGCCAGTGTCTAGAGCCACTAGAGCCTAGAACCATCAGTACCTGGCACCACCAAAACCTGAAACCACCAGTACCCCAAACTGCCAGTACCTGGAGACGCCAGAACCAGAAACCATCAGTACCTGGGACCAGCAGAACCTGGAAGAGGGAAGGAAAGATTCTTCCTAAAGTCTGCAGAGGGAGCATGGCCCTAATGACACCCTGACTTTGAGCTTCTGGCCTCCAGAACTGTGAGAGAATAAAGTTTATCTGTTATAAGGCCCATTTGTGGTAATGTGTTACAGCACTCAATAGACACTGTTTCAACCCCTAATGGCTCTCCCGACCCAACCATCACAGCTAAAGTTTCTAAGGAGCTTAATCTCTTCCCCGATGCTCTGTAAGAGACCAATCTCTCTGCCACGCCCTGGCGACTGTGAAAGCACTAAGTGGCCAGAACGAGCTTTGTATTTAGTGCTGTGTGCTGCACAGTCCCAGAGGTAATAATGTAGACCCCTCGTCCTCCCACCTGCTGTGGGGCCCTGTTCATATACAGGGGACAGTTCCATTCACCACACAACAAACAAATGCAACACCTATATGGCCCCAGGAGAAATACTGCATTAATAAAACTAAACTGCCATGTACATAGCTGAAAAAGCCTCCCCAGGAAGCAAGAAAGGGCTTGACACAAGGGAAGGAGTAGCATCCTGGAGGCCGTCCGTCAGGAGGAAGGTGTGTAAAAAGGAAACCTGAGAGACACCTGACTCCCAGGAAGCCACTTCCTTAGCCACATTGACTTTGTTCAGTTTTAGTTTTGCCCCAAGATCAGACTCCCTACTCCCTGTGGAGGGAAGCTGCTAAACTATAAATCCATGTAGCTGAAAACCCTCGGAGCAATTTTCTCTGCAGTACTCTCAGTTGGTTATTTCTTACGTCGATAAACAATGCAATTAATATTCCACAATACTACAGGAGGCACGGACTAGTATTTAGAAAAATTCTTTTTCCTTGTGCCTTCTTTTCTCTTCACCTTCCTTTCTGCTTTTAAAAAAATCACGGTTCCTATGGAAACAATAATGATACTACTATTCCCTGAGCACAATGCCCAAGACAAAAATGACTGTAGAAAAATACCTTCTAGGTGTGGTCTCCTATTGCCAAAGTGTCTATTAATATTCATCCCTTCCTATAATATCAAAAAATTATAAAAAGAAAATTCAAACTAAGACTATTCTTTAAATAAGACTAAATTAACTTTCAAAATTCTTAGATAGAAATTTTGATCCTTATCTCATTTGTTTCTTCAACAAATATTTATTAAATGCCTACCTTTTGTCAATGATAATTTATCATAGTGAATTTATTTTCTGCTAGTAAGATGAGGCTTTTGACAAGAAGCATTAAATGCGTGACTTAGAATTCCATCATCCTTAAGGACTTAGATGACAAAAGTATCTTTTAATTTTTTACATTTTAGAAGGATTAAGAAGCTTCATTATTAAAAAAGAAGAAGAAGAAGAAATTCCTATAATAAAGCAATTGCTCAATTTTGTCAATTGTGGTAGCATCTCATTAGATGTTTGTTAATTATCTTTTAATCTTCACAGTTGAAACTTAAGCAATCCTAAAGTAGTTAATAAACAAAGACATTAATTCTGAGATGCTCAAAACAGGCTTATTGTTGATCCTTTATGAGGAATGGGGTAATGTATATGTTTCATTGTTAAAATAGCCTAAATCCTAAACCAGTATAATTTAACTGGAAGTCACGGAATGCTTTATAGGCAGGTAAAAATGATCCTTTGGCTGGCTTAACTTTACAACTCTAGTTGTTCTGTTTGCTTATTTAAATAATTTGTATTTGCTTTCATAAAAAGCTATAATCTAGAGCAAGTGAATGACCCCCATATTATGATAAGCTTTCTTCAGTCTGATACACTCTAATTTTAAATGGCCACTAGAAGATTCATTCCTTGGCCTTGACCAATGGTTCACTAGGGGCTGACATTTAATTTGCGGAGGAAGTAGGAAGGAGCTGGGGAAAGCAGCTGAAATAGAAGCTTTGGTATTAATCCTCGTGTTGAATAAAACGTACATGAAACACAAGAGGTGACTATAACGTGTGGTACAGTTGAACTGAGCCAGACAGAAACCTCATCTCATAGCACAGAATGTACGTGTGGCAAAGGCAACCCTGGTGAGGAATGGCTTCTTCATAGTATCACACCCTTTTAAGAAAACTTACTCGGAAACCAGGAAGAGGTTTTCCTATACAATTTAGCCTTCTGCGTTTCATATAACCGGTGTCCAATAAACATTTATTGCATAAAGGGTGCTCTTTTATTACCAACCATCCAGTATGGAGCAGTAAGAAACTAAGAATGAAACAGGCAAACAGGCAACTCTCAGGCTAGTGGATTTAGCAGAGAGAGCAGAAAACGCTGATTCAGACAATGACAGTTTTGACCACGCTTGCTGCTTTCTCTTCCCTTGGCCCTGGCTTGGAAGGGGGGACAAGGAAGCGGGCAGCGTGGAACTAACCAAGAGAAGGAGGAAGGGAAAGCCAGGCAGCCCAGAGAGGCAGCGCCATGTGGGGAAAGACAAATGGGCTTTGGGGTGAGATTAAACAGGCTTCAGATCCTAGCCTCACTTTTCATAAGTTTGGGGACATGCAAATTATTATCTGTTTAGATTCCTTGTTTTCTGTTATGTAAAATGGAATGACAATCATATTTACTTTATAGGGTGTTTTGGGATAAAATGCAAAGATGCATGTCAAATCTCTAGCAAAGATGTGACCTTTAACGAAGAATAAAAACATGCTGGAATATATCTTGTTCAGTTTCTAAGAGCAAATTTTACACCCTCCTATCCAGACAGAAAGACTTTTAAATGATGGGAAAAGAGAAGTTGTTTGCAAATATTTTGGGTGCAAAATTTGTGTGAGGTAATGGTGCCATGTACAGACACACAGACTTCCGAGAAGGTTCAGTGTACAGGAGGTCCTCCACCCACACATAGATCCCAGACGGACATTCAGAAGCCCACTGGCTTATAATGCCAACATGGGTAGGCAGCATTGATGCACACAGTCCTTGGATTAATTTTCAGGAGGTAGAAGTGTAACCTTGTCCTTTGAAATCCTTCTTGCTGACACACACTCTCTGAGGTGACTGTGCCCAGTTTCATTACCTTGAAAATATTTTCAAGCAAAAACCCCTCTGGATTAGCTGCTATAAAGAACTTCCCTGAGACTGGGTACTTTATAGAGGAAAGAGGTTTAATTGACTCACAGTTCCACGTGGCTTGGGAGGCCTCAGGAAACTTACAATCACAGTAGAAGGGGAAGCAGTAATCTTCCTCACAAGGAAGAGACAGAAGAGAGAAGAGCAAGGGAAACCGCCACTTATAAAACCCTCAGATCTCTTGAGAACTTGCTATCACAAGAACAGCACGGGGCAAACCACCCCCCGTGATCCAGTCACCTCCCACCAGGTCCCTCCCTTGACACCTGCGGGTTACAATATAAAATGAGATTTGAGTGCAAACGCAGAGCCAAACTCTATCACCCGCAGCACCGATTAGCTCAACCAGACCAAAGGGCGTGGGCGTTTCTGCACACGAAGCCTCAGTCCTGCTGTCTTCCCTCTCACGCACTGCGCTTCATTCCGTGGGCCAGGACTTTCCTTCTGTTTTAGAACTCACACTTAATCTTTCAGAGTTAATCCTACTCTTGGAATGTCTATTACACAAGCCTGTGCGATGTTCCCCACTTTTGTCTCCGTCACTAACTCATAAGCCTCTGCTGACTGTGCGTTGCATGCTTTCTGTATTTGCAAGTTTTGGATTTAAAGAGATCCACAGGCCAGGCTCGGTGGCTTCTATCTATAATCCCAGCAGTTTCAGAGGCCAAGCGGGGTGGATGGCTTGAGGTCAGGAGTTCAAGACCAACCTGGCCAAGATGGCAAAATCCTGTCTCTAGTAAAAATACAAAAATCAGCTGGGCATGGTGGTGGGTGCTGGTAATCCCAGCTGCTAGAGAGGCTGAGGCAGGAAAATCGCTTACATCTGGGAGGCAGAGGTTGCAGTGAGCTGAGATTGTGCCACTGCACTCCAGCCTGGGTGACAAAGTTAGACTCCATTTCAAAAATGAATAGATAAATAAATTGATTAATAACAATAAGTGCAGACTTCTTGAGGAAAGATGCCATAGATTAATGAGCATGAAGGGAACAGTTTCATACTGACAGCTATAAATCTGTTGCCGTCAGAGACAGTGGACCCCTTCTGCCCTAGACGAGCTGCTGCCTTTAAATCTCATCATGCAAAGACATAACTGGAGCAGAGATCTCCAATTTCTTGCCTCCGTGGTTCTCTCAAGCAATTTCCTCTCCCTGTGATGACAAATCATCATCCTTCTTCACTCACTTGGCCAAGTCTACTCAATTTTGACATTCATCTCAAGTATCTTAGTCTTTTTGGCACCAGGAACTGGTTTTATCAAAGCGATTTTTCCACAGACAAGATTGGGGGATGGTTTTGGGATGATTCAAGCCCATTACATTTATTGTGCACTTCATGTCTATTATTATTACATTCTAATATATAATGAAATACTTATAAAACTCACCATAACGTGAATCGGTGGGAACCTGAGCTTGTTTTCCTGCAACTAGACGGTCCCATCTGGGGGCGATGGGAGACAGTGACAGATCATCAGGCATTAGATTCTCATAAGGAGTGTACGACCCAGATTGCTCCCATGTGCAGTTCGCCACGGGGTTTGGGCTCCCATGAGAATCTAACTCTCCTCTGATCTGACAGGAGGTGGAGCTCAGGGGGGGTGCGAGTGATGGGGAGGGGCTGTGAATACAGATGAAGCCTCACTTGCCCCAGCTGGGCAGCCCAGTTCCTCACGGGCCATGGACGGTCAGGCACTGGTACGTGGCTGGGGACTGGGGACCCCTAAGCTATATCATATTAACAAATTTTTATCTCCAGCCCTGACCTTTCTAAGGGACTTCAAACATGAATCTCCCAAAACAGACCTGCTGACTCCACTTGAGTCCCAAGAACTATAGATTTATCTGCCCACATTCCCGTTTCCTTAGGGGGTTTGCTCTATGCACTCGCTTGGCTGCTCACTTCACTGCAGCTCAGGCCCCACCCTCACCTTCTCCCCCTCTAATTCAGTGTTCTTTTAGGAGCCACAGAGCTTAAAAATAAACATATACAGCCAGGTAACACCTCTGTGCCTGCAGCCTCCAGTGACCTCCATCACACAGAAAAAAACCAAGTTTCCTACCACGGGCTAAGAGGCCACGTTCTGGCCCCACCTGACTTCTCCTGCCACCATCCCACTTCCTTGTTATAGTGTGTACCATGCACCTTGTCTTCTGTTGCAACTTGTGTTTTCTGCACTGAAAATGACTGCTTCACAGAGAGTCACATTCTGGTTTATAGAAAAATGCATTTTCCACAGGTGACTGCAACACTGTTGTGGTTTGGTTTCATTTGGTTTTTGAGACTGAGTCTAGCTCCGTTGCCCAGGCTGTAGCGTGTGGCGCAATCTCGGCTCACTGCAACCTCTGTCTCCCGCTTCAAGCGATTCTGCTGCCTCAGCCTCCTGAGTAGCTGGGATTACAGGCATGCACCACCATGCCCAGCTAAATTTTATAGTTTTTTTAGTAGAGACAGGGTTTCACCGTGTTGGTCTCAAACGCCTGACCTCATGATCCACCCACCTTGGCCTCCCAAAGTGCTGGGATTACAAGTGTGAGCCACGGCGCTCAGCCTATTGTATTTTTCAAAAATAACTGTATCAGCAACCCTAGAAGCTCCTCTAGAACCTGTCTCTTTCTCATTATGAGTGACATTTATGTTCCCTCACCTTCAACTCGGGTGAATCTTGCGACAGACCCAAGGGTCTGAGTGCACCCAAGCGATGCTGAGCTGTGTACAAGATTAGGGTGGGAATTGCTGCATGTCTTCTGTTGAACTCTCCTTTGAGACACTTCCCCTGGGAACCCAGCTGTCATGTTTTGAAGAGACACAGGCCATCTGGAGAGTCCTGGGAAGTTCCCAGGAACAGGCCCCATCAACAGCTACAGTGTGAGTGAGCCAGTCTTCAGGTCATGCAAGGCACCAGGCTCCAGGCAAGCCCAGACCGTAAGTTTCTTAGCTGAGGTCCCAGGCACAGTGGATCCCAGACCAGCGACCCCTGCTGCGCTCCTTTCAAATTCCTCAACTTCCAGGTTACTTTCTGAGCAACTTTCTAAAAGGCAGATCTGAATACGTTGCCCTTCATCTTAAACAAAGCACTGAAGACTTCCCGGGGTTCCGTACAGGCTCCATTGCCTCATGTCTCACAGCAGAGTGGAGGAGCCTCTGAGGAACGTGCTCAGGATCCACCTCTGCTCCTCCTCCGAGTTTCATTCTTCAGCCATGTGGCAGGGACACAATCACACCAGCAAACACTTCCTGCTGCTCCCTAATCTGGACTTGCCAGCCCCTCTGCCTGCAGGCCTCTCCCCCTCTAGCCAGCTAACCTCTGAATGAAGCCTCAGCACGTCCTCGGACTGTTCCCCAGTACTCCGTCTGATTAGGGAGACACTCTGCCCTGTGTTCCCACATTGGTGCTACCACCTGTATAGCATCTGTCACTATTAATTGAAATCTTGATGCTTTATTTGCCTGTAAACTGCCCCCTCCCTACCAACCTGTAACTTGCTGGGAGTAGGTCTTATTTATTTTTGTGTATCCACTAAACTGTCTTCCACATGGAGGCTACAAAATAAGTCCTTGCTAGTGGAGCGTGAGTGGGCCAGCTGCCCCTCAGCGGGTAGGTTTGCTGTGGCACTTTTCCCAGACGGCTTTTTGTGTTAACCTAAACTTTACTAAAACATAAATCATCTCCATTGCCCCCCTGCCCACTCTGTCTTTGTCTCATTGACATCTTTCTACATACGCTACTATTACAAACAGAAAGTCACATAATTTAACAACTGTAACAAATAGCACAGGCCAGGAACACACACTCATCTACCATATCTGGCGTAATCTCACTGATACCAACAAAACACATAGTTCTTGAGGGTTCCTACAGGTAATGCCCAACTATATGCAATATATTTATCTTTCAAGATAAACACTACAGGAGGGCAGAAAACATAAACATTTCGCAAAATAACTGACCGAATAAACTGGTCCAAGTAAAGGATAATCCATAGATTTAAGCTCAATTTCTCTACTTTCTGAATCTTTAATATTTCTAATCAAAAAGTGTAAGTACCTGTGTTTCCAAAAAAAGGAAATTATATCAAAATTAATAGGAAACAAGACCATAGCATTTTATTTTAATATTTTCAGGGTTTTTTTTTTTAATAATAAAGTCATTTCTTTTTCCATATGGGAGATTATTGAAAGCCTTGGAGAGATTGTCACTTATAAAGTAAATCATTATCCTTCCAATGAGAAACATTGTAAAAGTAAGCTTTGGATTTGAATCAGCTGGTAATACGATGATGCCTTTTCCTATGCAATCATCCCTTGATGATAAGAGTTTTAAAATGATGCTGGATTCTCTTCTTTACTTTTTGCCTCTCTAGTGATGCACAGATTTTAATAGGATCTAGGATATTAAACATCAGGCAGCAGCTAAAGTAATTTCAGTGCTCCTGGGTTCAACATGACGCCTCTTTTGTGACACTCTCTTGTGTGTTTTAAGCACATTGTTGCACATACTCATAAAATTTGAAGTTAGCTGGATCCTTGTTGAGCAGAAATAACAGCTCCTGACAAATTTCAATATGCACAGCAATTTACACAAAGTTCCTGCTAAGAGTCCTTCATAATGTTTATTAACTATATGTATTCATTTCAGGTAAAAAATAATAAAAACTATTTTAGGAGCTCAGTGAAGATTATTACCATTTTAGCACAATATTAATTAATTATTTTAGCCCTAACAATCCGAAAACCCAAGTACACTCTGAGATTATCCTCTTTGCAGCTGGGAATACTTACAGAAGCCAACTGCCCTTGGATTCTTCTTGAGCTAATAATTCAGTAGTGTTCGTGAGGAAGTCAAATAAGCTCAAAAGTACTGTACAAATGTATGGCTTAATCAAGCATGGTTATAGCCTTATAACGCAACTATCAATTTGTTATAGGAGATCCATTCTGACGACCTCTAACATCTAGCCCAGCACTGAGCCCACAATCAGCTCACTCACACTTTCCACTGCTAACACAACAGGTAAACGTGCGTACCCCAGGCACTAACCACACAACCTTCTCTCTCTGCCCCGATCCACCGGGGCCACAAGCACGAGGAAACACACCCTATCACTGCCTTCATGACATCACCACACGGCCACCCACAGGCCAAGCTCCAGTACCGTGCTGGCGACATGACACAAAGACAAATGAGACCTCCAGGATGTCCACGTCAACTCAGGGAGACTGTCTCTGAGCTGACCTTTGTCTTCACGATCAGTTATTTCTGAGATGTGAGGGCACTGCAGATTTCATACAGCCTCACATTGGTCGGGTTGTTTATCTGAATATAAATTTCGGTTCATGCGGTAGCCTGTTCCTTTCCTGTGTATACAGTCACTTCCATCTGGCAACCGGTGGCTGAATGAATCAAACTGAAAGTCACTGTCAAGTCCGTAAGTGGGAATCACATGAAGATTGAGAACCAGAAACCTACAAATGGCTGTGTGATTTTGTGAAGACCATCCAGTCTCTCTGAATAGCAGGTTCTTCACCTGTAAAATGAAGGCAGGCTTCATTTGCTTCATGATGATGAAGTAAAAGCCTATGTAGTCTTATATTTCACCCCCAAAGAGAAAAGAATTATGGACAAAAAATATAAACACCATTGTCAATGACACAAGGAGACACTTGTGGCCTAGTACCGAATTTATGAAGCAAAAAAAGTTGAAACAATAAATGAGTTTGCAGAACAAAGGAAGATGAAGCTTGAATGCCTCAGAAATCATAATGAAGAAGCCAGCCCACCCAGAGAACAGCAGGATAGCCAAGTAACTAGAGGGGCCAGTCTCTGCTGAAGGGATGGCTAGAACCACCCCTCCCGAGCCCTCAGGAGACAGAAAGTATAGTTTCTAAGGGAACTCAATCAGAAATCCTCCATATCCAGACACAGAGGAAGGCATGGGGAGATTACAAACACACACACAACCAGCAAGTAAAAAACCAAGCAGCTGGAGATGAAAGATCAGAATGGGAACCTCCCTGTCTCCGCAGCCAAGGCTGTCAGGCTCTCCCCAAAGCAAGAAACTGGAGGCTCTTTCTCAGAGATCCTCAAACACCACCAAACGGCAAACAGATCCAAGCATTTGGGCGACTCAAGTAAAAAGAGACACACAACATTGAAGGTTACAGGCTGCAAGCTCACCCCTGCAGACCACGCTCCTAACGGCTTTGCATTGCTTGCTAAGGAAGAACACTCAGATGCCAGGGTCCAATATTCAAGACAGAAGCCACACCAGATAGCCAGAAAAATGAAGGAACTACTAACAAATAGAGAAAATGAAACCTTTTCTTGCAGTTTTCCAACTTTTATCCAGATAGATCCTGTGTCTATTTGGATCTTTTGCTGTGGATCTTACAAGGCTGAAACCATGGCATTGGTGGGCTGCACTGTCATCTGAAGGCTCAACTGGGGAATAATCAATTTTTGAGTTCATTTAGGTTGCTGGTAGCATACGTGTCCTTATGGTTGTAAAACTAAGGGCCATTAGGTGGGTGCCACCCTTGGGCTCTAGGCTCACAGCCATGAGCACTTTTCCAGCATGACTTTCAGATCCGTGAAGCCCACAGAAGGCTGCAGCTCATCTGCCCTTGCAAAGCCTATTTAATGTGACATACACACAGGCAAGACAGCCTATCATCCCTGTCAGGGTACAGAACCTACGCATGGGGGCAAAACATTACCTTTGTTTCATTGGTTTGTAAGTAGCAAGTCATCAACCTGGCTCACACTCCAGGGCAGGGAGTAGGACAGAGGTGCACAGGACAGCAGGTGGGACGACCGAGTGTCATCCTGAGGGTGACACCTTATGGTGTGTCCACATCCGTGACCTCTCTCTCTTGCTGAGGCTCAGTGGGGAATCAGCAGCATTCAGACTTGCTAAGCAGTGAGGACATGGACAGCTGCGAAGGGGAGGGGCCAAACAGGACAGGCCCTGGAGAGGTGTGCAGATTGGCCTAGAGGACCCCTGGCTGTCGTTCGTGAGATGTACAAAATCTGTGAATTTCAAGATGCTAATAGAAAAAGGATCTGAGGGAGGGCAGCATTGAAGATAAAAGAGAGGGGCATGGTTTCCTCAAAGCCGTGAGGGTCTGGTCCCCCTCAGATGTGAATGAACTGTCTTCCCAGGAGGTGCGTGGGGTGGGGAGAGGCCAGGTGTCCCATTTAACCAGGGAGTGGGAAGGTGGTGTGGGCACAGATGCCAGGGAAGGATGGATTTGGAGCCAGCAAGTGGAGGGTTTCTTTGCCTGACAGCTTCTATTTTCTCTGTAAAGCAAGGCCCAAGACCATCTGCGGAGAAGGAAGGGTGTGTGTGCTGAGGAAGTGGAGGTTTAGCAGGGTCCGGAAGGTTTAAAACAGTCCTTACAGGAGAACACTTCAGTGAGCGAGCATTAGGATCACAGTATGACTGTGAGGTAGCGTTGAGCACACAGCTGCAGTCAGCGGCTATAAAGAGGCACAATGCACCCCCATTTCTGGAGCTGAGTGGAGTTGGCTGCTGCCAGCTCACAGCTATACTATTCTCTGAAGAATGCCTGCAACTGCTACGAGCCACCTCACCCTAGATGCCTAGAGTCTACTCTCCTGCAACCTGGGGAGTCCACAGCCAACCTCGACTGACACAGGGATGCAGCAGCAGATCCAGCATGCCTCGGAGCCGCCTGGAATCAGGCAGAGGCCAGCCTTCCATGAATGACAGGCTTTGCTCAGTGTCTCCTGGCTCTGTGCTTCTCCCTAAGCATATTTCCATGTTGGATCATCTGCAAAGAGCACCAGTCAGATCTGCTTCTAGGGAACCCAGCCTAAGAAAGCAGCCAAGAACCCAAGTGCAGCAGGTGATTTGTTTCATCTAAAGTTAAAGTTGTTCCAAGAGGCTACGAAAATATCGGGTAATAATTTTTTTTTTTTTTTAGAGGGAGTTTCACCCTTGTCGCCCAGGCTAGAGTGCAATGGTGTGATCTTGGCTCACTGCAGACCCTGCCTCCCGGATTCAAGTGATTCTCTTGCCTCTGCCTCCCGAGTAGCTGGGATTACAGGCATGAACCACCATGCCCAGCTAATTTTGTAATTTTTAGTAGAGATGGGGTTTCACCATGTTGGCCAGGCTGGTCTCGAACTTCTGGCCTTAGGTGATCCACCTGCCTTTCTCCCAAACTGGGAGAAAATTTTATATTATTAAAAATAAGGATGAATATGAGGTTTTATGGAAGAAAGTCATTGAAGCAGGCAGGCATTTCTGGAGAAAAATAAAAGTAAAAATGTCAATGAACTTGAGGTCTCAGTGAGGTAAAGGAATAGAAAGACAGGTGCTAAATTTTTTCACAAACTTCGATCACAGAAGGTTATGGTCAGAGAGTAGGCTGCCTGAATGTTTAGTTTCAGATGTTGAGCAGTTTCAAAGCTATCAGACTAAAATGTAGTAGACACAGTATTGTCAAATGCTCACTCTGATATAAAAATGCATATCTGCAATTTAGAAAATAATTTTAAGGCCAGATGTGGTGGCTCGTACCTGTAATCCCAGTACTTTGGGAGACTGAGGCAGGAGGATTGTTTGAGCCCAGGTGTTCAAGGCCAGCATGGGCAACATTGTGAGACACTATCTCTACCAAAAAACAAAAAACAGAAAAAATTAGCTAAGTGTGTTGGTGCATGCCTGCAGGCCCAGCTACTCAGGAGGCTGAGGTGGGAGGATCATGTGACCCCAGGAGGCCAGGGCTGCAGTGAGCCATGGTTGTGCCACTGCTCTCCAGCCTGATCAACAGAGCAAGACCTGTCTCAAAAACAAAGAAAGGGAAAGAAAGAAAAAGAAGGAAGGAAGGAAGGAAGGAAGGAAGGAAGGAAGGAAGGAAGGAAGGAAGGAAGGAAGGAAGGCAGGCGGGCGGGAGGGAGGGAGGAAGGAGAGAGTGGGGGAAGGGAGGGAGGGAGGAGGGAGGGGAAGGAGGGAGGGAAATTTAAGTAAGTAGGGGTCCCACAATAGCCTCATCAGTATTTAAGTTTACATAAAGCTGACTTGGCTGGACAGAGTTCCTAATTTTGCAGTCTACTTTAATAGCCAAGCTGAATGTTAATATTTTAGAGGAAACCAAGTATTCTTTGACTGCAGTCTTACTTCAGAGCTTTATGTCTTTCTGGACATTGCTTGTGTTGTGTTCACCATGATATCTTTAGCATGATGGATTGGATGAAAGGTCTCCAGATTCCAATTTTGCCTTCTTCCAGTCTCATTCCCCTGCTATTACCAGAAATATGTCCCTATTAGAAAATATTTTCTCATTACTTTCTTACTGAAAACATTTCAAAAACCCCAATTGCCTATACAGTGCATTCTCACTTCTTCATAACTGACCAGTTCAACTGTCTGAAGCCTGCCTCTCATCAAGCCTGATTTCCTCACTTCCTCCTCGCCGTCTGTACTGCACTTATGTGAGCTATTTACACATCTCTAAGTATCTTGCCCTTTTTCACACATCTGGGTTATTTGTGAATCTGACAAGTAACTGAGGGTGTAGTGCTTCTTTTCTCCGTGTATAAAATGGCCTTATCTCCACTTTGAGTACCCTTTCACATCAGGTGAATACTTCTAAGACGGCATCTGTAAATACCTCATCGGACGTACTTGCTCACACATCTACATTTTATATTAAACTCAGAGATCTGGGAGCACTGGGTCTACGTCACATTCATTTGCTGAACAGGAATTAGCCTGTGCTCATCGCCAAGGCTCTAGTGGGAGAAGAAAGCAGGAACAACTTAAAATGTAGCCATCAGAAAAGCAGATGATCACAAGGTAGAAAAAACACAAGGGTAGCACTCGCAGTGACTACCCAGACAGTGTGACTGTAATTTCCCCTTTCTCTCTCTGCCCTTCCATGTTGGAAAGCATGAAAAAGCAAGCAGACCTGTCTCTAAAGAATTGCAAACATCAAGGAAGAAACTAATTTTTCAAAAAATAGTTTTTGTTTTCTTATCTAAAACATAATAAAGGAACTTCTGGAACTACATGTAAAACTCGATAGAGTTGGTGAAATGGGAAATTGCAGGTGTTTAATATAGGGCCAAGGGGGTAAGTGTAGTCCGAAGGCGAATTACTATTAGAACCCCCCCACAAGAACATTAAATGGTTTCACAAGGCATTGAAATCACATGACATGAAACTTATTCAGGAGCTG
The DNA here is from genome assembly GCF_001604975.1 of Cebus imitator. Taxonomy (NCBI): domain Eukaryota; kingdom Metazoa; phylum Chordata; class Mammalia; order Primates; family Cebidae; genus Cebus; species Cebus imitator. Next base: position 8,929,675 of record NW_016107364.1, on the reverse strand, counting down.
TTAACTTTGGCAACCTTTATTCCTTGTCATGACAGTTCTGTTTCCCCTCCTCACCCTCCCGGTATGAAGTTTATAACAGCATCAGATGAGGCAGGACATGCCCTGAGCTACTTTAACATGTTTATAACTTTTAGTGCTTTTCTTTCTGGCAAAAATATTCCAAAAATCAGTTTAATTTTACAATCATCTAAAAATGACTATGAAAAGAATCCACTGGCTTAGGGCTATTTAAAAGGGAAGAAGAGGTCTCTAATTGCAAACTAGAACTTCACACTAAAGCTGTGTAGAATGGAATACAGTCAGAAGTGAAGCCATCAAGAAAATCGATATTACCCCTGGCAGTGGGGGCCCCATCCCACCCCACACACACTGACACTAATGATGTCAGGTCATGTAACTCTGAGTTCCAAGGGTAACTTAGTGAAGGCAGAGCCACAGTGTCCTAGGAAAATGCACACTTCACAGTGTCCAACAGCAACAGGGAGCAGGCGATGTCACAACAGGGCCAGCTCGCACGTGAAGGTTTATGTCAATCAAATCCCCCCTACAGTGTGAAACATTCTCTAACAGCCCATCTGTTTCACCTTCCTTCCACAGCAACCCATATGCCATAACAGGAAGAAACTGTACCATCAAAAACACGAGCCAGGAAAGGATAGCCTTTTCACCAACCATGCCAGAGCACCTGGGCATCCACAGGCAAAAAAGCGAACCTCAGCTTAGTCCTCACACTTTATACAAAATTAACTCAAACAACCTGCGTGCAATAGCAGACGAATGGTTAAGAATGCGGTCGTGTTGAGCCATGGAATGCCATGTAGCCATGAGAAGAATGACCTCCTGTCATTTGCAACAACACAGATGGAACTGAATTCCATTATGTCAAGTGAAATAAGCCAGACGCAGAAACAAATATCTCATGCTCTCATTCATCAGTGGAGCTTCAGGGTGGCCTCATGGAGGCGGATCTCATGAAGAGTGCAGTGATGGTGACCAGAGCTGGGAAGGCATGGGAGAGTGGAGGAGGAAGACAGGGGGGTTAATGGCAACAAACACACAGCTAGGTAGAAGGAGCGGGTTTAGCGTTCGACAGCACAGTAGTATGATCGTAGTTAACAACTGTATATGGCATATTTCAAAATAGCTACAAGAGAAGATCTTAAAAGTTCCTAACACAAAAACAATGATAAATTTTCAAGGTGATGGATACACTAAATGCCTTGATCTGATCATTACACATTGCATACACGGTTATGTATGCAATTACCATATTTATTTCTATGTACCTATGTATACCTATATCTATGTACCTATGTATGCAAATAATACACATGTACCCCATAAATATGTACAATTGTTACATATCAATAAATTTTAAAAATAACAGAACTACAAAAAATCAATGTGTATTTACATAATTGGATGTAAAATATATGATTATAAGACTTTTAGGAAAAAATAGGATAAGACTATGGACAGAGTTGTCAGACTTGACACCAAAACCATGATCCATCAAGGAAGAAAATGCATAAATTCAACTGCATCAAAATTAAGACACATTTATTCCTGGAGAGGTTCTGTGAAGAGGTTGGAAATCTTAAATACAGACAGTGAGAAAAGACTGCAAACCACAAACGGCATATTCAAAGGACCCATATCTACAGCATACAAAGAAGCCTCAAAACTCAAGAGTAAGAAAGCTAACACATTAATTAGAAAGGGGAAAAAGACATGAAGAGACCTAAAGAATGCAAATGCATAAAAGGATCTTGAAGAACATTAGCCGTTAGGGAAACACAGATGTAAGCCACAATGAGAGAGCACCACACACCTATAAGGCAGCTTAAATAAAGAAAAAAAAAAAACAGTGACAACATCAAATACTGGGATGTTGAAGAAGCTGTATCTCTTCAATGTGAAGAGATACAGTGTGGGAATGTGAAGAAGCTGTATCTCTCATGTGCCGCTGATTGTAGTATAAATGGTAAAGCCACCCTGGAAAGCAGTTTCTCATTTTCTTTAAAAACTACACATGCAGCTACTATTCCACCCAGCAACTGCATTCATGTTATCCCAGAGAAATGAAAGTTTATAGTCAGTCAAAACCTGTGCCTGAATGCCTCTAACAGCTTCACTTTTAAAGCCAAAAACTGAAATCAGCCAAGAAATGCTTCAACTGAAGCACGGTTAGACAAACCATGTAAACCTTTACTGCAGAATGTCACTCTGCAGTATGAGGGAGTGAACCCTTCATACACACACAGAAACGTGGATGAATTTCCAAGAACCATACTGAATGAAAAACGCCAACCTCAGGAGGTTACAGGCTGGGGCATTCTGTTGAAATAACATTTTTTAAACGACAAAGTGCAACAGAGGAGCATCAGTGGTCGCCAGGGGTTAGGGCAGAGGCAGCAGGAATGGTACGGTGGAATGCGTGGCTATAACAAAGCAACCTGAGAGCTCTTGGTGGTATTTAAACTGTGGGATGTCTCACCTGTGATGGCGGACACATGAGCCTACATTTGCAATAAAACTGGATAAAATTCTTCCCTACACACACACGCATACATGCACACAGAAGTGCAAATAGAACGAAAAACCTCCGAGTTAGAGCAGAGGGCTGCGTCACTGTCAGCATCCTGGTGTGACATTGTGCTTCAGGTTTGCAGAATGCCACCACTGGGTGACAGTGGAGAAATGGACAAGGGATCTCCCTGTACTATTTCTTACAATTGAATGTGCACCCACAACCATTTCAATGCAAATTGCCATTTAAAAGAAAGAAACTACCAACTGTGACCTTCGCCCACAATCCAGAGTGGTCTTCCTAGGAGGCCTCATGCAATGACCACATCTGTTTGAGGGTGTTTAGAATTTGGCCTTAAAAGTAATTTCACCATTAATGGTACAAAATCCTAGAGAATCTGCCCACTCCCCACACCATTATGTTCAGGAGGCACATATTTGCCTTCCCTGGGTCTGGAAAACTTGGAACGAGTGAAATTTAGGGGTCTCATGTTGGATTGCCTTCAGAAACTACAACCACAAAAGCCAGGGTAATTAAGTGGTAGATATTGCTGAGAAGCAAAGTATGTGTGTGTGTGCGTGTGTGCGTGTGTGTGCGTGTGTGTGTGTGTGTGCGCGCCCAGAAAGACACAAATGGAAGAGAAGTGTAGGCCAAGTTAAGGGTGTAATTTGGGACTCACAGAGCAGAGCTACACCTAGAAGACTGGGTCCATGTACGAATCAGCCTTACTCCTCATTAGAATGCCCCCTTCTAAATCTCCCAACACTTAAGTAGTTATGTGGTAAGTGGTATGATATCAACAATAGCAATAAGCAAAACTTGAATGTAAGAATTACTTTCTTATTGAAATAAAATGAATAATAAATAAGTAAAGCAAACAGGTAAACATGACCAAATATTTCCTGCAGAGACGATACTTTAGAAAATTGTCACACTCTTATCAGCCAGTATATCTAAATGTAAACTTTATACCTCCCAATAGAAAATTTCGGCAACCAGTGCTCCTTTAGAGAGAAAAATTCAGTTTCTAAACTGTGTTCACTACCAGGTGTACTAAACATCACCCTTAGTACGTACACCTTAGTGGTTGTTAGTATGAAGTTTTATGGTTTCCAACCACAAATGCCATTCAAAAGGTAAATTTATGCCTTTCAGAAAAGGAATTTTAAGTGAATTATTTATTAGAAATAAGCATCATGGTTGTCTGGCATAAGCTTTCATAATTAAATAAGGCAAAGTGATTCTGTACAAAATACACCCAGAATTAAGTAACGCCAAAGGGGAGCCACTCATTCTCCTAAACTGGGACCTCCTGCTCTCCAAGGGTAGAGTTCAACTAATTGATTACATCACGGTGTCGTGTATTTCACTTTCTTTATCATTCTGTTGTCTGCAAAGAGCAAACAACAGAATTCTATTCTCATTCTACAGACAGCTCATAGAAGCATAATTAATCTTTAATTTCCCAGGCATTAAAATTTATATTGCTTATAAAAGTCAAATATACATCTCCCTAACTCATTACACTACCTCATTCAGTAAACACAATATGATACTTTCTTGAGAGATCTTAGACATTATTAGTATAAACTTATGGCAGTTTTTGGTACAACTGGCTTATAGGAAATATATTTGCAGGCACAGAGGCTGAGACCATATGTTCAAGCCATGTCAACACCACCCTGCAGATGGGCTCCCTAAAAATGTTCCCGGCATGACCCTTCCACAGTCACTTGCTACTTTTCTAGATGCAAGGTGGGACAAGACCCTTTGTCAATAGAACCTGGCAGCTTTTTCCGAGATTACGTCGACATTCCAAGTGTGTCCTGCCTTCTACAATGCGTCGTTTATCTTTAATTATTAGCCCTTTGATTGCACAACAGAATTAAAAACCACTGCATTATTATTGCTGCATTCTAAATCAAAGTCAACTTAGTAATTTTTGTTAGATTCATTCTACCTTTTTCGTTCTATTGCTATATGCTTCAATGAGTCGTAACTTGAGATCACCGCCATCTGTTCCAACGATCTTTTATTGGTTGGCAAATCACCCTAAATCTTGTGGTATAACCCAACAAACATTGTTTTGTGGGTCGGAAATTTAAGTAAGGCACAAGAAAGGGTGTTTAGCTGTTCCACGATCTCTAGGGCCTCACGCGGGAAGACAGGAACAGCTGAGAGTGATTTGAATGGATGGGCAGGAACAGCAGGAGCTGGAGGACCCACTTTTGAGACAGCTTCCTCACCAACAGGGCTGGCGGTGAGGCCAGAAACGCTGGGCTCAGCTGAACCATGGACAGGAGCTCCTGCACACGGTTCCTCTGACGCCACAGCTATAGGGTGATCAGAATTCTTACATGGCGGCTGGCTTCCTCTAGAAAGTGTTTCCCAAGTGAACTGAAGTACAGGGCATTTTCTGACCAAGCCTAAGAAGTCATAGAGCTTCACTTCTCTAAAGTACATTGGTCATCCTCCCAGACACAGGGGGTCAGCTCTTCATGGGATAAGGGTCAAATTCTCATTATTCATGGTAATTATGTTTTATAAAGTCACCACATGTGCTAAATCATTGGTCCGCAGGGAAAACAGACTTAGGTTCCTGCAAGCCTCTGGTCCCAACACTTTTTTCCCACCAACCAATAATATACCATATTATTTTTGTGCGTCTCTTTGTTTAAGGACACCTTACTTAATATATATTGTTGATTCATTAACATTAAACTCACGGCTGACAGCACAGTAACTCGTGTCTGCACAAAGCTGATCTAACACCCCTGTCTTCTCCATAAGGCACATCACAGCCTTTTGGTGCTTGGGAACACAAAGCAGTATTCAGCACCACACCTGTAGACCATTTACAGACTGACGTCACCAAGGCAAAGCACGAACATGCAAAACACGTGTCTACTTATAGACTGAAGGAGTCACATGTTTGCAGGAAGAGCCAAAGCCAGGCGCCAGAGCATTCTTTGCTCTTACTTGGCTGGGAGGGTACTCAGTGGACAACTCAAACGTTTTGCCTCTTTGAACGTGTCCACAAATGACTGCACAAGCCGGTGGGTGTGGATTTCGAGGTTAAAAGACATTTTAGCAAGTAGGCAAATTCACAAATATGGAATCCATAAATAATGAGGGTCAACGGGCTTTTCCTAAACCACCATCTTATCTTAATGATTTTGTGTGTGCTCATTAGTGTCCTGAAAACAGGGCAAGGAGAAGACTTGTTTGTACTCCAACTGCAGGGGCAGGCCCTAGATAGTGAAGGGCACCATCATCTCCTAGAATAATTAACAGTGCATGAGTTCCAAAATGTCTTCATAAGATCATTCCTTTGCATGGGATTTCTGATTTTTAAACTTAAAAGAATAAATTTTAAAATAAAACTAACTCATTAATCCTCATTCCATTTCCACATCACGTCTATTATGTTGTTCTTATATTTTTCCCATTAACAGTAGAAGATATTACTACTATTATACGTAATTATTTCTTTTTCACCTCTTTTGGCAACTGCAGAAATAGCATGAACTTTCAGAACTAAACAAACTTGCTTTTGAAGCTGAATAAGCTACAGCAAATTATTTAGTTCATCTGGGTCTAATTTCCCATCTCTAAGTCCTCACCTGAAATGACTCTTGAAAAGTACCCCCGGGTCCATAACAGATGCTTAATAATTATCTCTTTTCCTGCACACACACATTCACACCCAAGTGTTTCTTTCATTGAAAACTCCAGGGAAAGTGTATATTTACAAAGATTATTAAATCGTACAGCTAAAGTCAACCCAGTGACTCTAGTGCTTGCAAAAGCAGGTGACGAGGTCGGCCCCTGGCTCCCTCAGCAGCCTCCGTCTCCGTTGCGTTCCCCTTCTCTCTCATCTCAGCCTGCCACTCCCTGTAACACTCTCTTTTCCAGTTAAACCAGTTGCCCCTACATTGCTCAGGGAGCCCAGGCATTCTCCGTTCTTCTTCCTTTTTTTTCTTTTCTTTTTTGAGACAGAATCTGATTCTGTCACCCAGGCTGGAGTGCAATGGTGTGGTTTCGGCTCACTGCAACCTCTGCCTCCCGGGTTCAAGCGATTCTCCCATCTCAGCCTCCTGAGCAGCTGGGACCACAGGTGCATGCCACCACACCTGGCTAATTTTTTTGTACTTTTAGTAGAATGCCTGCCAGGCTGGTCTCGAGCTCCTGATCTTGTGATCTGCCCACCTCAGCCTCCTAAGGTGCTGGGATTACAGACGTGAGCCACCATGCCCGGCCTTTTTTTTCTTTTTTCTTTTTTTTTAAGATGCAGTCTTGCTCTGTTGCTCAGGCTGAAGTGCAGTGGCATGATATCAGCTCACTGCAACCTCTACCTTTCAGATTCCAGTGATTCTCCTGCCTCAGTCTCCCAAGTAGCTGAGATGACATGCACCCGCCAAGCTCAGGTGTTCTTCTGTCTTATGTTCTGTGCATGAGCTGGGTACTTTATAAACAACAGCCATTTATTTCTCACTATTCTGGAGGTTGGGAAGTCTAAGGTCAAGGTGCCAGCAGATTCACATTAGTGTCTGGTGAGGATTGTCTTCTGGTTCATAGAAGACAGCTCATCGGACTTTATAATCACATTAACAAGTGTTGGGAGTGACAGAGCATGCCCTACTGAATGAAATAGGCCCATCTCACCGAAGCGTGTATTTAAGCATGACTGTGAATTTCATGATGGATACGGATCTATCAAGGAAATCATCATCTGCAAAGTGTTTCTGGTGCTGTCCCTTTTTTTCTTTTTCTTTTTCTTTTTTTTTTTTTTTTCTTGAGATGGAGTCTCCCTCTATTGCCCAGGCTGGAGTATAGTGATACAACCTTGACTCACTGCAACCTCTGCCTACTGGGTTCAAGTGATTCTCCTGCCTCAGACTCCCAAGTAGCTGGGACTACAGGCATGCACCAACACATCCAGGTAATTTTTGTATTTTTGGTAGAGATGGGTTTTCACTATGTTGACCAGGCCGGACTCGAACTCCTGACTTCAGGTAATCCTCCCAACTCGGCCTCCCAGAATGCTAAGATTACAGGCATGATCCACTGCACCCAGCCTAAACATATATTTTCATCACATATTCTCTTGTGGTTTTATAATATCTATAAGTAAAATGAATTGGTTAAGGTATTTCAAAAATATCTTCACATTTGGAGTCTGACTATTCTAAATCAGTTTTTGAATTGAAGTCCTCAGTATCCATGTTTTTATCAACAAAATTTTGTCCTCGGTTTCATCTACAGTGTTGGTGCTGCAGCCAGTCTTAGGGTCGCTCGGGGAGCTGACTTCAGCACGGAATATGAGATGCACATCCCGGCTGACACCTGTTCTATAAGTCTGAGATTGGTGTTTCCTTGATCTTATCAGTACAGTTCAAAAGAAAGTTCTTGAGCAAACTCCAGGACATTTTCCTCTGCCAATGGTCTATGAACAATGTGTTGACCAAAACACCAAGGGACTGCTGTATCTGGCAATGCCCCAACACCAAGTCACTACCTCTAAACAACTTTATTCTTTAACAGTTCACGTCCATGTTCATAAAAATGCACCAAGAACTAACACTTTCCTCATATTCCCATGGCTTTTATCCATGAAAGCCTAGCCTTTCTATTCTTTCTCTGAGCCTTCGAAGGGCTTCTTTCTAATGGAAAGATTTACTTTGCCATGTTCCTCTGGGATTCCCTGTTATGCCTGTGAATTCTCTTTTCCTGAGAAGTGAAGTCTTTCCAAATGGTGCACAGAACTCAATTGAAGCCATGTTGATATGTATCGCGGTGTCAAGTTTGTTCATGTTCCTGCATTACCACTGCCACCAAGCCAACAGCAACTGTAAATGGACATCAGTTCAAACTCACTTCCACATTTTAAGAATCTTAAAATGTGAAAAAAGTGAACATACTAAAATAGATTAAAGATAGAAATAATTAACATTTGGAAAATTTATTCAGTGCCAGTCATGTTTCCAAAACCATTACATTTATTAACCAATTTAATTGTAGCAGTATGCAAACCTGTGTAGTAGACTGTATCACAAATGAAGAACAAGGAGTGTTCCAATAGCAGGCATTTACGTCCGGGCCATCAATACAGTCTGCTGCTTCAGCAAGGCATCACCATTGCCAAACACAGGATGAGACTGTTGAGGAAAGGGCAATAACTTAGAATAGTCCAAGAAAAAAAAGAAAAGAAAAAAAAAGTCTTCCAGTACAATCTCCCATAGGGTTGCCATATAAGGTACAGAACACCCAGTTAAACTTGAACTGACTTAATAAATACAGCTTTAGTATAAGTGTATTCCACATATAGCATGGGATATACTTATACTAAAGCATATTATTCATCGCTTTTCTGAAATTCAAATTTAACTGGGTATTTGGTATTTTTACTTCCTAAGCCTGGCAAACCTTTCTCCCATGTCAGACCAAAGTGCTTCTTCATACAACTTTACAAAATCTCACTTCCTTTCCAGGGTAGAGGGAGAAGCTCATGGGTTTTCAGCATACTTCACACATTGTCTATTTTTACAGGAGTGCACATAGCACTTACCATGTGCCAGGTATCTCATGTATGTTATCACTGGTCCTCAGAACAGCCTGACAAGGGCAGTACTTCTAGCCACATTTTATAGATGGGCAAATTAAAAGAAGTTAAATAATATATTCAAGGTTACACAGAAAATGTATTAAAGCAAATACAGAAACCTTTTTTACGTGAATACAGAGGCCAAGCTCTTTGTAGTCAAAGCCACAACTTGGTGCTGTATTTTCCATCTTGACTATTCAGAACCATTTATTGCAAGTGGCCAAATTATTGCTTCTGTTTTAGTTCCTGTGAAACAGTGAGGATTATTGCCAGAAGGGAGGAGGGACAGTGTGTGCTTCTGTACTTCCTGTAATCACTATTCCATGGAAGCCTAGGACTAAATCATCAGCCTGATGTGGATCCACCCCACACTGGGACATCAACGAAGAGCAAAAAAAGAAATCCATGTGAATTTCACATGCTAATGGAAAGCCTCATATACAAATCAATAAGCATGTGTTCTCCACGTCCAAGAGGGATAAATCTGTGAAGCGAAAACTTTCACTCTCAGACGATAGAAAATGGAAAGAAAGATACTTTCTCCCATGTTGTTGACTTATAGCCAGATGCAACAGATATTAACTCAAGTGTGGCTCAATCTACCTGATTATAATCTTCAAGATTTTTTGTTTTTTATGTCAGTGAAAGACTGACCACAGTGGATCCGGTATGCCTTTAGCAGATTTTGTAATTCTTCATCACTCAATAATTTGATGTCCCCTATGGCAACATAAACTACAATTTGTAAATTAAGAGAATCAGATTCCAAAAACTCACGGTATCTAGTAATTCATTTTTGTGTTCTAATTCTAAACATGCGTCTGTATTTGGGGAAAAAGAAATGTGGGTATATTTTTAAGTTTCTTTTTGTTAAATAGATGGGGCTGAGGGGACCAAGAGAAAAACATGAGTCTTGTAAAAGATCTAGCTGAAAAGCTACAGGCTGAGATTTATGTACCAATATAGGAGTGTTGTTTCAATTGTTAATTTTGAAAAATGTTTGCAATAGAGATTCATTAGAGATAATATAGTTCCAGCATCAATAGAGTTCGCACTTCTTTTTTAAAAATAATTTTATTTCTCCCAGGTTATTAGTAAGAAGGAAAGGAAGAGTCTTTTGAAGTTTTTTTGGAGTGCCCCTATTTTTTTGCCTGCTGTTATTTCCTTTGTCTCAGTTTTTGGCATTTTTTTAAGTGTCCAGGTTTTCTTTAGCAGTTGGAAAGTGGAAAGTTAGGTCTGTCTTGAGGTTTACTGGGGGCTATTTTGGAGGTCTAGACTAAGTGGATAGTTGTTTTAATTGTAAATTTATAATTTTATTAGGCTATTTTTGTTTGTTTGATATCTCAGTCTCTCTCTTCCTCTCTCATTTAAAGTAATTGGTCAGCAAGATTCACCAAATTAGGAGTCTGAGAAATAACCCAAGGCAGACATTGTCTTTTTATTATTGACCATTTTTTATTTACTCTATTTGTAAAATTAAAACTGAGAATATCATTTTGATGAATAAAATAAGTCTTTAGATAATCTTTTTTACTTGTTTACCAGTATTTCATTTCAATTTTTTTCTTTTACATTTTTGCACATAGAACTTACAACCAGAAATTAAGATTTATTAACAGGTTAATATTTTTGCTTTAATGTTTCTATGTGGTTTGCATTTTGAAATCTCAACATTGTTCATACATTTGGATTATACAAAATGGACTATACCTTCGAATTTTATATATGTATATATATTTTTTCCACAGGTAATTGTGGTACAGGTGGTGTGTGGTCATATGAGTAAGATCTTTAGTGGTGATTTGTGAGATTTTGGTGCAGCCATCACCTGAGCAGTATACACTGCACCCTATTTGTAGACTTTTGCTCCTCACCCCCCTCCCACACTCCCCCTCAAGTCTCCAAAATCTGTTGTATCATTCTTATGCCTTTGCAGCCTCATAGCTTAGCTCCCATATATCAGTGAAAGCATACATTTGGTTTTCCATTCCGGAGTTACTTCACTTAAAATAATATTAAAATAATAGTCTCCAATCTCATCCAGGTCTCTGTGAATGACATTAATTCATTCCTTTTTATGGCTGAGTAGTATTCCATTATATATATATATATATATATATATATATATATATATATATATCACAGTTTCTTTATCCACTCTTTAATTGATGGGCATTTGGGTTGGTTCCACAATTTTGCAATTGTGGATTGTGCCACTACAAACATGCATGTGCAAGTACCTTTTTCATATAATGACTTAGTTTCCTCTGGGTAAATACCCAGTAGTTGGATTGCTGGATCAAATGGTAGTTCTACTTTTAGTTCTCTAAGGAATCTCCACACCGTTTTCCACAGAGATGATAGCACTTCACATTCCCACCAGCAGTGTAGAAGTGTTCCCTGATCACAGCCTCCACGCCAGCATCTACTGTTTTTTGATTTTTTGATTATGGCCATTCTTGCAGGAGTAAGGTGGTATCACATTGTGGTTGTGATTTTGATTTGTATTTCCCTGATTATTAGTGATGTTACACATTTTAATATGTTTTTTGGCCATTTGTACATCTTTTTTTGAGAATTATCTATTCGTGTCCTTAACCTACTTTTGATGGATTGTTTATTTCTTGCTAATGTTTGAGTTTGTTGTAGATTCTGGATATTAGTCCTTTGTCAGATGTATAGATTGTGAAGATTTTCTCCCACTTTGTGGGTTGTCTACTTAATCTCCTGACCCTTTTTCCATGCAAAAGCTCTTTAGTTTAATTAAGTCCCACCTATTTATCTTTGGTTTTATTGCATTTGCTTTTGGATTCTTATCAGGAAATCCTTGCCTAAGCCAATGTCTGAAATGGTTTTTCCAATGTTATCTTCTAGAATTTTTATAGTTTCAGGTCTTAGATTTAAGTCCTTTATGTTGAGTTGATTTTTGTGTAAGGTTAGAGATGGGGATCCAGTTTCATTCTCCTACATTTGGGTAGTCAATTATCACAGCACCACTTGTTGAAAAGGATGTCCTTTCTACACTTTATGTCTTTGTTTGCTTTGTCGAAGATCAGTTGGCTGCAAGCATTCGGGTTTATTTCTGGGTTCTCTATTCTGTTCCATTGGTCTATCAAAATACCATCATCATTCTTCACAGAATTAGGAAAAAAAATTCTAAAATTCATGTGGAACCAAAAAAGAGCCCACAGAGCCAAAGCAAGACTAAGCAAAAAAAAACAAATCTGGAGGCATCACGCTACCTGATTTCAAACTACACTAAGGCCATAGTCACCAAAACAGCATTGTACTGGTACAAAAAATTAAATAATCTTGAATATTATTTAAAGATGTTTTTAAATCTCTCAACATGTGTCATCATTGACTTATCTGAATTTTGTCAACATTGCTGTCTTTTCTTCTGGTCTACCACTTTTTGGAAGACTAAATGGATGGCTTGGAGCAAAGCTTCGTAACCTCACAGGCGCATTTGTGATCTGTGATCTTCTTTTGTAATTAAGTAGCTGAGGCACATTTAAAAAACCCTTCTTTTGTGTTTCAGCAACTTAATTTTTACCTTTTTTTAAAAAAATAAACGTGAACTAGTTGATGTAAAGCAGAAAAACCATGGTCATAATTTTGATATTAAGCTTAAACTTTCTGGCAAAACCAATAGGGTCCTGGTGGGAATTAGGGTTTTTTTTTAAACAGTGTCTTGCTCTGTCACCCAGGCTGCCGTGCAGGGGCATGATTATAGCTCATCACAGCCTCAGCACCCTGGGACCAAGCAATCCTCCCACATCAGCTTCCCAAGTAGCCAGGCCCACAGGCACATGGCACAATTCTTGGCTATTTGCTTTTGTTTTTGTTTTTGTTTTTGTTTTTTTTGTAGAGACAGGGTTTCACCAGGTTGGCCAGGCTGGTCTCAATCCCCTGGGCTCAAGAGAGCCTCTGACCTCAGCATCCCAAATGTTAGGGTTATAGGTGTGAGTCACTGTGCCTGGCCAGGAAATCTCTTACTTATGTCTTTAAGGTTTACCTTTGATGATGGCTGATAAACTAAGGTGGGTTTTCCTCTGCCAGATATTGGCTGTTTCTAAATTGAGCTAGAACAGCAGGAGTGGGAGGAGAGGATCAAAAGAGGAAAAGGTAAGTGCAGGTGAGACGGTTCAGATGGGAGGGGAAGAAACGAGGAAGCAGGAGAGAATCGGCCTCAGTTGCTTATTGATTCATTTATTTTAGAGAGCTTTCTTCTTCATGTAGGGAAAGAATTTTGTCAGAGTCTCTTGTGGGTGCCTCTAAGTACTATAGGAAGGAAGACTCCTAATTATGTTGTTTTATTTTAGAGCCAGTACTTTTAATTGTAAAACAAATTAATTTTGATATTATAAAGGTATATCACTATCACTTTGACTGTTGCAATGTGGCTTTTTTATATGGGTTATGCAAAATGCTTTTTTTTTTTTTTTTTTTAAGATATTGACAGGAGGTGGTGCTATAAGTACTGGACATGAATCTAGCTGGCGTTTCTAAGGGTGAGTCTATCCTTAAGGAGGAAGACTTGATTTCAGATGGACAACCACCTATAATTTGGGTTCTCTTTTTAAGGAATTGAAGCATGAAAGACAAAGATGTCTTGGATCTGGTGTGCTGCTTAATGAGAATTGTATTTTAAGGTGTCACTCACATGTCACTTTTCCCCTCTTACATGTCTTCGTAAAACCCAGGAATCCTGGGATTTTAAGGCACTGGGAAGTCAGCCTTTCCTATGTGGCCACCAGGCTAAGCTAGAATTTTTGTATGTCTCTGAGGGAATGATTTCATATGAAATTGAAGTCTCCCACAAGACGAGGTCTCCCGCAAGACCCTCACAGCCTAAGGTGATTTTTGGCTGGAAGAAACAGTGTTCCCCACTTTGGGGACTTATATTTGTCCTCATAGAAATAATTTTTACTGGCTTTGTTACTTCAGAAAGGGACCTTATATATGTCAAATAAGCTGAGCTTTAAGAGTTTTAGACTTTCTAAATTATAAATTAATATTTAAAATTTTAAATTTTACCTAAGCCATAAAATATTCATGTTTCTTGAGAGAAATTTTTTCCTGACAAAAATTTGAATAAGAAGTTTTCTAGTGATAATATTGAATTTTAATTATTCTTTTCATTTAGAACAGGACTGTAACAATTAATGCAAGTGGGTAAATTCAGAGAAAATAGAAAATCTTATATCAGACATTACTACTTGGAAAGAAAAATTATCAGAATTACATATTTTAAGTATAAAAAATTAAAAATAATAATCAGCAAGGATAGGACTTAAACACTGTATTAAAACTGTGTTAAAAACTGATTTCCTCAAAAAAGTTACTTTAAAAAGAATGCTATGAGAACTAGAATGTATTTATTTCCTCAACATATTTATAATTTATACACATGTATATATTTATTTAGAGACAAGGTCTCACTCTGTGGCCAGGCTGGAGTGCACTGGCCTGAACACTGCTCCCCGCAGCCTCGACCTCCTGGGCTCCTGCGATCCTCCTGCCTCAGCCTCCTGAAGTGCTGCAATTACAGAGGCATGCCCCCACACCCAACCAGCATATCAACTCTAACAGTATACTTTAAGATATAGAGGATAAAATAATCTATACAATACAAATCAACTTATTTAATTGTTTTTGTTTCAAGTAATCAGTATCTTGAGAGCGTGGGCTTTCATAAAGATGGTTCCCTTAGTCAAATCTTATAAGGAAACAGAACCAAAAGTTTGACCCTTAATATCTCCAAAGCCAGTGACTCAGTGGACAACCTGTGAGGTAGGCAAGGTTCCCTACTTCTATGTGTGTTTTCCATGGATGCTTACATAAATATAAAGACAACAGGAGAGAAAGAAGGGCCTGCTGGAAAATCAAAAAGCCGAGAGGAATCTTAGAGTTAAATTGTACCTCAAGGAAGTTTTGAGCCCATCCCTTGAGCTTCACAGGGGCTAATTTTTAATATCCCTGTTTTGGAAACTAGGTTCAAACCCATCAATTAACACATCTAAAAATAAGAAACTGGTAAGTGGTGCAATGAGACCACTAAAATAGGTCTCTAGTCTCTCAGTGTTCATTTTAGTACAGAACAATGTATGTCCCTCCGTGCAGGTAACATCCTCAATACTGTTTCTTCGTAAGTTTCTATGGAGAACCCAGTTTAACTGCAACTGAGAAACACACGATTGTTTCAAGGCTGGTGCTTGAAAGTCCATCAGGATAAGATATTGCAGCTCTAAGTGTCCCTGAGAGAGCCATTGGATGCTGAAGCTGATTATATTTTCTACTCGTAATAATGAGCTTAAACAAAATGATAGTTACCTTGCATGCACCGATGAACTAATAAATTTCATCAAATGATGTGAGTGCATTTGCCAAAATATCCTACTTTATTTGATTGGTTGTTTTCCAACAGTAGTTTGAAAGATCTTGGTGAAATAGAAAAACACGGGTCTTCAGAACTGAAGCGACTGCTTCATTTAATAAAGAAAACAACTTGAAATATGAGAATAATAGCAACTACTATTTCACCCTCCAAGTGTTGTTTTTACCTGTTAATATTCAAAATATTAAACCTGTTAAATTTATGTAGCTTCCATTGCTGCCCAAGCACCACTGGTATTTTCATAGCTTTGACATTTTCAAAATTTCTAGGAGCAATATGAAAACCATGACAACATGTAGCCACGGTTTTCTGACTTGATTTGTGAGGCAGAAGCAATGAAAATTAAACTGACCGTTTTAAGACTTTTCATATTTTGGCTTGGTATTCATTTATTTATTGTTTCATTAACTAACTCAACACATAATTACTGGGAGCCCTTCCTGTGCCTGTACTGTTCTCCATGCTGGGAGGTCATCATGAAAACGGACAGAACCCCCTGCCTTCCTGGATCTTAATTCTAGCTTTGGGAGGAGAAGGACGTAAGTACTGAGTCAGAAAAACACGTCATGCATCAGATGGTGATTCACACTAAGTAAAGAGATAAAGCAAAGGCAGGACACAGAGTGAGGAGGCTGGGTTGTAATCTTAATGACATAATCAGAAGCGAGCTTACCAAGAAGGTGATGAGAAAGAACTTGAAAGAATGGAGAGCACACTCTGGACACAGGAACCAACAAGCCCCAAAGTCTGCAGGTGTGGTTGCTCCCAGCTGTTCGATGCTCTGAGAATCCAAAGAGTCAGTAGAGTTGGAACTGACTGAGTGAGGCAGAGGAGGAGTTCAAGTCCAAGAGGAGATGGTGGGATGTTTCCCTGACATTAAATAGATAAATAAACTTTATCTTAATTGTATTTCTGTTTTAATTAAATGAGGAGCAAAAACCTTTTGTGCTGTTTTAATAAAACAGAAACTTCAACCTCAATAGGGATGGAAATGTGATCGACAGGTCACTAGAAAGGGCCTCGTCTACAGTCTTATAAAACTCAAGTTTTGTAAATTTTGTGTTAAAGAATTCAGGTAAGTTCATTTAGTAGTTCACATGAGGATAAAGTTCAAAGGTCAAGGTAAATGTCCCATCACTTGCTAGTTCCTCATTACCACCATTTGCTGACGTTGAGTTCACCTGTTTACTTTCCTCCAACTCTTCTGTGCACTTCTTTTTGCCAAACCCTCCCAAATCTATGCTGTATACTCAGATGTTCTAATTGTCCCTGCAAATTACCACAGAGCTCCACCCACATCTAACTCACTCTGCTTGTCCATCACAGGAAGAAACACCTTTGCTCCAAACAGCTTCCTTCCAGCTAATTCAGGATGTTGATTCTTCAGTTACAGTTACATGTTTTATTTTAACCTCACCACATCTGTGCCACTTAGATATTCTGCAATGGTTATAAATCACACTAATACTGCATATTAGTCTCAAAAATTAGCATATTTTCCTTACTGTTAAGAACTCTGCCAGACACAGTCAGAGGCCATGCCCTGTTGGCTGTGTCGTCACAACACTCGTATCCCTGTTATGTATTCACATTTGCCCACACCATCGTCCCTCACTTAGTTCAACTTAGCACTTCTCATCTGAATTATTTTAAACATTTTCCAATAGAGCATCCAATCTGAGGATGCAAAATAGCCTCATTTATAAAAATACCAGTAAGATTGAAATTTTGGGACTAGAAAGGAACTATTTTATCTAACTCACCTATCTGCTTTTTTTTTTTTTTAATTTCTACCAGTTAGTTTTCAGTTTTCCATTTTGTAACAGAACTCTTCTGGTGAGAAAATTCACAAAATCTAAAAGTAAATATATTCTCTAACTGTTCAAATTATAAGGCGTTAATAATCAAATGCAGCAGAGTATTAAAAAATACACCATGGCCAAGTGGATTTTTCCAGGTGTGCAGAGTTGGTTCGATGTTCCACAATCAATCAATGTGACCCACCGTATCGGTTGCATAAAGAAGAAAAATTGTATTACCATATCAACAGGAGCAGAAAAGCATTTGACAAAAGCAACACTCATTCATGAGAAAACCTCTCAGAAAATTAGAAATAGAGAACCAATGTCAAATTAATAAAGAACATCTACAAAAATCCTACAACTAATATTAAACTTGAAGGTGAAAAACTTAAAGTTTATTCTTATGATCAGGGGATAAAAAGATGTCTGATCTCAGCACTCATTCAACATACTACTAGAAATACTAACTAGCACAACAAGGCAAGATGAAGAAATAGAGGCATACGATGGCTCGATATAGGAAAGATGCCAGTTCTCCCCAAATTGATCTATAGGTTTAATTCCATTCCTAGAAAAATCCCAGGAAGATATTTGTAGGCTTAAACAGGTTTATTTTAAAATTTTTTTGGAAAGGATCAGAGAGTAACTAAAACAATTTTGAAAAAGAACAGAGTGGGAGTGAGGATTCTTGCTTGATGTGATGACCGGCCACTACAGCTGCGGTAACCAGGACAGTGTGGTATAGGCAGAGGAGCAGACACAGAGATCAACAGAAAAGAATTTTAAAACCCGGGAATCGACCCACACAAATACACCTATCTGACTTTTGGCAAAGGAGCAAAAGAAATTCAGTAGAATAGACTTCAACAAATGGCAGTGAAGCAATTGGACAATAACCTACAAATTAGGAGAAAATATTTGCAAACACAAACCCAATATAGAGCTAACATATGGAATAATAAATAACTCAAAATTAAACATTAAGAAAGCAAATATCCAATTCAGAAATGGAGAAAATGCAAGATAAATTTCATTGAAGAGGTTATGTAGATGATAAATCAATGCATGAGAAGATGTTCAACTTCATTAGCAGCAGGAAAACACAAAATAAAACCACAGCATGATATCACTGTGGCTGAAGTAAAATAAGAAAAGTCATAAAACCAAATGCTGTTGAGATTGTGGAAAAACTTTGTCACTCATACATTGCTGGTGGGAATTTAACAGGGGACAGCCACTCCAGAAGACAGAATGGAGGTTTCTTACTCGTGGCATTTGACCCAGAGAAATGGAGAGGCCTGCATTTAAATGTTCACAGAAGTTTTACTCACAAGAGCCCATACTGAAAACAACCTAACTAATCTTTCCATGGATGAATAAACTGCAGTGCATTCATGTCAAAAAATACTGCTCAGTAACAAAAAGAAGCAAAGCATTGGTACTCGAATGGACATCACAGGAATTATGCTAACGATGCCAGTCTCAAAGAATTACCTATTGTCTGGCTCCATTTATGTATCATTATTAAAAGGCTGCATTTGAGGAGACAGGAAACAGGCTAGTGGTTGCCAATTGTTAGGGAGTAGAAAGGAAGAGAGGCAGCTGTGGCTATGAAAGAGGTGAGTAAGAGGCTCTTGTGTTGGGTTCGTCCTTGTGTGTTTTTTCCTTGTCCTGGCGGTCACAAAAATCTACATGTGATAAAACTGCTAAGAACTACATCCACACACACACACACACACACACACACACACACACACACACACACACACACACACACACACAGAGAGAGAGAGAATACTTTCAGGTTTACAAAGAAGCAGCACAAGAGAATTCCCACATGTTAACGTGCTTCTACCCTTTCTTTACTGTCTATACATGCAGTTTGTGTATGCATGTTTGCATGTTTCAGAAAATTTTGAGCACAAGTTGCAGAAATAATTGATGCTTTACATATTAAAATTTCAGTGTGTATTTCTAAAAATAGGCCATTTCATAACCACAGTCTGATTCTGAGAATGAAGAGGTGAGTGCAGACAGCAGCCTGTTTTCTCCGCCCCAGACCTGATCCGGGTGTGCCAGCTACCCTCGGGCTCCTGAGCTGGTGCAGGAGCTGATCCCTATTATCCACACATTCAGCTGGGCGTCTTCTTAGTCCCCTGTAATCGGGGAGAATTCCTCAATCGTTCTTTGTGTTTTACAGTCTTGACATCAAAGAGTGCAGAACAGTTGTTTTGAAGGATAACTTCCATTTGGGTTCACTGGATGCTTCCTCCTTATTAGATCTGTTACAGAAGTTTGGAGGAGACGCACAGAGGCCAGGCGATGTGTTCCTGTCAGTATGTTCCTTGTGTCTGAGGGCAGAGGAGCTCAGTTTGTCCCATCACTGTGCTGTTAATTTGATCATGTGATTACTCCACTCAGGCAGCGCCTGCTATAAAGTTCCTATTTTTCCTTTGGCAACTAATAAACATTTAGATATTCTGTAATAAATATACAGATAACCTGTTTTTGCCTATTTCTGCATAATTTAAGTGGCCATTGGTGATCCTTCCTTCTCCAACTAGTTACCAAATGGTGATATTGTAATTCCATCGCCCCTTTATCTTTATTAGCAGATTCCTACCACATGGAAGAGTCTTTCCTTCTCTTCCATTTATTTATTATCTACTTGTACATACCTAGTGTGCATTTGTAGATTTTTATTCTATTCAGGGGACATAACACATCGCCATTATTTAGTTTGTCACTCAAACTGTCCCAGACTTGGCCAGTGGGACCCCTGCTTCTCATGAGCCCTTGCTAACCACCTGGTAATGGGGCAGCTGGAGCCTTTCTTGCCCCAACACAAGCATCAGCCACATCTCTAAGGAACCCAGGTTACTTTTACTAAAGAACAATATTTACAAGCCAGAATTGAGTGCTGGGCATGCTCGCTGCTACTGGAAATGTTTGTATATACAGGGCGAAGACAGGAAATGTGTATGCATAAATGTAGACATAGACACACACTATATATCATCTCCATCTATCATCTATATCTATCTATCTATTTTTTAAATACTACACATGTGCGTTAAAAATCATGAGTTCACATTGATCTCTCTGATCCCAGTCCGACAGCAGGTGGCTTCCTCTCGGCTTACCCCACTCACATTATCCCCGGTACCCCAGTCTGCTTACTTACTTTCTTATGAAAAGCTGCATCACTTCTAAGCCACACCTCTGTGTTTGCAGAGCCCAAGCGGGGTGCTCATGGTGCTCAGGGCCCCCCAGAGCCGCTGAGACTCACTCTCCTCTCCCTGCAGTGTGCTTAGGTCATTCATGTGAAAAACGTTAAGTTCACTCATTTCATTCCGTTTTTATTCCTTTTGATATTTCTCTTTTTCTACACTTGTGGATTTTGTATTTGTTTATTCACTTCTAGACCGTGAAACATTAAGTTTATTCTAAAAGTCAACTATAGAAAGGCAAACTGGGCAAGGGACTGCTCCCCCATCCCTCCACCCAACCCCAAGGCATCCGATCTCATTGTTTCTGGTGTAAGGTACCTGAGCTCATGGAGGGGAGAGCTCAATGAGGCAACCAAAGCCTCACAGAGCCTGGCTTGCAGTCACCACCCCTGCACACAGCTGCACAAATGTCCCACAAGAAGCCAGCAGAATACCTGCTCAGAATCATAATGAATATTTCTTGTCTAAAGAAAAGGAGCTTTGTTTCACCTACATGAAGGTATGTTTCTGCATGAACCCCTTCTATTTTGCAGCTGAACAAATTTCTTCTCAATTCCTTTCTCACATAACATTTCTTTTTCTACTATTGCATTAGCATTTATTACAAACTTCTTTAGTGGTCTAATTTATTTGTCAACACATTAGAACTTCCCAGAAAATTTGGAAATCCCTTCAGCATATTTGTATGAATCAGCACATTGTTAAATATTTTAATATCTCTCTACTGAACTCCTGGAAAAAAAGTATTATTCATCGATGCTACCACAACAGGAAGAATCCTTTTTCTGTGAAAGTCTGGCTAGAGTCTTCTGTGACTTAAGACACAGCCACAATTTCCTGTTGCCTACAAGACGGAACTCAAATTACTTTTCATGGCATTCGAATCTTTCTGCAACACAATCCCTGTCTGTCTCCTCCAATCTCACACCCCCCATGGCTGACTTCTATGAATCGTCATTCCAGCCTCACACTAGACTTACACTCCCTGAGGATGTTTCTCTCCTTCTTGTACAAATGTGAAAGTCTTGCTCATCTCTTTAGTAGTTGCATCAAGAAAAATCACTGCACTGGGCTGTCCCTGGATGCTCAAGAGTTTCCCATGCTAAAGTCTGTCTTGACTGTTCTTCAGATAAGCCTATGCTGAGTTACAGCATCTACCAGACGACTCTCCTGCTCTCAGCCTCAGGCACTCCCTCTTTCTCTCAGCCTCTCCCCGTGTCTCTGTCTGTCTTTCTCTCTCTGTCCACCTCTCTTTCTCCCTTCTATATCTGTCTAGAAGATTACTCCTTCTTTAGATCAGGCAAACAATCCTAATTAGTTTTGTATCTCCAGTTCCCAGTATATGACAGGTACCCAAAAAAATGAGTCAATTCATTAATGTTCAAGGGTGGAGACTAGTATATATATATTTTAATTGGATTAAAGTGAAACGAAATGAACAGAAAGATGCTCTGCCAGGAAGTTAAACTTCATTCATCTGCATCAATTATCAAAATTACCCTAGAGTTTTTCCTACAGTCTGTGTGGTAATTCAATATGAAATTTCAGCCCAAGTATTTAAAAATTTATCAAAAAATATGCTTAGAACAACAAACTAAATTCCAGGGAAAGCCAAAAAAAGCCTCAATCAAATATAGATTTTTAAATTATTTTAGAAGTCATATTATCAAACCAGATATTAAAAGAAATAAACACAGCTTTAGTATTTTTAATTATTTAGTAATATTTTTATCTCATAACCCCAAGTTTAAATATAAATTTAAATATTAACTTCAAAAACAAAATTATATTTGTCTTTTAGGGAAAAAAAAGTAGCATTTTTAATTCCTTTTATGAGGTTAGCATAAGCCTAAAAGTGAAATCTAAGCATGACCCTGGAAACAGAATTGTGAAGCTCTGACATACAAAGGGCGTATAAGTCATCACTCCCAACCTTACAATAAGAAAATAACTTGACAAACGGACAAAAAAATAAATCAATGACTTTTCTTAGAGCCGTCAGAGACTGAGATTACAGGGCAAAGTACCTCCTTGACATCTTGGAGACAGTTGTTTCCAGAAAGCCACTAGCATCTGCTCACCTAAAGGAGAAGCCACTGGACGGATGAACTGGGAGGAACATGTAAACGGCCACTCTGGTGAATTGCTGGGGCTGAGCACACACACCAGTATCTGGGGTCTGCAGAAGCAGACACCTACTGTTATCACTTTCCACACAGATATCCTACCAGTTCTCACAACAGAAATCCATGGAAGATTCCTCATGGCTTCAGCAGAGAGAGAGGAAGAGTGATCTCGGTGAAATTCACCCAGAACCTTCTTTATAGCAAAAGCTTACTGTCCAGGAAGAAAGACTCTGTGAGAGCTTTATACCAGGTGGGAAGAGTGCCCTCCCATTCTGGAACCTCTAGTCTTCTTGTCTTACCTATAGGCATACACACACACACACACACACACACACATACATATATGTATATAAAACAAAGCCAACACAGCAAGGGCCTTAAGGAAATAGACTGTGGGGCACTGCAGCCAAGGAGGTGAGTAGGAAACAGGAAAATCTGCACCACTGGTGAACACTTAGAGTGTGGAAGCTGGGGCTTCAAGAAACAGGCCAACAAAATGCTGAGATTTAATCCGGAGGATATGGAATGCTCCCTTCCCCAGCGCCTTACCCCAACACCAACTGGGCTGGCCATAACAGTGGATTCCAGCTGAAGGAGCTCCAAGGCGCTCTGAAGAACAGAACCTAGGGAAGCCCCAAGTCAAGAGAGGAGGCAAAGACATGGACATTGGAGGATTTTAAAGTCTCCAGGAACTACGGCTGTAGCAGACACCCGGCTATCCTCACACTAAAAGTGCATGTCCCTCAGTTCCTGTGATGCAATACAATGCCTGGCTTTCAAAAGAATTTACCACATGTGCCAAAAGGCTAGAGATGATTAATTATCAGGACCAGACACAGATACGATACACACATGGGAATTATCATACAAGGAATTTAAAATAAGTATGATTATGTCTGTAATCTCAGCACTTTGGGAGGCCAAGGCAGGGAGATTACCTGAGATTAGGAGTTCAAGACCGGCCTGGCCAACATGGTGAAACCCTTTCTCTGCTTAAAATACAAAAAATCAGCTGGGCGTGGTGGTACATGCCTATAATCCCAGCTACTCAGGAGGCTGAGGCAGGAGAATCCTTTGAACCTGGGTGGTGGAGGTTGCAGTGAGCCAAGATCATGCCACTGCACTCCAGCCTGGGCGACAGAGATGAGACTCTGTCTCAAAAACAAAACAAAACAAAAAATACAAAAAATCATTGAGACTGCAGATAGGTCAACAGACGCTTCCTAAATCAAAACATGTAGAAGAAAATAATGAAACATAGAGAACAGAATCCCCAAGACCTATGGGGCAAATTCAGAAGTATCATGGACACCTAAATGGAATACTAGGGGGGTGAGAAAGAACTAAGCAAAACAAATACTTGAATTAATAATTGCCAAAATCTTTCCATAATGAATAACACACACCAAACCACAGACACACAATGTTAGAGAATGTGAAGCAACACACATATTAAAAACAAAAAAGAATCCACACACAGGCCTATCATATTCAAACCATAGTAAATTAAAGACAATGAGAAAATCTTGTTAAAGCAGAGAAGGGGAAATCTTAACTACAGAGAAAGGAGGATAAGAATTGCAGTGTACTTCTCATTAGCACAAAATTGTTCAGGTGGGAAATAGAGTGAAATATTTAAACAGTTGAAAGTAAAAGAAATACCAACTTAAAATTCTATATGGAGCAAAGTTATCCTTCAAAATGGAGGAGAAAAAAGACTTTCTCTGACCTCAAAAACAGAGAAATCATCTCCAGTAGTCCTGTGCTCCAAAAAATGGCAGTAGTTCTTCAGGCAGGAAAATAGTATTAGAAACTTGCCTCTGCATGAAAAAAAGAACATTAGGGAAGGAATGAACAAAAAATAAGACTCAACTCCATGTTGTTTACGAGATTACATGTTAAATACAAGAATCAGATAGGTGTAAATTAATCACGACAGCTTGGTGTTAGTGGGTCTTATCGCATGAAAATGTGTGAAACCTCACTGAAGGAGAAGGGGGAAAGGTGCTGACCTAAGAAACTTTGGGAGTGAGCAGAGTCTGAAAGACTAAAAGCAGAATGGACTGCATGTAAGTACTGTGCCCAAGTGGACAGGTTGTTTCCCGTGGGGACACAGGGTAACGATTCTGAAACTGCTGTGGATGTACCGAAATTGAACAGTGACGTGAACGGCTGGTGGCTGGTGGCGGGTGGAGCCAGGTTTCTCACTGCTAGAGAGAAGGCCACAGGAAAGGAAGGCGACACGGCAAGGAGAACCCACGTAGTAATGGATTAGAACTAAAAACACGTGAGCAGAGAAAGAAGCCCAGAAGGTGTGAGACTGGCTCCAGGCCGCCTCACAGGAGAACTTGCAGTGTTGATGTGACAGCATCTGAATGTGGAATAAAGAAAAGCGGGAAACCTGAAAACCACACTTTATCTTCATCATAACCATGTCCACAGCAAGCTCTACACAGACAACAATTATTTTTAAAGTTAACTATTATCAGCATAAATACTTTAACCTTATGTGAGCCTCCTAATGGATTGTGGACATTACACACCTGGCTATTTTTTGTATTTTCAGTAGAGATGGGGTTTTACCATGTTGGCCAGGCTGTTCTCAAACTCCTGAGCTCAAGTGATCCTCCCACCTCGGCCTCCCAAAGTGCTGGGATTGCAGGCAGTACTGTCCTTTCTGATCAGCCATCTAGAGCATTTCCACTCCAGGCCTGAGAATCTTCTGGGTCTCCGATCTGCCTGCACCAGCCTGGTTCTTCATCATACGACAGGGCCCCTGAATTCTCTGCCAGGCGACACTAGGAAAGGATGTTCCTTGGGTCAAGTCTAGAGACAAGTGCATGACATTTTCAGTCTCTGTTTGAAATCATGGCTTGAATTTCACAAACAAAGTCTTTGTCATCATTGCATATGCTTCTATGGGACTCCTTAATGCTTCCAAAGTTTATGCCTCACCTCCCAAATACACTACAAGTTTATTGCAGAAAAGCTCCCACCCACTTCTGTTTCTGGATACGCCTGCAAGACAGGGCCAAAGATAGCATATTAAACAGGGTAGCTATTCCAGAATTCAACATCAACTTCTTCATTTTATAGATCAGCCAGCTGAGAAAAGCTGAGAATTTAAAAGATCTAAGGTATGTGCCACTAAATGTCCATACAAAAATAAAAGAAAATATGATCATCTGAATAGTTCTGTTATAAAGACTTCATATTCAGAGACATTTAGAACCTCCGTTAAAGTTAAAGTTTGTTTTCCAGATGTCAGTCAGGAGACGAAGCCAGCTACAGCTGATAAACGTATGTTTTAGACAAGCACAGTTTTCTATTCCTTGTACGTTGATGAAAGGGTTTACATATTTGCAATTATTTTGAATATACATCAAGACAAGTGGTTTCCTGGGGTGCTAGCAATCTGAAGAGAAAGCAACATTTTTCACAGCAGGAATCTTTTCAGGGCTGTGTTCCCACCTGCTGTTCTAGTTTATGTATTCAGTGCATAATATCTCCAATGACAGATTTTATGTGTCTAAAAATAATGTATGTGTGAAAAGTAATAAAATATGGAAAAGAAACTTCAAATTTGTGCTGCAACCATAGCAGAACTTACTATGTAAAAGTAATATAATACTCTGAAAATTTAGCCATGCATTGATATGTACACAGCAGAAGTAGCCTTAATTACATAAAGTCAGATCAGAATAAAATATACGCCGGTCATTCTATATTAGCGTATCATTTGACTTAAGTGTACCAGAAATCTTGCCTACCCTGCTGGGCTGCTGTGCTGGTTAGCATTCCACTGGAAAAATGTCTCTGAGGGTTTAAGGCATTTCCAAAAAAGTTCCTCATTTGTCTACAGGTGTGCATCCTTGAATCATTAGGCCCATTTTCACATTAGCAGAGAAAGAAGCCCAGAAGGAGTGAGACTGGCTCCAGGCTGCCTCACAAGGGACCTCACAGTGTTGACCTGAGAGCATCTGAATGTGAAATAAAAAAAGAAAAGCAAGAAACCTGTGAAAACTACACTTCATCTTCATCATACCTTGTCTACAGCAAGCTTTACACAGAGAACAACTTTTTTTTTTTTTTTTTTTTTAGAGATGAGGTTTCACCATTTTGGTCAGGCTGGCCTTGAACTCCTGACCTCATGATCCACCCGCCTCGGCCTCCCAAAGTGCTGGGATTACAGGCGTGAACCACCTCGCCTGGTGAGAACAACTGTTTTTAAATTGAACTATTATCAACATAAATACTTTAACCTTATATTGGGGGGAAATTGGGGAGGGACGAGGGGGTGGGGAGTTGGGGAGAGATAGCATGGGGAGAAATGCCAGATATAGGTGAAGGGGAGGAAGGCAGCAAATCACACTGCCATGCGTGTACCTATGCAACAATCTTGCATGTTCTTCACATGTACCCCAAAACCTAAAATGCAATAAAAAAAATACTTTAACCTTACATGAACCTCCTAAGGGATTGTAGACACTACTATTTTCTATTTACTATAAAACTTGGACCAACCCTAGTTTGCTTAGATCCTAAAACCAGACTAAAACCCAAATTTAAATATTGTTCTTAAAGATGACAACATTATAAAGAATATATACATATATTAGTTTGTAAATATAAGTATTAAGGCAAGTTATTCTCTCTCTCAATGAAGTTTGAGGTAGTTACACACATATACATATATGTCCTTAAATGTACATACAGTGCCATAAATTTCATTAAGAATTTTATTTAATTCAATTCATATTGGAGTTTGTGAATCTATTTACTAATTTCTCTTCAAAAACTGCAAACACCAGAAGTAAATTAATTGCCTACGAATGATCAAATAAGGTGATTTCACATAATTTCAGACTTTAAATTTTTTCCAAAACAATTATACAGAAATTATAAAATCCTTTACTTATGTTTCCCAATTATTACTATTTTATTGCATTTGCTTTATCATTTTCTCTCCCTCTCTGAATATTTAATAGTTCAGCATGTATTTCCTGCAAACAATTGAACATCATCACAGTGCAATCATAAAAATTAAGAAAGTAACACTAAAACAATTCTGCTACAAAACTAAAGCCATTTTCCTGATTTTTCTAATTGTTCCAGACTGTTCTTTATGGCAAAATAAAACCCAGGATCCAGCTGTCATGTCTCTGTAATCCGCGTAAGTCTGGAAGACTTTCTCCTTCTCTGTGTTTCACAGCCTTTGCAGAGCGCACAGGTTGGCAGAGCGCAGACCAGCAGTTTCCTCAGGTGTCTTTCTGTGGCACAGTCTGAGCACAAGCAGCATCGGATCCCTCTCGGCACATCACACCACCTGCAGTGGACTGGAGGAAATTTTCGTTCTGAGGTTAAAACACCTGTGTGGGAACAGCTGGGACAGGGTTCCAGGGACACCCAGCTGGCCTTTGGGAAGGGATGCCTGGGTGCAATCGTCAGTGTAGGTTTTGTGCATAGTAAGGAAAATCCAGAGCTCCAATGGTGAACCTGCAACCATAGAGTTAAGTAGAGCCTTCTAAAGCTCAGTCTTGCTCTCTTTTTTTCTCTGCCTACTTTGTATCCACCAAGTTGCTGGTGCTGAGATTAGTCTTATTATTTACGGTCTAACTGAAATGGAAATAGAAACTCATTTTAAACTGAAGGGAAAAATGGTAAAATAGGCTCTTTCCTAATAAACCAAACTGCCATAGGAACTGCCTGACTGGAATTTTGGTCCTCGGCCGTCCTTGATTATCTATTGGTGCAAACAAAGCTTAGCCACATAAACAAGTTCCAATTTTGTGATAAGAATGATTTTGATCCCACTATCTTTGATAAAATGGTGAGTTAGTAGTGCTGTCTCATG
Organism: Cebus imitator; assembly: GCF_001604975.1. NCBI lineage: Eukaryota > Metazoa > Chordata > Mammalia > Primates > Cebidae > Cebus > Cebus imitator. Next base: position 8,901,129 of record NW_016107364.1, on the reverse strand, counting down.
GCTAAAATTCCAAAGTAAAAGCTACTGGGGCCAGATGTGGTGGCTTACACCTGTAATCCCAGCATTTTGGGAGGCTGAGGTGGGCAGATCGTTTGAGGTCAGGAGTTCCAGATCAGCCTGGCCAACATGGAGAAACTCCGTCTACAGTAAAAATCCAAAATTAGCTGGGCATGGTGGTGGGCACCTGTAATCCCAGATACTTGGAAGGCTGAGGCAGAAGAATTACTTGAACCTGGGAGGCAGAGGGTGCAGTGAGCCAAGATCACGCCACTATACTCCGGCCTGGGTGACAAGACACTCTGTCTCAAAAAAAAAAAAAAAAAGCTATTGGATATTTGTGTGTGTGTGTGTGTACATGTGTATTATGTTGTATGTTATGTCTAGCATACTAACAAATGGTTTATAAGTAATGAGTACTCATAAATTAAGTCCACATGCTCTTTAAGTTCACACAGATTTAGTACCCTTTGATAAATAAAAATTATTTTGAAATTATTGATATGATCCAAAAAATTGTGTTATTTTTCCCAAGTGCCTCCATGAAAATGAACACCGGTTTTCACTTCACGCCACACAGTAGTCATCTGACTTATCGTTCGGCCAACTGTCTGGTCTCTTTTGTGTCTAAGCAAATTGAGGTCATGAAGGGATATGAACAGCTAGGCTTCCAGCCAGGAGATAACTGGTGAAAATTTCACTCCTCTAATGAGCCCCAGGTCAACACCCAAATTCAGCATGAAGAATGTATAGAAGATGAACCTTTGACCTTCAGAACTTCTTAAGAATGGGAGTGAACACAGATAAAAGGGGATTTGTCGCGTGGTGTAGCGCCCCTGTAATAGCTGCATTTCTACCCTACTCTAACTCTGCTTATCTTTAAGAAACCGGATGCCTGTGATAACAAAAATTCCCTTTGTAACCACACCAGCTGAAACTGGTTAGAGCCAAGACAGCCAAGCAAACCATTTCAAAAAGACCTCAGGCTTCATTACCATCTCATTTCCGGGCTAAGTGACATTCCCACCAGCACCATGACAGTTGACAATCCCCATGACAATGACTGGAGCAGCCATATAAGGACAAAAAGGAAGGCAGCACTGAGGCCGGGAAAGTTCACTTCCCATTTCTGGAAAAGACATGGATATTCTTCCCCTTCCTTTTAGTGTCCAACCCCTTCATTAGAGAAACCCTATATTTTAACCCCCTCATCCCATGCTGGTTGAGACGTTCATCTGTGAGCTGTGCTCCCACCTCAATTCCATGGCCGTCAAATAAAGCCTGTGCTGCTTGACACTCCCCTTTCTGTTTGTGCACTGGCTTCATGACACCAATCAAAGACAGACCTCCTATTGTGAGGGGCCAGCTTCGTCAGTAACATGAAGTTGATTAAGATCATCTGTATGGCTCAATTAGCAAATAGAAACTACAATTTTGAGTCCTTAATCACGGCCAGTCATAGTTTCTTCCACTTAACTGGCATAGCCCCTATTCACCATCCCCACAGTCCTATCTGTTCTGGTGTATGTGTCTTATTTACAAAGGTAGAAATAGAAATACCATTGTATGATGGAATTGCCCAGCACATTCATACATGGGTTGTGAGCCATGCATTGGACTCCAGAAGGCAACACAATGGAAGATGGAAAAGAAACATCAGCAGAAGGAAAGGAAGCGAAGCAGGGCGTCCCCTTGCACGGCCGCTGGGGAGGGGGAGCCGCCATTGTCCTGAAAATGGAAGTGCCTATGGAGACAACGGGAGCTGAGCCATTAGTCGCCAAATTAACCCTTCAGGAATTCCTGATGGAATTTATACTCATATCAGTTAGCGCTGTTTCAGTTAGGCTTTGAGCAATAATGAGTAGGATTCTGTAGCTATCATTGTAATTGAAGACCTGTTAATGAAGAAGCAAAGCCTAGCATCTCTTTCATCTCAAATATGAATACTGGTTTTACAACAACCACATTTCGCACATCCATAAACTGAAGATGCAGAAGTTTACCAAGTGTCTTAACTTCTCATCTGGATGCTCTGGCCTTATGCTCTCTTCATGTGAAACAGAGAAACTCTCAATATTTTTTCTAGCCTTTATGTTTTGATGTCTGAAATGGAAATATCACTTCTAGTTCTTAGTTATCCCAGAGATGTATCAGACAAATTGGATGATGTTGACAGTGTGCTCATTGGTTTCCAGAGAAAGATACTAGGTAAATCTATTAGCATTAACAGGGTCTCCCTAAGAAGTACTGTGATAAGTGGAAACATGAGAAATCCACTTTTTAAAATGGGAATGAAAGCCATTCTAGGAGTTCTTGGGTTTATGTGATAAATCAGTGTTAGCTGGAATAGGCTATGTAGTAAAGAAATGTTTCCTTTAACACATTTAGGGTTTACTAATCACAGCAGGATGACATACTATAGCATTCAACATTTCAAATTGCTATGAAGGATTCTGAACTTTCTTGACCAACTATCTCTTTTAAGTATAAGAAGTATTATTATTGCACATAGTTGCCTAACAATAACAGTTTTACATGAGGTAAAATGTTTATCTAAAAAGAAATCTAACATTAAAATAAGGCTTAATATTTATTTCTTATTTTAATTGAGGAAAACAGGGGATATTTACATTCTAATATCTTACCCTTATTTTACTTTAAGAAATGCATTTGAACTTTAATTAGGCAAATTCAGTTTGTATACACAAAAAACCTTACTAACCAAAAATAAATAAATAAATAAACTTTTTAATTTGTTGGTATGAGGCACTGTGAAGCCTACAGTAGCAATTTGAATAGACACTACCTAGAAATAGATAAAATCCTGAAAGGAGACATATTTACCACCACCATCATCACCGTCGCCATCATCAAATCACCATCACCACCGTTACCATGATTCTAATCACCACCAACATCACCATCACTACTGCCATCATCAAATCACCATTACCACTGTTACCATGATTCTAATCACCGCCATCATCATCATCACTACTGCCATCAACACCATCACTACTGCCATCATCAAATCACCATCACCACCGTTACCATGATTCTAATCACCGCCACCATCATCACCACTACTGCCATCATCACCACTACTGCCATCACAATTAGCAAAGAAAATGTTTATATAGGGCTTACTTTGCACTGGCCCCATTTAAAGTACTGTTGTATATTAACATAATGATCTTGTGACCTAGGTGCTATGATTATTCCCATTTTGCAGATGAGAAAACTAAAGAACAGAAAGAATAAATAACTGTTCTGCTTGAAAAAAATCTTGATTCAAATCCAGGGCTTCTGGCTCTTGTCATTTCTAATAAAATATTTATTTAATATGAGGAAAGACAGTCTCCTTCACAGCACAATTTTGGAATCTACAAAGAACTTAAACTAATTTACAAAAAAAAAAAAAACCAACACCATCAAAAACTAGGTGAAGGATATCAACAGACACTTCTCAGAAGAAAACATTTATGTGACCATCGAACATACGAAAAAAAGCTCATCATCACTGGTCATTAGAGAAATGCAAATCAAAACCACACTGAGATGCCATTTCATGCCATTTAGAATGGCGACCATCAAAAAATCTGGAGGCAACAGATGTTGGAGAGGATGTGGAGAAATAGGAACACTTTTACCCTGTTGGTGGGAGTGTAAATTAGTTCAACCATTGTGGAAGACAGTGTGGCGATTCCTCAAGGACCTAGAAATAGAAATTCCATTTGACCCAGCAATCCCATGACTGGGTATGTACCCAAAGGATTATAAATTGTTCTGTTATAAAGACACATGCACACATATGTTCATTGCAGCACTGTTTACAATAGCAAAGACTTGGAATCAACTGAAATGCCCATCAGTGATAGACTGGATAAAGAAAATATGGCACATATACACCATGGAATACTATGCAGCCATGAAAAGGGATGAGTTCATGTCCTTTGCAGGGACATGGACAAAGCTGGAAAACATCATTCTCAGCACACTGACACAGGAACAGAAAACCAAATACCACATGTTCTCCCTCATAAGTGGGTGTTGAACAATGAGGACACATGGACACAGGGAGTGGAACATCACACACCAGGGCCTGTTGGGGGTGGCGGTGCTAGGGGAGGGATAGCAGGGTGTGGGGGGATTGGGGGGGAATCACGTTAGGAGAAATACCTAATGTAGATGACAGGGGAATGGATGCAGCAAACCACCATGGCATGTATATACCTATGTAACAGTCCTGCAGGATCTGCACATGTACCCCAGAACTTCAAGTATAATAATAAAAAATGAAAAAAAAAGTGAGGTTTAGTCATTTAAAATTGCATACTTGCAATGCTTCGATAAAGAATTATTTCATTTTATTTTCATTTTAAGCATGTATTCCTAAGTGCTATTTGAATTAGTATCCCATAGAAAAGGTATATTTTAAATTATATAAACAAAACACTTCCAAAAAAGAAATTCTTAGTAAAATGCTTCCACAAAATATTTTTTCAATCAGACAGTAGTTATTTAAACATATTTTATAAATTCATGACCGTACTGTATCTAAATAATTATCATATCAAATGTCAGAAGCTGAGGTAACTATCTGGAAAAGACTGATACATTTTTGTCAAGATGATTAACCTACATATGAATGTATGTTCTTTATTCCACAATATGCCTACAAAATTTCACAAGAACAATACTAACACCAACAATATGAAGTGACTTATATAGGAAAGAAAATCATCAGGTTGACATGAGACTTTCAACAGTGATACTTTATGTCAAAGACAGTGGAGTCACATATTTAAGATGCTCAAGGCTGGGCATAATGGCTCACGCCTGTAATCCCAACACTTTGGGAGCCCGAGGTTGGTGGATCACCTGAGGTCAGGAGTTGGAGACCAGCCTGGCCAACATGGTGAAACCTTGTCTCTACTAAACGTACAAAAATTAGCCAGGTGTGGGGGTGCACACCTGTAATCCCAGCTACTCGGGATGCTGAAACAGGAGAATCTCTTGAGCCCAGGAGACGGAGGTTGCAGTGGGCCAAGATTGTGCCATTGCACTCCAGCCTGGGCCAAAAAAGCAAAACTCTGTCTCAGAAATTTAAAAAAAGATGCTCTAGAAAAGAAAATGTGAGAGAGTTTCACATACAGCTGAATTAACTTTCAAGAAGAAAGGGACATAAAAAGGAATATGAACAGGCAAGAACTTAGAGAGTTTTGTTCCCATGGAATGTTCCTGAAGATTCTTTCTGATAACTCACTTCAGACACCCAAAATCACTGGAGAAACAATGGCACAAAGGCTGAAGGTGAGCATTAGATGCTATTTTACATTTGTTTATCTGTAGGTGGCCAGTGGATCATTGCTGTTTTCCTTTTATTGAAAGTCAACCATTTTCTGAGATTATATGTGAGGATTGTTAATTTTGTGCTGATTTTCCTAGGTACACAGAGAGCCCTTCTGATATTGTCAGCTCTTTTATTCCAAGAAAATTTTCATAAAATATATTTGTTTTCATCCATTGCTTGGATATTCTTTTCAGAAATTCTGAAATTTTACTTGAAATTATATATAATTACCTCTTTGTGCTGCAAAAAAAATGTTAAAGTGAAAGAAATACTGTCTTCTCTTGATCATCCCTATTTTCCTTAAGTTCTATTCATAACACAGTTTGAGTTGTTCTTGTTCTAACACAAAGACTAGACAGACAGATGGCTCCACTGAACAGCCAGGAGAAGGTGAAACAGTTCCCTGCACTCCAGTGAGGCCTGAGATAAGGATGACACACTGCACCCTATTGAGTGACACGTGGGTCATGACACATTGACTTTTCATCACAAGGACAGCTAGGAATAAAGACCTGGAGCGGGGAGTGACAGCTCTGGCAGGGAACTGCGTGAGGATGGCTTTTACATTTAGACCACACTCCTTCATATCTCTGCATGCATGCTGTCTACAATGGACTGTGAATCTGTGGGAATGACAAACTATGGGAATGATATGTACTCAATTCTCAGCCATCTGTAAGAAAAACGCAACTTACATACTTACGTAGCCAGGGAAAAATCCAAACCCCTTTCAAGTTATGGAAAGTAGTTATTTGAGTCATGCATGTGCAGAGTTACTTCTTTTAAAAAATCAGAGTAATAGAATAAATGGATTTTATAGGATGGCATGAGCTAGGAGACAGGAGTCCAGAACAGTGTCAGCAGGGAACTGAGCTGATTGGATTCAGTAATTCAGGGGCTAATGCAAAAGAGCAAGCAGCAAATGATAGGAGAATTTTAATCCAGAAGACAGCTGCGCATGTGAGCAGAGGTGTGTGTGGATCTATCTCACCTAAAAGAAAGCAAGCCCACTCAACCTGTGCCCCACTGTCCACAGGAACCCCTACCAAGCTCTATTTGTCTCCCCCAAACCGCTCTCTGAGCTGTGGGGAAGGAGGAAGCCCCTGGCTTCTCCCCTGGGAGCTTCCCACACTCAAAGTACCTCCTTGAGGAAGGGATTAGGAGCCTCCTCCAGCCCCTGAACAGGGGTACTCAGCACAGAGCTCACCCCTCTGAAAATGCTTTCTCAGTCACATGTTTCCACTAGAAACATACAGAAAGCATCCTTCTGAATCCACTCACTTCTCTAACCACACAAACAGCAAGAAGAAGGACAGGAAAAAATTGCCCACCAACCTAATTAACACAAAATAAATCTGTGGACTGTCAATCACATGTAAGGGGTGCCAAAAGCAACAAAGCCCAAGAACATTTCCATAAATCCTAAAGGGAGCCAAGGACATGCTAACAGGTGAGAAGAGGGGTACAGAGATTTCAGAAATTGTCAAGACCAAGCACAGTCAGGAGAGGGCCACCCCAAGAAGGACCCACTGAAGGCAGCATCAGCTTAGATGAAAGTCCAAGGGCTGCAGGGAAGAGGAGGAAGGGGACGCCTGAAGGCGGAGATCTGGCAGGTATCAGAAAGCAACGTAACAAGGCACCTTCTAAAAATCAGGGACTCTTGAGGGGTCTGAGTCTGGTTGGGTCCTCAGAGATAGCTGAAGCATCGCTGCACCCCCATGTTCCTCTGACCATATAGGTGCCCACAGGGACCTTCTGTAAGTTTAGCAAACAGAATCCAATGGCACACCCCATGACCAGAGAAAGTGTATTCCAGAGATGCAAAGGGGCATTAGGAAATCTGTTCTGTTATCCATATTAGTAGGTCTGAGAACAAAAAGTTGTCGGACAATCTATATGGATATTGAAAACTCTTGACAAAACACGTCTATCCTTAATTTTAAAAAATTAAATATCAAATAAGGTATTGGATTTCACTTACTGTGAGTCAAAGGAAATACTTTCATTCAACTCAGAAAAAAGACAAAAATAGTCACTATCACTGTTAGTATCTACTGCAAATATTTGCTAAAGCAACTAGACAAAAAAAGAAATTGGATATCCAAAAGCTAGTAAAAACGAGTAAAATATGTTAAGCTCCTTTTTGCAGATTGCATTTATACATATATGATCCGACATAATCCACTGAAAAATTACTACAAAGGATAAAAAGTTAGTAAGCTCACAGGACAAAATGAAGTACAGAAATCAGTCATCCCTCTGTAATGGTCAACACATCACCATCCAGGGACATAGAAACCAGCTAGAAAGTACAAGGGAAGAAAAGACACTGCTAGCAAGAATAGCAACCAAACGGAGAAGAAAATGCCTTGGATGCCTCTTAACAGGAAAGGTAAAGCAAAAACAAACAGAAGTTGATAAAAATCTGAAAGACACACAAGTAGATTTGAACATAAGGAACAGCATGCAGGCTGACCTCAGATATATTGTGGGTTCCATTCCAGACCCCTGCAAACATCACAGCAAAGCCAGTCACACAAGGGTTTTGTTTCCCAGTGCATTTAAAGTTGTGTTTATGGTATACTGCAGTCTATAAAGCATGCAACAGCACTGTGCCTACAAAACAATGCACACTCCCTAATTAAGTATTTTATTGATACAAATGCTGGCATTCATCCCAGCGTTCAGCAAGTCCTAATCTTTTGTGGTGGAGATGCTTCGGCGTTGATGGCTGCTGAAGGTTGGGTGGCTGCGGAATTTTATTAAAATAAGGTGACAATGAAGTTTGCTGCATTAATTGTGCCTTTTGTGAAAGATTTCCCTGCAGCATGCAAGGCTTCCTGATACCATTTTACCCACAGTAGGACTCCTTTCAAAGCTGGAGTCCATCTCTCAAAGCCCTCCGCCACTTCACCCAATTAAACTTACGTAGTATTTTAAATCTTTTGTTGTTAGTTCAACAGTGTCCGCAACACCTTCACCAGGAGTACATTCCACTTAAGAAACCACGTTCTTAGCTCATCTGCAAGAAGCGATTTTTCATCCTTTCAAGTCTATCATGAGATCGCAGCAATTCAGTCCGCTCTTCAGGTCCTACTTCTCTCAGTTCTCACGCGATTTCCACACCTGCAATCACTTCCTCCACGGAAGGTCTGAACCCTGCAAAATCATCCAGGAGAACTGAAATAAACTTTTTGAAACTCCTGTGAATGTTCATATTTTGATCCTGACCCACAACTCCCAAACGTTTCTACTGGCGTCTAAAATGATGAATCCTTTCCTGGTTTCATCTTGCCCAGACCCATCAGATGAATCACTATTTACAGCAGCCTAAAGAAATGTCTTTCTTTTTCTGCATGTATTCCTTTTTGACATTTTTTAAATGTATTTGTGTATTTATTAACAAATAATAATTTTACACATTTATGGAGCACATAGTGATGTTTGATACACATAAAATATGATGATCAGATCGGGGTAATTGTGTGTCCATCATCTGAGACATTTCGCAGTTCTGCATGTTGGAAAAGTTTAATATCCTCCTAGCTATTTGAAACTGTATAATGTGTTACTCTAGTCATCCTACAGTAGAATCAGACCCTAGAATTTATTCTTCCTATCAAACTGTAATCTCGTATCCTTTAGCAAATTTCTCCCTATCCCTCCCTTCTTCCTGCCCTTCCCAGCCGCTAGGTCCCTCTGTTCTACTTTTTACTTCTACAAGATAAACTTTTTAGAGCTTCCACACAGGAGTAAGCACATGCAGCATTTCAACCTTCTTTTCTAGCTTATTTCACTCCACATACTGTCCTCCAGTTTCATCCATGATGCAGAGAATGACAGGATTTTATTCTTTTTGTGGTCGAGTGGCACTCTGTGGTTATGTATACCACATTTCCTATATTTCTTAAATAATAATCCTCAAAAGTCGAAATGACTCCTTGATCCATGGGCTGCAGAATGGATGTTGGGTTAGCAGGCATGAAATCAGCATTAAAATATGGAGATCCAGAGCTCGTCCCTGGCGGGAATGTAAATGTGTGAAATCAGGATGAACATTAGTTGGGTTAATGTGGCAAGGTCGCAGATATTTACAACCTGTGGCTCAGAAATTCTACTTCCAGGTGCAAAACACAGAGAATTCTTGCTTATGGGCTCTGGAATGAGGCAGGGAAAAGGTCACAGCAGGAGAACCGCATCGTAGGAAAAGATGGGGGCAGGTGCAGAAAGGGTAGGGCAAATGAGCATTGCAGGGTATTCACAGGACGCATCCTACGCAGAAAACAAAATGAACGCCACAGAGCTAACTTTGTCTTGTCTTGAGTTGAAAAGAATATGCATGTATGACACAAAGAAGAAGCAAAGAAAGATGATTTAGGGTTTTGGTGGTGTAGGAATAGGGAGAAAAGGCAGGTGGACTCCACAATAAATAGGAATTGCCTGAAACCGGCTAGTGCGTGGGGTCCCACACAGTTGTATTCTTCCATCCTTATGCTCAGTCTGTAAGGATTTATGTATATTCAGTGCTGTTAAAACAATCACACAAAAAGCCTGCTTTCTTCATCCCCTCTTGAGCTCTGGGCATCTTGCTTGCTAAGGGCAGTGCTGAGAAGTGGCAGCCAGATCTGGGCCACTTGGTTCTGCATATCCCGCAGAGGTGGCCACTTTCTCTCCAGACTCTGTGGCATCAGTACCTTTGATCTCAGGGTCTCAGCCAACACCCCTACTGTATCCTCCACGACAGTCCCATGTGGTAGAAACCGTCATTACTGAGGCCCAATCACCTTAATCAAGGGCTAGGGCAGGCTGGCCTGGCGTCCAGGCTCGGCCACGTCTCTGCCCTTCACCCCTAGGCTGCAATCGCCTTAATCAAGGGCTAGGGCAGGCTGGCCCGGCGTCCAAGCTCGGTCACGTCTCTGCCCTTCACCCCTGGGCTGCAGTCACCTTAATCAAGGGCTAGGGCAGGCTGGCCCGGTGTCCAAGCTCGGTCACGTCTCTGCCCTTCACCCCTGGGCTGCAGTC
>NW_016107364.1:8881069-8890327 GCF_001604975.1 Cebus imitator | reverse complement strand
GGCAGGCTGGCCCAGCGTCCAAGCTCGGTCACGTCTCTGCCCTTCACCCCTGGGCTGCAGTCACCTTAATCAAGGGCTAGGGCAGGCTGGCCCGGCGTCCAGGCTCGGCCACGTCTCTGCTCATCACTCCTGAGCTGGCACCACCTCCCTCAGCTCCCTGGACCTGACTTGTTTAAAGGCACATTTTGTTCTTCGAGTAATTCTCATGGCTCTTTAGTTGTATTAAGGTTATTACTAGTGTAGTTCTCATTTTAAAACTCATTTTACAGTATTAAATTTTTTAAAACCTAAATGTTTAGATACATTTTATGGCTTCTTGGAGATTCTCTATTAAATTTTAAGCCAACCCAGTAGGAATATTTTTAGACTAAAACTCAGTTGTAAATGACAGCTGATGTTCTATTACAGAATAAGCTTTCTTTACATGTTTTACTATTAATATAATTTACATATACACACACTATGTGTATATATGCATACATATCAAATTAAAACAAACTGCGTATCCTGATTCCTAACACATTCATAGTGAAAGTAAATAATTTCCCACTCTTGTTACCTTCCTATCATTGAATTCCTTACTCATTGCAGAAGAAAAACACCTCAGAAATATTAATCGTTTCAATAGTTTCCTTAAGATTACTTTAGAATATATATTGTACTGTTGATACAAACTTTATCATCAAGACGGGCTCACCATGCAAGACCTTACACAGGTTAGCTTGTCATTCTTTTAATACTCATCGTGTTGTAGGAATTACTGTCTCCATTAGACCTGGGGAAGCAAACCTCAGAGCAGAGTGACTAAGTCAGGGCTGGACATCTAAGGCACGCTGGAGTCAAGGATGGAATTGCTTGGTCTTTCCAGTGTCCCATCCTTTTTCTGGGTATGCTGTAAAAGACACAACTGTCATATAGTGATAACTCATACCTCAAAGTGTTCATTTCAGGATTATTTGAAATAATCTGTAGGGAGCACTTACACAATATCTGGTTTAAATAAATCACTCCAAGAATTTCAGTGTTTATTACTATGCTGCGTATAGTATTATTTTATCCATCGAGAAAAACTAAACCACGTAATAGGGTCAGGTTTCTGTTTTGACTTGGTTTGACTTGGTTTTTCAAACTGGAGTTATAGAGGCCACAGTCTTGAGAGACCGTGGCTCAGCCTTGAGCAGAAGAAAGAGGAGATTGTTGGAAACACACAGTAAGACCTGAGACCTCTCATGGTGTCACCATTCATGTCCTGCCTTTCCTAAGAAAACGAAATTATCCGTGTTGATAACACTGTAAGCTTTTTTGAAAATCAAATGTGCTATGCAGAGAAAAGCTCTTTGGAAAATTTTACAGTTAAGTTTGAAAGACACTTTTATTATCAACATCGCCAGTGACAGAGAGAAAAAATCTGAACTTTATCCTTCACATTTCTGTTACTGAAAATTCTTAATTTTGGAATAGATATCAAAAATTTGACTGCAGGGAGGGAATTAGATTGAGAGCTCATCTGTCCCTGCATTGGGCAGTAAGTATTAATTGTCTACTATGTGATGGGAAAGACGGAGTGCTTGTGCCATGGATAGACCAGGAAGTATCGTGGCCCCGCTCCCATGAGCCCGTTTCCAGAACTGTGACAAGTTCTACAAAGGAGACACATGGGGTATCAGGAGCCCATGAACAGAGAGGCACTGCTCAGAGGACACCGGGAGAATGCTCCCTGGGGACCCCTCCCTAACTGGAGACCTGCAGCTTTGTGGTCAGTCCACATGTGGACTGTGGCAGGAATTGGTCCACGGAGACAGAGAGGGGTGCTGGCACCTAGGCAGAATGAATGGCATGGATTCAGGGGACTGCAGGCCTGAGGGAGGATGAAGAGCAAAACAGCAGAGGAAGAACAAGACTGCAACAGTATGTAACAGAGCTGGTCCCTTCTGTAAGAACCAGGGATTCATGGGCCAGGGCACCATGCAGGGCCGTGAACATGCAAGTCACTGCCCCAACTGAGCATCTAGGAGGGAAATGCTTACCTGCAGCCTCTGTTTGCCCTTGGTCAAGGATATCCCCTTGGGAGGGGTTCCCTAGCCCTGCCAGGTGCATGCGTCCACCAGAAGAGGAGTCCTGGGGCATCTAAGCCTGTCACAGCGTCACGCCAGCAGGAGCCTCAACAAGCAGATTCGGTTAAAAGTGTTTATTATATAAACTTGTTAACATTACTGCCTGGGGGAAACATGACATTCAAATAGTGTCTCTCATTTATTTTGTCTTTTTACGTGCCCTGATCCACAAAACGGCAGTGTTCCTTAGACACAGGCAGAGCAAGGATTTCACAAAGACAGAAAGAGCAACGATGAGCACTTTCTGTTTCGAAGGCTTGGACTGGCCTTTTCATTACACCAACCACAACAACACAAAACATTAAAGGTAAAATCTAATTGAGTTTCCTTGGTTACAAGTGGAAATCTCCAATAATGCTTTTTATGTTCCAACACATGGGGAACTTCACAATGGAAAATATAACACAATTATTTTATTATTACAATTCAAAATCAGGAGAGGTCACGCAGGCCCAGATGACAACCCACTCAGTAAAGACTCAAACCAGTGAGCACATTTAAACCATTATGTAGAAAACATGGAGGGTCACCCTTCCAGGATGTCCTTATTATTACTGGCATCTACAACTCTACAGAATATGCTGTACATTGGTTGGCTCTGCTAGTTTTCAAGGGTTTTAATTTGTTTTAATTTGGTTTGGTTTGGTTTTTGAGAGAGGTCTTGCTCTGTTGCCCAGGCTGGAGTGCAGTGGCGCAATCTTAGCTCACTGCATCCTCAACCTCCTGGGCACAAGCAAGCCTCCCACTTAGCCTCTTAAGTAGCTGAGACCACAGGCATGCATTACCACATCTGGCTTTTTTTTTTTTTTTTTGTATTTTTATAGAGACAAGGTCTCACTATATTGCCCAGGCTGGACTCAAACTCCTGTCTCAAGCAATCCTCCTGCCTCAGCCTCCAATCACAGTGGCTCATGTTTGGGATTACAGGCATGAGTCACTGCAGTTGACCTAGTTTACAAGTCTTTAGTAATTTATTTTTGCAAAAAAAAATTTGATATTAGGTAAGATGATAGTTATAAAACAAATACCTTCATTACACATCATCTGCTCTAAAAGTCAGCAGAGATGATGCCTTCTTCTGTGATCCCACCATTCCATTCAAAAACCACAGCAAAACTTGAACTGTAAGAATCTGCAGGTCAAACTTCTCAAAAGCAGGGATGAGATCTTATTCATCTTTTTATTCTGATATTTACCTAATTCTATCTATCTAATTCTATCCAGTTCACTCTGCACCTAAGTTAGACCTTGACCTGGAAGATGCCTGTGGAGAGTCCCTGCTGTGTCTCAGTAGATGATGGAGGCAGGTGTGGAAAAGGAACAAAGATTCCACCTTGGAGAGCTCAGAGTCTATTATGGAAACAAACACAAAAACTGGTAACTGCCAGGCAATGCAGTCGGTGGTAAGGGAGCCGTAAGAATGACACGGTGGGATTTGGGGACTCAGGGGGAAAGGGTGGGAAGGGGTGAGGGATAAAAGACTACAAATTTGGTTCAGTGTCTAATGCTAAGGACATGGGTGCACCAAGTAGATGGGCTAGAAAGAGAATCTATCCTGTACTCTTCAAGGACTGTGCAAGGTTTTGTTATTACCATATTTATAAGCCAACAAGTTAGCCTTTGCGATATGCTTACATTCTCCTTTTTTTAAAATGGATCTTTCTATTGTAGATTTATTTATCAAGGACAGATATTTTTAATGCCTGATATTTTTGAAATGCCTGGTCAGGGTTTATGAGATGATATTCTTTTTCTCCAAAGACAATCATAATGAATAATATAAGATATATCCTAACATTAAGACATTCTTACATTTACAAAATAAATTCTATTTGATAATGGTTTACTGTTAAAACAAAAAATACCTTGATTTTCATGGCCTAAGTTTGATTGTATGTCAAATCATGTCCTCCATTAATATATTATATACTATTATACATCATTTAATCTGAAATTGACAATTACCCTCATTTGAAAAATAGTAACTTTTTTAATTCTTAAATTTTTTATCAAAATTAGAAGTGACACTGAATACATGAATTTCAGTTTTCAGTGGGTTAAATTATTGTATTTATAATGTTGCTTTGGGTACCTGCATACACTTATGTATTGAGCTCCTGAAAGCATTTCACAGTTTACTTGTTACACGGGGCAGGCTAACAACATGTGAGTCTAAAATAAGAAAATATCATATAGACACTTCTCAAAAGAAGAAATACAAGCAGCCAACAAACATACGAAAAAATGTTCATTGTCAATAATGCTCAGAGAAATGCAAATCAAAACCACCGTGAGATAAAATTTCACACCAGACAGAACGGCTATTTTTTAAAAGTCAAATAGTAATGGATGCTGGCAAGGCTGCAGAGAAAAGGGAATGTTTACACGCCGCTGGGGGAATGTAAGTTAGTTCAGCCACGATGGAAAGCAGTTTGCAGATTCACCAAATAACTTAAAACAGAGCTACTGTTCAAGCCAGAAATCCCATTACCAGGTATATGTCCAAAAGAAAATAAATTGTTTCAACAAAAAGACAAGACTTGCCATGTTCATCACAGAATCATTGCAATAGCAAAGATATAGAATCAACCTAGGTGCCCAACCACGGTGGACTGAATAAAGAAAATGTGGTACCTATACATCATGGAATACTGCACAGCCATGAAAAGAATGAAAGCATGTTCTTTGCAGCAACATGCATGTAGGTGGAGGCCATCATCCTAAAATAATGAATGCAGGACAGAAAACCAAATACCGCATGTTCTCACTTATCGTGGGAGATAAACATTGAGCGCACAGGGACGTAAAGATGAGAACAGCAGACACTGCGGACTTCTAGAGGAGGGAGGAAAGGAGTAGGGGATGGGCTTAAAAACTACCTGTTGGGTACTGTACTCACTGCCTGGGCAACAGGATCATTTGTACCCAAAACCTTAGCTCACGTAATATAACCATGTAACAAACCTACACAACCCCCTATATCTAAAAGTTGAAATTATGCTTTTTAAAAAAGATAAGCATTATTGTTCATTTAAAAAAAAAAAAAAATCTCCTCCCAGCACTTTGGGAGACCGAAGCTGGTGGATCACGAGGTCAAGAGATCTAGGCCATCTTGGCCAACATAGTGAAACCCCGTCTCTACTAAAATACAAAAATTAGCTGGGCATGGTGGCGCGCACCTGTAGTCCCAGCTACTCGGGAGGCTGAGGCAGGAGAATTGCTTGAGCCCAGGAGGCGGAGGTTGCAGTGAGCCAGGATCAGCCACTGAACTCCAGCCTGGCTCCTGGCGACAGGGCAAGACTCTGTCTCAAAAAAAAAAAAAAAAATCTCTTTCTGTGTTTTGGGGCTGGCTCTTTGTTGCCAGGTTAAATCATGAGGTAAGATGCTATATCATTGATTTTCTAGGGAGTCTGGAATGAACTCATTTTATTAGCTTATTTCTGGAATATACAATATTAAACCTAATGTAATCCACTGTATGTAAAAGGGCTTTTAGCACCACTATTAATTACAAATATAGCACATGAAAAAAATATATATAATGGTCTGAAAATTCTCATCATAAAATTCTATATTAGCCTGAAAGACAGAAAACATTATAATTCAGATCCAAAATCATTAGTTGTTTCTCTGTTATTATGTATTTTGTTTTATGGACCATAAAATGCCTCTTTTGGGCAATGTATTTCCACAAGATATATGTTGAATACATACTAGTAGATTATGCTACTTAATATTGTTTTTGTGACATTTATTAGGATAGAAGGAAAATAACACCTGTAAACTAAACACCTTCAGCCTCTGTGTTAATAGCAGCCATACACTCAACACGAGCTTTCCAACCAAGTAGCTGTTCCTTGTTCATCTCTCTAATGGCACTAATTACTTGGATTCACACTGATTTATCTATCATTTTTTGTAGTCAGATGAAAAATTTTCAAATGTAACAAAATTATATTTCTTTGTTTTGGCAAATTATTACATTAGTGATGCCATAAAAACTGAAAACAAAAATTCCTCATTCTACATTTAACACATTTTGTGGATTTTCCTTAGAAGTAACGTGTTATTAAAGATTCAGAAATATTGTCAATGATTCATTGATTTAGGGTTGGGAAATAATCCCAAATTGCTAAATAACTTAAAAAAAATAAAGGATTCAAGTTTCTAACTCTATCCAAAATGGAGTAAACTTGCTGCAAACTGTGAATACCGCAAAGTGCAACTAAAACCCATAGACATAATACAAATGCTGATATATCAAAAATAACAGCAAGCAGCCCACAGTGTGTTTCTTGTTTTTTGTTTTTGTTTTCTGTTTTGTTTGCTTTGCTTTTTTCTTTTATATCCAGCTTTGACCCAAGCATAGGCTGACTAAGGCAGGCTACTGAATAACACAAATGGATAATAAAACCTTAAGAAAAGCATGTCCTTCTCAACAGAATTGGAAGAGTGGGCTTATCTGAGCTTCCAGAGAATGGGAGAAATTATTTTTTCCCTCTCTCTCTCTCCCTCAATCTCTCTCTTTCTCTCTCTTCTTCTCTGTCTTTCTCTCCCTCTGTATCTCTCTCTCCAGGCCTACCATGAGGGCTGCCTCAGTTACAGAGGTGCAATACATATAAATCATGAGAGAAAACCTATCCGTTAAAGAAAAGAACCAGAAAACGAAGCTCCAGTTATGTAAAGATTGAGGAAGATAAAAATCCTTTTTTTTTCTATTTATTTTATCTCCTTGCTTCATCCTGCAGGCAGGACTAGTTGGCAGCATTATGTACCAAGGACAGTGGCTAAAACCCCAAAAATATTTCTAAAACAACAGAGCAAAGACTGTGAAAGCAAAACTGATACTGTAAAAAGAAAAGAAGAATTAGTCATAGATCCCCAGAGGGGAAAAAAAAAACAATAGAAAACTACATATAAATGTAAAGGTTCAAATAATAAAAAAAGAAAGCAAGGAAAGGAGGTCAGAAAAATGAAAAACAGAATAAAACAAAAAATAATAAAATGATAGGTCTAAACACATTCATTTCCATAATTAAATTAAATGACCTAAACACACTAAAAGAGAGAAACTGCTGGGTTGACAGTTTAAAAAGCAAAATCCAACAGTATTCTGTCTTAAGAAAATTTACTTTAACAGCATAGGTGTATTAAAAGTTAATGGAGGGACAAACATCCACAATGCAAAAGAATACTAGAATGGCTTTGTTAATATAAAAACAAATCAACCTTAGAACAAAACCAGGGATAAAACACACACACACACACACACACACACACACACACACACACAGGTGAACATTTCCAAGATGAACCAGGTACCAATGATGGAAGCACCAAAGCTGCATTAGCTTTACTTACAATGGTAGATCTAGTTTTGCAGTCAGAGATCAGTACTGAACACGGTGACGTAGGAGTATGTATACTTCCTCACGTTCATTCAAAGGATAAAAGCCATATTCATTTCCATAAATTTTGTGATTTACATTATCTAGAGTAAAAGCCATATTCTTTTTACTCTAGATAATGTAAATCACAAAATTTTTCCTGAATGTCAGGAGCTTTCTTCACCTGTTATTACATCTCCCGCATCATTTGAAAACAACAAGATCATGTTGAGGAACAAAGTTTCAGAGAAGAAATTAATTTAACAGAGAAAGTAAAGGAGAATGCTACACCAATCAGGAATACAACTGCTAAAGCGACCAGTAATTTGAGAATAAGAAGTAGATTTGCCAAGCCTAAACCAACTCCTGAGAAGATTTTAGGGACCAACAGATTTGATAATTATCAGGAAGTTTCCAGTTTGTGTGTAACCAAAGGGGAAGAACTGGAAGCTCCAAGAAAAACAGAGAAAAATGCTTCCAACTCAACAAAATTGAAAAATAAAAACCTCTGATCAGTTACAACAGCAGAGAATAAAATGCAGAGCAAATTGGTGTGTGTACATGGTATCAAAGGGACCAGTATTTCTCAAGAAGTAAACCTAACTGAAAAATGAAAATCAAGACTAAAGCTCTCAGAGTTTCTGTCAGTTGCTCCAACTGCCTCCTCTGAGAAAGGGCCCTGCACACTTGGTGTGGATAGTTGGTGAAATTCTGCTCAAAAACCCCAGATAAAGGACTCTAAAGGAGACAGTGTGCTTACACTTCCTGTGCCAGAGCATACACAAACAAGTATTCCAGAAGTCCAACAGGAGAATATAATGAATCCTCAAGACCTAACAGTGGATCTCATTGCTAAGGTACCTCAAGATGGAGAAGATGAACAAGGATTTATTTTAACCCAGCAGAAATTTCAACCAATGCAGTAGAAGAATACCAATGCCACTAGAGAGTTAATGCCAAGCCCTTTACTGCCAGCTCCCATATTGGTCAAATCAGTGAATACTGAAGAAAGGGTGACATGAGTATTTGTTTAACAGCAACTTCAGTTGGTCAAGATGTCATGGGCTTATCCATTTCCAGAAGAGACGATTCTCAAACACCTCCTGATGATTTGGATCTTGTATGTGGGAAGAGATTTCATTGCAGGCTTGATGAAAATGACCACATTCATCCTGCCAAAAAATGTTCGCTCTCTTTAAGAGGTTATTGTCAAGACTATACTTCTGAGGTGCACTCAAGGGAATTGACAAGTGTTTTTGAGGAAACGGGGGAGTCTCACAAGGAACAAGATATTTTTCCTACCTCAGGAAGCACACTGACAACTCCAGAACTTCAAAAAGAGCAAGTCGAACCAAGTTTTCAGAGTAAAGGCTCTAGACCTTTACTAGACATGCATAGAATGTGCCTCAATTGCCCCAGGATCAAATGATTGCATCTGATAAGGAAGAAAGAACTGATGCAGCTCCTAAGTCTGAGCAAGACAGCAGAACATCATCCTCAGAAGCCCTACTATCCAGACCTGGCAGAACGGCATTTTTGTTTTTAATATGTTCAAAGAATAGTTTGGAGTCTGATTAACCTACTCAGGTCCATAGTAAGAAATGTCTAAAACCTCTTATACCTCCATTAAGAGAGAATTTGAAAAGATCCAACCCATTCAATGAAAGCCAGAAAAAACAAATTGAGAGTCCTCTGATCTGCTTCCATCTCCAAGTGTTATTAATACTCAATCTGAGAATATTAGCAGCTCAGCAATT
>NW_016107364.1:8854271-8881046 GCF_001604975.1 Cebus imitator | reverse complement strand
GTTTCACTCTTGTTACCCAGGCTGGAGTGCAATGGCGTGATCTCGGCTCACCGCAACCTCCACCTCCTGGGTTCAAACCATTCTCCTGCCTCAGCCTCCTGAGTAGCTGGGGCTACAGGCGTAAGCCACCATGCCCAGCTAATTTTTGTATTTTTAGTAGAGACAAAGTTTCACTATGTTCACCAGGATGGTCTCGATCTCCTGACCTCGTGATCCACCCGCCTCGGCCTCCCAAAGTGCTGGGATTATAGGCGTGAGCCACCGCGCCCGGCCAGCAACTCAGCTTTCTTGTGATCAGCCCTTACTGAAAGAAGGATATAAAAGTGGCCAAAAGCAGCCCTTTGAAGGGGAACCAACCACAGTCTCTGAATATTTCTTCAATGATATCTTCATTGAAAGGGATAAAACAGAATAAAACAATCTTTTGTCTCCTTTTAAAATTAAGTCTAGGATTTCCATAGTCAATTACATCAACAAAACAGTATTTAGAGCAAAACATCACTGTCTATTTTCCTTTAGGTTGATTTTGAATATTTAATGAGCTTGATTTGAAGCTTTTATAATCAGTGGAAAACATTTCTGAGGTTCCTGTCATCCTGATTGATTCAGCATTTTGCAAATAGCAAGCAAGCAATTAAGTCTGCTTTCTCAGACAGAAATAACAACTCTTGTTTACATTTTGACTCTTCCTGTGCTAAGCACACATGGACATTTGGAATGTTGTGGATATATGTCTCTGTATGAATTGCAGTGCAGACAGATTTGGGGGTGATTGTATCATATTTAACATTTAGCAACTTCTTTTGTGAAGTTCTTTTTATTTTTAGGAGGAGATGATGAGGATGAAAGCCTTTTCAGTTGCTTCTCAGTACAGAATAATGTTATTTAAGTCAGTGATGGACCACATATATCACAGTGGTCCCATACAATTAAAATGGAGATAAAGTATTCCTTTCGCCTAGTGACATTATGACCATGATAACAGTGCATTGCTTTTTAAGTTTAGGTATGTTTAGCCACACAGATGCTTACTACTGCGTTACAGCTGCCTACAGTATTCTGCATAGTATCCCACGGTAGAGGTTTGCAGCTGAGGAGCCTAGGCTGCACCACATAGCCTTGGTCTAGGGTGTGTAGCAGGCTGTACATCTCAGTGTTTGTTTGTAAAGCACACTCTGCGTTGGTCCACACAAGATCACCTAACAAGGCACCTCTTAGAACATATAGTTAAGGGACGCTGACTGTATGTGAAAACAAATCCACTTTCGAATGGTACACATTAAAAAACTTTTCTATTATCAACTGTTTGTCTGACTGAAAAATATGTATTTTTTCTAATTCATGGTGATATTAGTCTTAATTGAAAAACTAGTATTTAAACATAATTAGTTATAAAGATGACACATCAAAGAGCTTATTTATTTTTAAATTTTTTATTTAAAAGGATATTCGGTTTTAGCTATTTTCACCCCTCAGATTGTAGATAAAGAAGACATTCACAAGGTTATGTTTGTCTCCTTTTTCTCTTTAATTTTAAAGATATTTAAAGATATAACTAAAAATGTTTGGATAATGTATATGTTTTGAATACCTTTTTTCCCTCAATTTAGTATGTTAACTTTGTACTGTGAATTTTTCTGTTTTTCTTATTCCTTGGATCATCTCAAGATTTTCATGAGGGTAAGGGAAACTCAAGTTTATTTATGAGACAAATTTCTCTACAAAACTCAATCTCCTTTATACATACACAGACATAGATTAGTTTTTAAAAAGCCAATTTCTCCATAGTTTTCCATTAGATTCTCAAGAAACACTTAGAGCTTTAAGCACAGAACATAATTGTGATGATAAAAAACAGAAAATAAGGCTTTATAAAGCTAGTGATTATCATCAATATGAATTTAAGGTTTAATTTCAAGATTTGATGATTTACATGTATAATTCTAGTATCTACCCAAGTAGATCTATCGTGGTTCCAATTAGACTTCTCAAACAGCAAATTTATTCTGATTTTGTTTGAAAAGCCTCTTTGATTGGTAGTATATTTGCTCAAGGGTTGGAAACTTTATGCAAACTGTTTTGGGTTTGCAGGCCAGGTGGTCTCCGCAGCAGCTACTCAGCTCTGCAATTTCAGTGTGAAAGAAGCCGTGGACAGTATTTGAATGAAGGACTGTGGCTGGATTGGCCTTTTAGTTTGACCCCTACATTAGGCCCTAAGTTTTCTGACCTTAAGGTGCTCATATCTGTATGTCTGAGTTATTTGTCACTGAAGTTACGAATTGTGCTAAAAGTTAAAACTGTGTTGATTATATTATGTAATGATCAGTATTTCAATTGGGAAGATATTTTAGAGTCTAGATAATTATGTTTGTATTTCGCAGAAATGGCGGCCAGTGTCTAAGCTCCTTGATAGAAGAGAATCGTGTCTCAGCAGGTGTGACAGTAATGCTAATTTACTGGAACTGCTGCTGTTAGAGCTCTTCTTATTGGTTGTGTTTTAGTGAAATATATGTCTTATCATTTAGTCAGATAGGAGGCTATGTAGTTCTAAGTGGAGATTGTCTATAAGTAGGCAGTTACTTCATGATTAATATGTCACAGAAATCATGGTAGTAAATCACATTGCTATTTTAATACCCTGCTTTTGTAAGTTTTTTAAACTCATTTTCTGAAAAGATTTCATTCTATTAATGTTAGTTTGGGAGTTAGATTGCCATGATTAAACTATTATGTATCCTTGTGTAACATTAATTTTTAATGTTAACATCTGTCTCTTTTAATCTATAATAAGCCAGTTTTATGGAAGATAGAATTTTTTACTATATAAAGAATACAGGGACTCATTGTATTAGAGAATCAAGTCAGCCTGCTAAATTATCCTGCTGTTATATCGTTAAACCTAATTTTGGAAAAGAGAAAGTTAACTAGTGTATTTACCTTATATGGTGGAAAGAACTATGTTATGTCTGATTCAAAGATGTTACAAATTATTTATTTCATAAATTTTAAAGGAGATACAATTAAAGCTTATCCACCATGATAAGTTTTAAAGGAGATACAATTAAAGGTTTTTATCTTTTTCTGACTTTTTCTCCTGAACGCTTATGTCGCAGCAAGTGACCAACATGAGGGTCAGAATGCCTAATTGTTGGTAAATTGTCGAGGCACAACAAAAATATTAATATCCACTGTTTGCCATCATGTTATTTAAACAAAAGCTGCCATGTATACCATCTTGCTTAAAGAAGTCTTCCACAAAAAAAGCAATATCATGCCATTCATAAATGTTCTTGTTCTAAAGAAAGCAGTTATGTTATATATATACATGATGCAAATAAAAGTTATTTTATAGAAAAAAGAATAAATCAATCAAGAAAACATAATAATCTTAAATGAGCATACAACTAACAAACAGAGCTCCAAAATGCATAAAGGAAAAACTATTAGAACTAAAAGTTTTAAAGTCCCCAGACAACACATTTTTAAATCCCCAAGTACCTGAAAGTTAAAAGTGCACTTCTTTTTTTTTTTTTTTAATTGTACTTTAGGCTCTGAGATACATGTGAAGAACATGCAAGGTTGTTACATAGGTACATACATGGCAAGGTGGTTTGCTGCCTTCCTCCCCTAGCACCTGTATCTGGTATTTCTCCCCATGTTATCCCTCCCCACCCTAGGAGCTAAAGAACAGATTGACAGAAATCTTTGAAAAAATATTTTTTAAACTGAATAAAATTGTGATATAACATATAAAAATCCTTGCTAAAATGGTGCTTACAAGAAAACTTGAGCATTAAATATTTAAATAGAAAATTAAAAGGTCTAAGCTCAATCATATAGTTTACACTTTAAGAAACTAGAAAAAATAAAGGACATTTCAATGAGGGCTCATGGGCTGTGAATTCAAGAGCTATTAACACTATGACCAAAATTCTCTATAGGATCCATAGCACTGAATAGTGCTATATTTCCCTGAGGAAGTATAAGACTTAGCCATTTATAATTATGACATACTAATCCATAATTGTTGATGTGGGAAAATAAATACATTTCCCAAAGTTTAAGCAGATTTTCCCTTTTTTAAAGGAAAAAAAATAAACCTACAATAAGCAGAAGAGTTAAATAATAAAGAACCAAAATCAATAAAATTTGCAACAGAAAAACAATGGAAAAAAATCAATGAAGTCAAAAGGTGTTTTTTTTAAAAAGATCAAGAAGATGCAGTGACCTAGCCAAAAAGACAGTTATATTGCAAAAAAATCTCTACACAAACATACCCAATAAAAATCAAAACAAGGCTCGTCCGAGTGCAGTGGTGTTTACAACTAGTTGATCACAACTAGTTACAGATTTCTTCGTTCCTTCTCCACTCCCACTGCTTCACTTGACCAGCCTTAAAAAAAATAAAATAAATAAATTGTAAAAAATCAAAACAAGCCAGACAGAGAAAACTGAAATAAATAACTAACTTTTCAGTGCAAAGACACAGATGTGCATACTCAGGAAACAATAGCAAACAAGAAACCATGACCTCCCCAAACGGACAAATAAAGCTGCCAGTGAAGGACCCTAACTAGACAGCAGTAGATGAGCACTCTGATCAAGAATTCAATAGCAGTTTTAAGAAAACTCAGTGATCTTTAAAATAATACAGAAGAGAAACTCAGAAATGTATTAGATAAATATAACAGATTGAAATTTTTTTGTACTTTTTTTTTATTATAATTTAAGTCCTGGGATACATGTGCAGAACGTGCAGGTTTGTTACATAGGTATACATGTGCCATAGTGGTTTGATGCACCCATCAACCCATCACCTACGTTAGGTATTTCTCTCAATGGTACCCCTCCCCTAAACCCCCAACCACCAACAGGCCCCATTGTGTGATATACCTCTCCTTGTGTCCATGTGTTCTCATTGTTCAACTCCCACTTACGAGTGAGAACATGCAGTGTTTGCTTTTCTGTTCCTGCATTAGTTTGCTGAGAATTATGGTTTCCAGGTTTATCCATATCCCTGCAAAGGACATGAATTCATCCTTTTTATTGCTGTATAGTATTCCATGATGTATATGTGCCACATTTTCTCTATCCAGTCTATTGATGGGCATTGGGTTGGTTCCAAGTCTTTGCTATTGTGAATAGTGCTGTAATAAGCAGACGTGTGCATGTGTCTCTATTGTAGAATTATTTATAATATTTGGGTATATACCCAGTAATGGGATTTTAAAAACTAGAGAAGCAAGAGCAAAAAAATTCAAAAACCAGAACCAAATGGTATTTCTGATTCTAGATCCTTGAGGAATCACCACACTGTCTTCCACAATGGTTGAACTAATTTACATTCTCACCAACAGTGTAAAAGCATTCCTATTTCTCCACATCCTTTCCAGCATTAGTTGTTTCCTGAATTTTTAATGATCACTATTCTAACTGGCATGAGATGGTAACTCACTGTGGTTTTGATTTGCATTTACCTAACAACCAGTGATGATGAGCTTTTCTTTCTTATGTTTGTTGGTCACATAAATGGCTTCTTTTGAGAATTGTCTGTTCATATCCTTTGCCCACATTTTGATGGGGTTGTTTGTTTTTTTCTTGTAAATTTGTTTAAGTTCCTTGTAGATTCTGGATATTAGGCCTTTGTTAGATGGATAGATTGCCAAAGTTTTCTCCCATTCTGTAGGTTCCCTGTTCACTCTGATGATAGTTTCTTTTGCTATGCAGAAGCTCTTTAGTTTAATTAGATCCCATTAGTCAATTTTGGCTTTTGTTTTCATTGCTTTTGGCATTTTAGTCATGAAGTCTTTACCTATGCCTATGTTCTGAATGGTATTGCCTAGGTTTTGTTCTAGGGGTTTTATGGTTTTAGGGCTTACATTTAAGTCTTTAATCCGTCTTTAATTTTTGTATAAGGTGTAAGGAAAGGGTCTAGTTTCAGTTTTCTATATATGGCTAGACAGTTTTCCCAATACCATGCATTAAAAAGGGAATCCCTTCCCCATTTCTTTTTTGTTTGTTTTGTTTTTTGTCAAATGGCTAGCCAGTTTTTTTGACATCATTTATTAAATAGAGAATACTTTCCCCATTGCTTGTTTCTGTCAGGTTTGTCAAAGATCAGATGGTTGTAGACGTGTGGTGTTATTTCTGAGGCCTATGTTTTCTTCCATTGGTCTATATACCAGATTCATAAAACAAGTTCTTAGAGACCTACAAAGAGACTTAGACTCCAACACAATAATAGTGGGAGATTTTAACACCCCATTGTCAATATTAGACAGGTCATCAAGCCAGAAAATTAGCAAGGATATTCAGGACTTGAACTCAGCTCTGGGCCAAGCAGACATAATAGACATCTACAGAACTCTCCACCCCAAATCAACAGAATATACATTCTTCTCAGCACCACATCACACTTACTCTAAAATTGGCCACATAATTGGAAGTAAAACACTCCTGAGCAAATGCAAAAGAATGGAGATCATAACAAAGAGTCTCTCAGACCAGAGTACGATCAAATTAGAACTCAGGATAAAGAACTTACTCAAAACCACACAACTACATGGAAACTGAACAACCTGCTCCTGAATGACTAATGGGTAAATAATGAAATTAAGGTAGAAATAAATAAGTTCTTTGAAACAAACAGGAACAAAGACACAATGTACCAGAATATCTAGGACACCGCTAAAGCAGTGTTTACAGGGAAGTTTATAGCACTAAATGCCCACAGAAGAAAGCGGGAAAGATCTAAAATCAACACCCTAATATCACAACTAAAAGAACTAGAGAAGCAAGAGCAAACAAATTCAAAAACTAGCAGAAGACAAGAAATAACTAAGACCAGAGCAGAACTGAAGGAGAGAGAGACATGAAAAACGCTTTAAAAATCAATAAATACGGGAGCTGGTTTTTTGAAAAGATTAACAAAATAGATAGCCTGCTAGTCAGACTAATAAAGAGAAGAATCAAATAGATACAATAAAATCAATAAAGAGGATATCACCATTGATGCCATGGAAATACAAACTACCATCAAAGAATACTATAAACAACTCTACACAAATAAATTAGAACCTCTAGAAGAGATGGATAAATTCCTGGACACATACACCCTCCCAAGACTAAATCAGGAAGAAGTCAAATCCCTGAAGAGACAAATAACATGTTCTAAAATTGAGGTAGTAATTAATAGCCTACCAACCAAAAAAGCCCAAGACCACATGGATTCACAGCCAAATTCTACCAGAGGCACAAAGGGAAGCTGGTACCATTCCTTCTGAAATGATTCCAAACAACAGAAAAAGAGGGGCTCCTCCCTCACTCATTTATGAGACCAGAATCATCCTGATACCAAAACCTGGCAGACACAACCAAAAAAAAAAATTTCAGGCCAATATCCTAGATGAACATCGATGCAAAAATCTTCAATAAAATACTGGCAAACTAAATCCAGCAGCATATCAAAAAGCTTATCCACCATGATTAATTCAGCTTCATCCCTGAGAGGCAAGGCTGTTTCAACATATGCAAATCAGTAAACATAATCCATCACATAAACAGAACCAATGACAAAAATTACATAATTATCTCAAAAGATGAAGAAAAGGCCTTCAATAAAATTCAACACCGCTTCATGCTAAAACTCTCAATAAACTAGGTATTGATGGAATGTATCTCAAAATAATAAGAAGTATTTATGACAGACCCACAGCCACTATCATACTGAATGGGCAAAAGTTGGAAGCATTCCCTTTGCAAACTGACACAGACAGGGATGTCCTTCTCACCACTCCTATTCAACATAGTATTGGAATTTCCAGTCAGGTCAATCAGCCAAGGGAAAAAAATAAAGGGTATTCAAACAGGAATAGAGGAAGTCAAATTATCTCTGTTCGCAGGTGACATGATTGTATATTTAGAAAACTCTATCATCTCAGCCCAAGATCTCCTTAAGCTGATAAGCCACTTCAGCAAAGACTCAGAATACAAAATTGATGTGCAAAAATTACAAGCATTCCTATACACCGATAATAGACTAACAGAGAGCCAAATCATGAGTGAACTCCCATTCACAGTTGGTACAAAGAGAATAAAATACCTAGGAATACAACTTAAAAGGGAAGTGAAGGATCTTTTCAAGGAGAGCTACAAATCACTGCTCAAGGAAATAAGAGGGGACACAAACAGATGGAAAAACATTTCATGCTCATGGATAGTATGAATCAATATCATGTCTTTCACTATGCACAAAAATCAAATCAAAATAGATGAGAGACTTAAATCTAAGGCCAGGTGTAGTGGCTCATGCCTGTAATTCCAACACTTCAGGAGACCAAGGCAGGCAGATAGCTGGAGCTCAGGAGTTTGAGATCAGCCTGGGCAACAGGGCAAAACCAAGTCCCAACAAAAAATTACAAACATTAACCAGGCATGGTGGTGCATGCTTGTTGTCCCAGCTACTCAGAAGGCTAAGCAGAAGGATCGCTTGAGCCCAGGAAGTTGAGGCTACAGTGAGCCATGTTTGTACCACTGCACTCCAGTCTGGGTGACAAAGTGAGACTCTGTATCAAAAAGAAAAATAAAAAAAAAGGCTTACATATAAGACTCAAGACTATAAAGCCTTGAGAAGAAAACATTGAAGAAACATCTCAGAATATTGGTCTGAAAGAAGATAGTTTGAGTAAGACCTCAAAAGTCCAGGAAACAAAAGCAAAAATAGACAAATGTATCCCATCAAGCTAAAAATCTTCTTCACGGCTAAGAAAAGAGTCAACGAAGTGAAGAGACACCTCACCATATGGGAGAAAATATTTGCAAACTATCCAGTATATATAAAAAACTCAAACAACTCAATAGCCAAAAAAAAAAAAAAAAAAACATTTAAAATGGGCAAAAGATCTGAATATACATTTCTCAAAAGAAGACATATAAATGGTCAACAGGCATATAAAAAAAAGATGCCCAAAATCACTAATAATCAGAGAAATGCATATCAAAACCACAATGAGATATTATCTCAACCCAGTTAAAATGGTTTTTATTACAAAGATAAGAAGTATGGCTGTTGGTGAGGATTTGGAGAAAGGGGAACCCTCCCACACTATTGCTGGGAATGTAAATTAGCACATCCACTAAGGACAGCAATATGGTGATTCCTCAAAATCCTAAAAATAAAACTACCATATGATCCAGCAGTTCCATTACTTGGACTATATTCAAAAGAAATAAAATCCATATATTGAAAAGATATCCGCACTCCCATGTTTGTTAAAGCACTATTCACAATACCCAAGATGTAGAGTCACCTAAGTGCCCATCCATGGATAAATGGATACAGAAAATGTGGCACATATACACAGTAGAATACTATCCTGTCACAAAAAAGAATTAAATCTTCTTGTTTGCAGCAATATAGATGGAACCGGAGGTCATGTTAGGTGAGATAAGCCAAGCACAGAAAGACAAATATTGCACCTTC
Organism: Cebus imitator; assembly: GCF_001604975.1. NCBI lineage: Eukaryota > Metazoa > Chordata > Mammalia > Primates > Cebidae > Cebus > Cebus imitator. Next base: position 8,871,565 of record NW_016107364.1, on the reverse strand, counting down.
TGTCTCATATGTGGAAGCTAAAGTGGAACTCATGAACAGCAAGAATAGAATGGTGGTTACCAGAGGCTGGGAAGGTGGTAGAGGGAGACAAAAAGAGGTTGATTTGTGGGCACAAGAAAATAGTTAAAAGAAATAAGCTTTTGTGTTCAATAAATCAATAGAGTGACTATAGTAAGCAATAATCTATTTTATATTTCAAAATAGCTGGTAGAGAATGATTCAAATATTCCCTGCATGATGGAAAGAGAAATGTTTAAGGTGATGGATATCCCAATTATCTTGATTTTATTATTATGCATGATACGAGTATATCAAAATATCACATGTACCCCTAAAATATGTACAACTATTATATATCAATAAATATCTAAGATCAGGAAAATGATAAATCTCTAACTAAAATTACCAAAAAAGAAGGGAGATTCCAATTAACAATATTAAAGGTGAATAAAGAATATCTCTACAAACACTACAGACACAAAGGATTGCAAGAAAATACTATGAACAATTCTGTGCCCGTAAATTTGGCAACTTAGATGAAATAGAACAACACATTGAAAGGTACATAGTCACAAAAAGAATAAAATTCCTAGGAATACAGCAACCCAGGGAGGTGAAAGTTCTCTACAATGAGAATTATAAAACACTGCTCAAAGAAATCAAAGATGATACAAACAAATGGAAAAACATTCCATGCTCATGGATAGGAAGAATCAATATCATTAAAATGGCCATACTGCTCAAAGCAATTTACAGATTCAGTACTATTTCTAATTCAGTGCTATTTCTATCAAACTACCAATGACATTCCTCACAGAAATAGAAAAAAACATATTTTAAAATTCATATGGAACCAAAAGTGAGCCCAAATAGCCAAGGTAATCTAAACAAAAAGAACAAAGCAGGAGGTGTCATGATACCCAACTTCAAATTATATTGCAGGGCTACAGTAACCAAAATCCATGGTACTGGTACAAAAACAGACACATAGACCCATGGAGCAGACTAGGGGGCACAGAAATAAGGCTATATACCTACAACCATCTGCCCTTCCACAGAGCTGACAAAAGCAATCAATGGCCATACGCAGAAGATTGAAACTGGACCCCTTCCTTATACCGTTTATAAAAATCAACTAAAGATGGATTAAATACTTAAATATAAAACACAAAACTATAAAAATCCTGGAAGACAACCTAGCCAATACCAATCTGGACACAGGCACTGGCAAAGATTTCATGATGAAGATGCTGAAAGAAATTGCAAGAAAAACAAAAATTCGCAAATGGAATCTAATTAAACTTAAAAGCTTCTTTGCAGCATAAGAAAGAATCAACAGAGTGAAAAGAAAACCTGCAGAATGGGAGGAAATCTTTACAAACTACGTATCTGACAGGGCTTTAATATTCAGCATGTATAAGGAACTTAAAACAAATTTACAAGAGAAAAACAATGCGTTAAAAGTGGGCAAAGGACATGAACAGACACATTTCAAAAGAAGACACATGAGCAGACAACAAGCATATGAAAAAGGTCAACATCACTGATTGTTAGAGAAATGCAAATCAAAACCACAATGAGAGAACATCTCACATCAGTAAGAATGGCTATTACTAAACAGTCAAAAATAACATGCTGGCAAGGTTGCAGAGAAAAGTGAACATTTATACACTATTTTATGAGGCCAGAAGTGTCATAACCCCAAACCAGGAAAACATTATTTAAAAAGAAACCTATAACTAATAGCCCTCATGAATATAAACATGTTCAACCAAATATTAAATGCAACAATTTATAAGAAGGTGAGTATATCACACTAAGTGAGATTGATTCCAAAAATGTACATCTGGTTCAATATTTGAACGTCAGTAAGTGCAACTCACCCTTTAAAAAGATTACAATAGAGAAGACTACATAGTCATCTCAACACATGAAGAAAAAGATTTGACAAAATTTATTCATTCATAATAACAATTTTTAAAACTTAAGCAAACTAGGAGGAATAAAGGTAACTTTCTTAACCTAACAAAAGGCATCTACAAAAAAATCTAATCTCATACTTAATAGATGGTCTAAAATCAAGAAAAGGAAAAAGACGTTCACATGTAACACTTGCATTTGACATTGTACTAGATGTCCTAACAAGTGCCATAAGGCAAGGAAAAGGAATAAAAGGAGCAAACAGTGTTCAAGAAAGAAGGAAAACTGTCTATTGTCACATAGGGCATGATTGTCTATATTCAAACTCCCATGACATTACATTTTTTTTAACTAATAAATGAGTTTTTCAAGGATGTAGACATTTCATCAAATACGCAAATGATAGTAAACATATAAAATAGGCTAAAAATCATTAGTCATTAAGAAAATGTAAATTAAAGCTACAATTTAAAAAATAACATGTTTATAGGGATGGCTAAATTTTTTTTTTAATCCAGACAGTACTAAATACTAACAAGGATGTACAGCAATTAGAACTTTCATGCATCACTGGTAGGGCTGTGAAATGGCACAGCCCATCGGGAAAACACTGGGCAGTTCTTGACAAAGTTAAACATATATTCACCATGAATGCAGCAATCGTATTTCTAGATATTCATTCAAAAGCAGATACGAATATTGAAAAATCTGTGTTCACATACACACACACACACACACACACACACACACACACAACTAAAGGTGAATGTTTACAACGGCTTTCTTACAATTCACAAACCCTGGGAACATCTCAAACACCGCTCAACTGGGAAAAGGATTAATAATTCAATATCTAAATAGGGTAGAGAATACTCCTTGTCAATATAAAGGAGGAAAGGTCATTGGTAGACACATAACACGCATGAATCTCAAATGCATCACCCTATGAAAGAAGCCATATTCTAAAGGCTACACATTATCTATAAGTTATGTGACTCCATTTTTATGACTTTCTTGGATATCAAAAAATAGAATGAAGGAAAGTAAATCAGGATTTCCAGGGATTAAAGGTTTGACTCCAAAGGGCCACCAGGAGGGAATTTTTCAACAGTGATCAAACTATTCTGTATTTTGATTGTGATGGTAGTTGCATGACTGCATTTATCAAAACTCACAGACTTGAACAGTGAAAATGTTATTGTGTATACATTTAAAAACAAATTTAAAAGAAACATGACCCAATAATAAAAGTGGATTCTCAGAAATAGATAACTTATAAGCACTCACCAATGTATTCTATGTATAGTTCTCCACATCATTTGAAACTTTCTATTTTATATCATTGAAATTTGTGTGTGTGTATATATCCTATAATAATATATTACATTACATTATAGTTCATTGAATGCAGAAAACATGAATAGTGTAATGTGTCTATGCTGTTGTCTGGCAGAGATAATAATCCACACATGTTTGTTAGATAAATAAAACATAATTCAATAGAAAAAAACAAATCTCCCCTATGACATAGAGCTGGCTCTCCCGCCTAACTTCCTCAGTTCACAGCCGATGGATGCAGCAAATTTGAAGGGGCAAAGAAATGGGTAGAAGGAGTTATGCTGACAGAAAAAACAGTGATCAGTGTTAACCCTATGTAGACAGCAAGAAGAGCACAGAATAATAAAACTCAAACACACAGATCAAACAAACGTGCGTTTTACATACCAATAAATTGAAAGTATTATTCAGTTAAAATATTCTTTAGAAAACTAGCAAATAAAGTATGTTGTGAAATTTTTTTTTAATTTTTATTTATTTTGAGACTGGCTTGTAAGACTGGCTAATTTTTTAATTTTTGGTAGATACAGGGTTCCACCATGTTGGCCAGGCTAGGCTAAAGTGATCCACCCACCTCAGCCTCCCAAAGTGCTGGGATAACAGGTGTGAGCCACTGTGCCCAGCCTGAAAAGATTTTTCTTATTAAAAATTAGTTAAGTTCATGATGTTTAAAAAGATAATATACAAAAAAACAAGTTTTATGTGTGTGTGTTTGTATATGTGTTCATTTGTGCACGTGTAAAAGGATGCACCAATGCCTATACCTAACTCATATATGGCTTTTACTCTTTTTAACTTAACATTTTTAAAAAAAAAGTAGAAGTAATTTATTTAGCTGTGCCTACTGCATGTAGTTAGCTATTAATATATTAGTAAACAGACTGCCATTTTGTATTTTGATAACACTGCTACTTCTTCATTCTCATGGTTTAAATTCAAAAATGCAGTGTTCACCTATGCTTAATGATTTTTTTGTTTGTTTTTTTAGACGGAGTCCTGCTCTGTCTCCAGTCTGGAGAGCAGTGGCACAATCTCGGCTCACTGTAACCTCCGCCTCCTGGGTTCAAGCGATTCTTCTGCCTCAGCCTCTTGAGTACCTGGGACTACAGGCACATGTCACCACGCCCAGCTAATTTTTCTATTTTTAGTAGAGATGGGGTTTCACCATGTTAGCCAGATGGTCTCGATCTCTTGAGCTTGTGATCTGCCTGCCTCGGCCTCCCAAAGTGCTGGGATTACAGGTGTGAGCCACCGTGCCTGGCTGCTTAATGATTTTTTTTTTAAATCTCTTATGCATTTTTGGGCTTAGCACAGGGAAAAATTATGAACAAGGTACATAAAAGTCAGCAGTTTGACATGTTTCCATACATTCCATACTATGATACAGTTAATATATTTTTCTAAAGGCATAAATACTTTACCTGAAGTAGAGTAAAAACACTAGGCATATGCTTTGTTAAATTAATAAAGAAGAGCAAATCCATTTATTCTTAGAATTTCAGTAGTAGAAATAATTTTGTGCTCTTAATGATGTATGTTAATGTGTATATATATATATATATATATATATATATAATTGTACTTTAGGTTCTGGGGTACACGTGCAGAACATGCAGGATTGTTGCATAGGTACGTACCTGGCAATGTGGTTTGCTGCCTCCATCCCCGTCACCTATATCTGGCATTTTTCCCCATGTTATCCCTCTTCAACCTCCCTACCCCCCACTGTCCCTCCCCTAGTCCCCCTCAAACAGACTCCAGTGCGTGATGCTCCCCTCCCTGTGTCCATGTGTTCTCACTGTTCAACACCCGCCTATGGGTGAGAACATGCAGTGTTTGATTTTCTGTTCTTGTGACAGTTTACTGAGAATGATGGTTTCCATGTTCATCCATGTCCCTACAACGGACACAAACTCATCGTTTAACATTTTTTTTTTAAAAGTTACCTTTGAAGAATTAAATATGGATGTCAATAAGCTAAATTTCTATCAAATGATAAATGGTACAACTAATAGTAAATATGTAATAATAATAAATCCATATGCAGCTATATACTTTAGGCAAACACAATCATAGCAGAAATTTAACAATGACACAAATTTTATAGGGCATTTGAATTTTGTTGTTTTAATACTTTTAAAAGTATAAATTAATTAAGAAAATTTACATAAATATATTAAGAATAAACAAATAATGGCAAAAACTACAATTACTTTTGCGCCAACCTAATAATATGGTCAAGCACCCTTCATTGGAAATGGTACCCAGGATGGGTATGGTAACATCACTCGACGTTTATTAATTTAACAGAGGTTCACTGAATAGAGCATGGAGGCAGCATTAGGAATGTCTCTGATCATTCAAAAAGATCACATGGAGCAGCAGAGAGTAGCACACTGAACACTGTGAACTGACACAGCATGTCATGCATTTAATGCTGGACACCAGGCTTCTACTTCTAAATAAAAATCAGGTTGAGAGTGAAAGATATTTTATGTAACAAGGACAGAGAGAAAGAATGAGGCAGGGAGCCACGGGGAATGACTGCAAGAGAACAGCGCCCCATTCCTGCAGGGGCTATGCCCTTCCCAAATCTTATTCAGCCTCTGAACAACATGAGTATACTTAAAAATTAACCAAAAATATAGAATCATGAAAAGTGATAAAATATAAAATTAAGAATTGAGTCACTTAAATATAAAAAATAAAAATCGAGAATAATATAACATGAAATTGAGAAACTTACGAAAGTTATCCAAAGCATTACAATATATTCATTGCTAAAGTCAATCATACTAAAAAATAAATTCAGGAGTTATATAAAATATTACTCAGCATCCAACAAAGAAGTCAGTCACAGAGCACATTATATGAGTTGAATAACTGTCATTATCAAAAGCTTAGCCTGGTAAAAATTCAAGTAAATGGCACAAATTATGAGTCATTACAACTTATTGTAAGAGAGAAATGTATTATCTAGACACTTTTCTACAAACTCAAGTCAAAGCAGCGCTAGGATCTCCTGGCTGACTTGCCACAGGGACTTTTTCTTTCAGCATCACATTTCTTATGTTTTGAAGATTAAAAGTTACAAATTCAAGTAATGACTATTAAACATTTTTCAAGAAATCTTTCCAAGTAAATGCCATGTACCTAATGTTCTAGCTCTCTAATGGTTTGTAATTCACAAACATGAAGATTAAATTATATTTATTAATAATTATGAAATCAACAGTTCATATTGTAACTCAGGAGGCAACAAAGGATGCTGAGGAATTGGGATTGTGGCTGTCTCGAAAGTCACGTCACTTGGCACTTGCTTTGCATTGATTTTTTTTTTTTTTTTTAAGATTGAATCTCACTCTGTCGCCCAGGCTGGAGCGCAGTGGTGCAATCTCAGCTCACTGCAACTTTAGCCTCCCAAGTTCAAGTGATTCTCCTGCCTCCGCCTCCCGAGTAAATGGGACTACAAGCATGTGCCACCACACCTGGCTAATTTTTGTATTTTTAGTAGAGATGGAGTTTCACTATGTTGGCCGGGCTGGTCTCGAACTCTTGACCTTGTGATCTGCCCACCTCTGCCTTCCAAACTGCGAGGATTACAGGCATGAGCCACCACGCCCAGCCTTGCTCTGTATCACTGTCACCATGACTTGGTACAAAGCCTACACTCTATTATTTATCCAATAACTGACATTCTGCCATGCAAAGGATATACAGAATGAACAACACATACTCACATTCAAGGTCTGATTTCTAAGCGAGTTTGATGGTCAGCCTCTTGAAAGAACACAGGAATAGTGGAGAAATAAATGTGAACCCACTCTGTATTCTGCTATTTAGGAATTGGGGTTCTAGAGGACCCCTCCAAGGTCATAGGTGATCACAAAAAGCTAGAATGGAGGCTTCATGAGAGAGCCTACTCCTTTCTATGGGGAGAGTCACACACACCATCCGGGTAAGGCTTGACAGAACTGGCCTCTGTTGATGGAGGACCAGGACTCACGTGCCTCTACCCACTTCATCTCATGCTGAGCTATCAGGTCCCAGGTGGAAGTACAGAATGGAGAAGCAGGTGTCCAGCCTCACTCTGTCACTCTTGATCCTGATCAGCAACAGATGCTGAGGCAGCTGAACCCCTCCCCCACCCACCAAGGTCTGGAAGACTGTTCTGGTGCTGCTCTAATGAGTATCAGTTTGGGTTAAAACATCCCCTCTCCCCCTACACTGGTGCTCTCCAGCTGGTAGGAGAAATAGGAGTCCCCATAGCCCCCCATTTCTTTTTTTTTAATTGTACTCTGGGCTCTGGGGTACATGTGCATGTCCTGCATCCTGCAGAATTGTTGCATAGGTATATACATGCCATGGTGGTTTGCTGTCTCCAACCCCCACCGCACCCCCCAGCCCCGCCCATCACTTACATCAGGCATTTCTCCCAGTGTTATCCCTCCCCATCCCCCGCTGTCTCTCCACTCCCCTCCCCCCCAATCCCCCCACCCCCTGCTATCCCTCCCCTAGCACCCCCACTCCCCAACAGGCCCTGGTGTGTGATGTTCCCCTCTCTGTGTCCATGTGTTCTCATTGTTCAATACCCACTTATGAGTGAGAACATGCAGTGTTTGGTTTTCTGTTCTTGTGTCAGTGTGCTGAGAATGATGGTTTCCAGCTTCATCCATGTTCCTACAAAGGACATGAACTCATCCCTTTTCATGGCTGCATAGTATTCCATGGTGTATATGTGCCACATTTTCTTTATCCAGTCCATCACTGATGGGCATTTGGGTTGATTCCAAGTCTTTGCTATTGTAAATAGTGCCGCAATGAAAATACATGTGCATGTGTCTTTATAACAGAACAATTTATAATCCTTTGGGTATATACCCAGTAATGGAATTGCTGGGTCAAATGGAATTTCTATTTCTAGATCCTTGAGGAATCGCCACACTGTCTTCCACAATGGTTCAACTAATTTACACTCCCACCAACAGGGTAAAAGTGTTCCTTTCTCCACATCCTCTCCAGCATGTTTTCTCCAGACTTTTTAATGATCGCCATTCTAACTGGCGTGAGATGGTATCTCAATGTGGTTTGGATTTGCATTTCTCTAATGACCAATGATGATGAGCATTTTTTCATACATTTGTTGGCCTCATATATGTCTTCTTTTAAAAGTGTCTGTTCATATCCTTCGCCCACTTTGGAATGGGTTTGTTTGTTTTTTTCTTGTAAATCTGCTTTAGTTCTTTGTAGATTCTGGATATATTAGCCCTTTGTCAGATGGGTAGATTGCAAAAATTTTTTCCCATTCTGTTGGTTGCTGGTTCACTCTAATGATTGTTTCTTTTGCTGTGCAGAAGCTCTTAAGGTTAATTAGGTTCCATTTGTCTATTTTGGCTTTTGTTGCCATAGCTTTTGGTGTTTTAGTCATGAAGTCCTTGCCTGTGCCTATGTCCTGAATGGTGTTGCCTAGGTTTTCTTCTAGGGTTCTTATGATATTGGTTCTTATGTTTAAATCTTTAATCCATCTGGAGTTAATTTTTGTATAAGGTATAAGGAAGGGGTCCAGTTTCAGCTTCCTGTGTATGGCTAGCCAGTTTTCCCAACACCATTTACTAAACAGGGAATCCTTTCCCCACTGCCTGTTTTCATCACGTTTGTCAAAGATCAGTTGGTTGTAGAGGTGTGCCGTTGCTTCTGAGGCCTCTGTTCTGTTCCATTGGTCTATATCTCTGTTTTGGTATCAGTACCATGATGTTTTGATTACTGTGGCCTTGTAGTATAGTATGAAGTCAGGTAGTGTGATGCCTCCAGCTTTGCTCTTTTTGCTTAGGATTGTCTTGGCTATTTGGGCTCTCTTTTGGTTCCATATGAAGGTGTGTGGCTTTATCCATCTCCAGGGGCAGGGGAAGGGTAATGGTTAGCCAAAGGGTACCAACTTTCTCTTAGATAACAGGCTATGTTCTGATAATCTATTCCACAGCATGATGACCATAGTTAATAAAAATGTATTGTTTATTTCAAAATGGCTAAAAGAGTAGCTTCTAAACATGCTCATTACAAAAAATGATAAGTAAGTAAGGTGATAGGTATGCTAATTGGCTTGGTTTACTCTTTCTATGGTGGATGCACACATCAAAACACAAAGTGTATCCCATAAATAGATATGGTTATTTGTCAACTAAAATTTTTAAAAAGAAAATGTAAATCAAATCCATAAAGTGACATCACTATGCACTCATAAGAATGGCTGAAATAAAAAAGGAAACTTCAAGTGTCAGCAGGCATATGAAGAAGCTGGAACCCTAGACTGATGCGAGCTGTTTGCAGAACTGTTTGCCTGCATATTCTAAAGTTGAACATCTGGATGCCCTGTGGCCAACATCACATGCTTAGGCATATAACTAGTGAAGATGCCTGCATATGTTCACCAAAAGTCACCAACAATAATGTTCACAATAGCACTCTTTTGTGGTAACTCAAAAAATAGAACTGGAACTACTTAAACGTCCACCACCAGTAGAATAAATTACAACTGTCATAAAGTAAAATACTACACAATATTAAGAAAAGAAGAAAGAAAACTCAGGGTACATACAACGATGTAGATGAAACTCACAGAAATAATGTTGCATTAAAGAATCCAGACACAAAGAGTGTGTGGCGTGTGATTCCATTTCTATGAAATATGAATACCCAGTCAGTGCAGTTTGGATAGGGTGACCTTGCAGTGGGCAAATAACTAGGCCTGTCACCAGGACTTTTGTATGGGGAAGGGTTTGCTTTTCCTTTTTCTGGGTTCTGATTACATGGGTACGTTCTGTTTTTAAAATAAATCATTGAGCTGTAAACTTACAATATTTATGTTTTTGGCAATATATAATGCTTCAGTAAAAAGTAAATGTGAAGTGTTTTAATTATACATGCTCAGTTCTTGTACATCATTGATACCTATTAAAACATGAAAATGCCATGGACTCTAAACCTTTAGGACACACAGAAGTTTCTGACCTTAAAGAAGCAGTGTAAGATCCAATGCAGAAGCGGCATGTTACATTTTGAAACAGACTTTTCAATTACTCTTCAATGTAGCAGGCTGTTCTCTGCCAGTGATCTCTTTCTAAGACAGTGCTCTCAAAATCAACTTATAAAAGTGATTCAGTGGATAATTTTTTACCCAAAATACTTTTAAGTCACAGTAATAAGTTTCTCCTTTTCTTCAGGAGTGTCAGCTGTCAAGGAGTTTTTACATATTAACAGGCAAAATACTAAAGATGCCCCCACAGCGGTGGCATGCCACATGCAGGCTTATTCCTCATACATGTGCATGCCCCCGGGGCCAGCTACAGCCTCTGCCCTGCAGGGCAGCCTGAGAGGCAGGGGTCCCCACCACGTCCGGGACACTGCCAGCCCTCAAGGTAACGGGTCACCCTTTCCTTCTTTTGAGAGGTGCCACCGGCAGTGCCTCCAGATGGAATCTACTGCTATTAGACTGACCTTGCTGGCGTCACCATAAGGTGGGGGTGGGGTGGGGAGAAGGGTTCTATCCCTTTCCGATGAAGTCTCCATCTCATAGGTCCTGATACAGTTTGGATATTTGCCCATCAGAATCCATCTCGAATTGTGATCCCCAGGGCTGGAGCTGGGGCCGTTTAGGTCCTGAGGACGGATCCCTCACGGCCTGGTGCTGTCTTCCCAGCAGTGAGTTCTCTGCAGATCTGGTTGTTGTAGAGCGTGGTGGACTCTACAACACCTCTCTCTCTTCCTCAGGCTCTCATCATGCGACTCGCTGGATCCCCACTTCCTTCCACAGTGACTGGAAGCCTCCTGAGAGCTCCTAGAAGTAGACCTGCCAGCCTCAGGCTTCCTATACTGCCTGCAGAACCATGTGCCAGTCAAACCTTCTTCCCTGATGAGTTACCCAGTGGCAGGTATTTCTTTACAGCAATGCAACGATGGCCCAGCCCAGGGCACCAAGTCTTAGGGGTGTGGCCTTCACAGTGTTCCCACACCTCGTCCAGGGTCCAGCCCCCCAGCCTCTCGCTTCCCCATCTGCAGTCTCCTTGTTCTTTTCCTGAAAAGCCTGAGCTCCAGGAAGGCCAAGGCAGGCTGAGTGGGGCTCTTCTCCGGGAGGAAGCTGTTTCTGCGTGTCCTCTGGATATTCTCCCCGGGAGGGTGAGTCTGTGATGCATAGAATGGCATCTCCCCTCTCTCTCTCAGGTTATGAGGGGCTTTTCCCAGGTCCTTGATGTGAGAAGCTGGTGGGGTTTCTGCAAGGTGAGCCCCTGCATGAGAACCCCAAAGCGCTCCGTGGCTGCAGCCCCAAGGAGCCACTGGCTCTCTCACTGATCCTCTCTTGACCTTGAGACCTTTGTCAAAGCTACAGCCAGCACGAGGTCCTACCACACACGGCATTCAGGGACTTCTACTCCTCTGGTGCCACATTCAGTTGGATTCTCCTGTTTATTCAGATTGGAGGCGGCAGTTTGTTTTACAACCTCAGCTCCTTGATGAGTGTCAGGAAAGTCGTTGATGTCAGTTTTCCCCCTTCTCTTGTTCTAAAGCAGGGAGTGTCTGCCTCCATGCCCTTTCTCCATCGGAGCTGCAGCGAGGGTTGAATAAGTTGTTCATTTGGTGGCCTAGAAATCATGGATTCTGGTTTTGTGTCATATGCTTTTTTTTTTTTTTTATTGTGTCATATGCTTACCAGTTCTAACAGGTTTTATTTGGGTGGAATCTTTAATTTCTTCTAAGTATAAGATCCCATTGTCTGTAAACAAGCCTAATTTGATTTCTTCCTTTCTAATTTGGATACCCTTTATGTCTTTCTCTTACCTAGTTGCTCTGGCTAGGACTTGCAGTATAATAGTAAACAAAATCAGTAAAGATATAGATGACCCAAAGTGTCAATCAATCAACTTGATCTAACTGACATTGAGAGACTGTGCCATCCAGCCCACAGCAGAATGCACGTTCTTCTTCTCAAGTGTACAGGGAACGTGTGCTAAGACAGATCACGTTCTGATCCACAAAGTCCACCTTCATGAAACAACTCATTTCTCAGTTTGCTGTGAGCACCCAAACACCGTGACTCTGCCTCCTATTGTAAGGAGGAGCCACTTCTCAGCTCCAACACCTCATCACACGTTCTGAGGCCACATTGCAAAACATGGCCATCTCTGCAATGCACAGCCTGTGCTCTAAATAATTGACCTTTTTAATTTTAGTAGCATTCTGAAAACTTGTGCAAAATGAGAATTATGTGAACATGGTAAGATTGTGGAAAAGAATTCCTAGTGCCCAGTTCCTTGGGGAGCTGCAGCAAGGGCTGCAGGTGCTAACATCAACCCCTTTCTAGGATCTTCAAAACTTTGTTTTGGTCTTAAGAGAAATTGAAAAAGTAATTGTTCAGATACAAATCTGAAAACAGAAAACAATGACTTAAGACATTATGCTCTCAAGTCTCATCGTGGGAAGAAAAATGCAAGAGAATTAATTCAAATTCTCCAGGGCTCTATATACAGCATCATAATATCTCACGTGTTTGTTAATGACTGAAAGGAAGCAACATCACTGACTGTTTGCAGCACGTAGTTGATGGAAGTGGTTAATAGTTCATGCACCAAAGTAATGAAGAGATTATATAACAAAATCTCACGGGAGAAAACACATTTACAGTCTCTGCCAAAAGTTGCTGCAGGCTGGGCTGTGAGGGCCTGAGAGGTGTATGTGCAGGTGAGAGGCCAATGGCCAATGGCCAAGAGACGCACCATTTTCCCATTGTGAGAATGGGATAGGGAAGAGCTATTTTGACTCATGAAAGGTATCGTGTACTTCCACCAATCAGCACAGATGTCATTACATCAATATCAAATGACACATAATGCACGTTGAGTGTGAATTTTTCATGGATAAGGCATCAAGCCTGATCAGATGTCAGGAGGGGGAAGCTGCGTGTGTGAGGGGTTTTATCTCTGCTCCCACCCCTCCCCCACACTGTGACTGAGCAGCACCAGAGCCAGCAACTGCCAAGACGTTCGTAAGAAATGGAAGGGGTGGGCCCCCTTAGAGCAGCAGTTAAAATGCAAAAAAATAGGGTTAGCTCATGTCACAGAGAATGTTCCCATTACTAATTTACTAGTTATGTTCTGATAACTAAATTGTCTCCTCCTAAAAGCTTTAACATCTGTCCATCTGTTTCCTAGTCCTCAAATTCTAAAAATATACTAAAAAAGGAAACATCTATAATTGAGACTGAATGTGATCACATTGTTTGTGTTGTGTACCACTTATACATTATAAACTCCTATGCCTGTCAGTTACAACCTTCACTTCAAATATATATATATATATATATTCTGTGTGTATGTGCATGTGTATGTGTGTGTGTCTGGGTATGTGTGTGAGTGTCTGTGTCTGTGGATATGTGTGTGTTGTATGTATATGCGTGTCTCTGTGTGTATATGTATATATGTGTATATGTATTAGAGTGCCAATGAATATGTGTGTGTGCTCTTGGTATGTGTGTATCTCCGTGTGTGTGTGTGTGTCTATGTGAGTACCTGTGGTTGCATGAGTGTGTGTAGGTATGTGTGTATCTCTGTGTGTATGTGTGCGAGTGCATATGTTTGTGTGTGTGCCCATGTGGAGGAAGCAGAGGGAGGTTGTGCTTTTTTCACAGGAGAGAGTTGTCAGCTGTCATCAGGGTCTCAGGATGGGTCTGTATACCACCCCCTTCTAAATAAAATGCAGGAAGCATGGCAAAAGAAAGGCTGGCTGGTACCGTCAGTTCTGAGTAAGATTACGCTTCCTGCGTTTTATAAATCTGACTCTAACCACACAGGCTATTTTCAGGGATTACACGGACTTCTTAAGCCAGCTTGCTATTGTTGGTCTTGATTGTTGCAGGCTCAAAAGCATTGTAGTTAGGCAGTTACCACGTGAAGCCTCACCAGAACTCGACAGTGAGGAAAGCTTGTAAAAGTTAAATTATGAAATCAACACCTAAGAGAAAAAATAGACAAATAATCTTAGAACACAAGGTGTCTCCCAAGCCGGCCACAACTCACCCCAAGTTGATCCACTGTGCACTAAGAAATGCTACATTCATCCAAAAAGAGGCGGCCAGTGCTGGGTCCTGGAGCGGGACGCTGAGGCTCATGGGGCCACGACCGTGGAAGTATGGTATTTTCCAGAGCTGAGGGAACCTAAGCTACAATCTTTATAGTATTCCAATGCCTCTGATGAAGCCTTTCCTACTGTGGCTAAGGACCTCAAGAATTTACCCAGTGAGTGTCAATATTCTAGAACCTGGAGCCTGCAAGGCCAAAAGCGTTGTAACATGTGATGTCTAATTACAGCGGCTGAACCCAAATTTTAAGGAAATAGTGTGTTTTATACAGTATGAAACAGTAATTGTTGGAGGGGGTTGCTATTTCCAAGAGCTAGGATAAAACTACGATATTCCGAAAAAGAGACCGGGAGATGGCAGGAGGTCCCAGAAAAGAGAAATAGAGTCAGAAAGATTTAGAAGTTTTGTGGCGCTGTCGACCTTAAAGGTGTGGGGTGTGGGGAGGAGCAAGTCCAGCCGGGGTTTGTGCAGGTGCAAAGCTCTAGATGGCATCTCTGACTTTCCACAGCCTCCATGGCGATGCTCAATAACACATTGCGCAAGCGACTTTTTACGTTGGAGAAAGCCTTCGCTTTTATATGATGAAAGGACTTCTCATCATGAGCAGAGTGGCTTTCCACCCATCCTCGGGACAGTGAGTCTTCACTTTAACATGCTGAAATGGCTTCTCGTCATGAGCAGAGTGGCTTCCATGCAGGCTGAAGGTAGTGAAAGTCTCGTGGATGGTGTGGGCTTACTGCAAATTCCAGCTTTATCCACGAGTGTCGTGCTCTTGGTTACGCTGTGTCTACCACTGAGAAATGGAGATGCTCTCTTGTATATTAACGAACTCAGAGCCTAGACAAGGGTGAATTTAAGAAGAGAATGACTGCCACTCCGCGGCCCTCTTGGAAGCCAGCCTGAAAGCTTTTCCCCAGGTAGCAATGCCCTGATTGATTGGCATCAGCTGCACCTGCAGCTCCTCCCTCAGTGTCTGCATTGGAGTCCTCCCTGTAGAGATGCGGGTGTGCTCTAAAGAGACGGCTTCATCCTGCCCAAGCCCTCCTGTCCTGTTGCAGGCAGAGCTCCTGGTGATGTGCAGTCCACCCCAACACTTTGGGAGGCCAAGGTGAGCAAATTGCTTGGGCTCAGGGGTTAAAGACCAGCCTGGGAAACATAGCAAGACCACATCTCTACACATGTATTTAATTAGTCAGTCATAGTTCTGTGTGCCCACAGTCCCAGCTGCTCTGGAGGCTGAGGTGGGAGGACTGCTTGAGCCCAGAGTAAGAGTGTGCTGTGCTCACACCCTGCACTCCAGTCTGAAATAAAAATAAGAGAATATGATCACCGTCTTGACCTTCTTTGCCCTAACTTGAAGTTCTGAGGATTATATGGCTGAAATCACATAAACAACACCTTTACTACTGATTAAGCCAGGAGATGATGTCTTGTAACAGGGCTTGCTCTCTGGAGTTTGACTCTGCAGCTTACAGCAAAATGACTTCAGAAGGTTGTCTACTGTGACCGGGCCCAATTCACTCACCCACGACGTGGTGATGTTTGTGTTCATGGCACAGGGCTTTGTGACGCCTGGGTGCAGCGTCGCTGTCTCCTCCTCCTACCGAAGGCACCGGAGAGGCCCTCGCTTCATTCCTCTGGTTTCCCTTGTTCCCCACCCCACTCCTCACAGGGCAACCAAGTCATCATCAATTGAAACCATTTTGCTTTTTAGTTTTTCACATAAAAATCTGGTTTTCTCCTGATTCTCCTGCAAATTAGTGGAAGCCTGTATCACAGGTTAGACTCCATTAGAAGCTGACTTCAAGGTGAAGATCAGCATGTCAGGGCTTATTTACATGAAGGGATCTCTCTTGGGATCAGTTTTAGGGAGAAGGTAAAAGCCTGGCAGAGACACAGCCTCAAGAGGGACCATTCACACCCACACGGGGAGCTGGGATGGTATTGAGTTGTTCTGAATCAGGATGAGGGGCTGGGCTTTTCACACCCTGTTGGGAATGGAGGCTGCCCCAGGAAGGCCATAACCTCCGGCCAGGCAGCACTCACCGTAGGGACGTGAGGGGTCTGACGCCTGAGGACTGTGGGCAATACATCCTGTGCCCTGGAGGGGAAACACCTGCACACCCCAGTGCCCACCAGAGCCTGTGCCGCCAGCTGGCTGCTCTCACTGCACAAAATGTTTACTCTAATCAATACTATTTATTCACTCAGAAAAACAGCTCTTCCATGCCTGTGTTATCCCAGGCTTCTTGTAAAGATATGATCACAACAAATGAATGACTCTTTCCTTCTGTGCCTGCCTTATTTCACTTGGCACATTGTCCTCCGGGTCCATCTGATACTGTGATTGCGCTTACAGGGGCTGCCAAAAACAGTCAGACTCATGGAAGCAGAGGGTAGAGTGGTGGGTGCCAGGGCTGGGGGAGGAGGGACCAGGGTTTGTTCACCAGGTGAAATGTTTCAGGTATGTGTGTTGAATAAGCTCCAGGGACCTGTGCCTGTAGTTAATGTTGTCTGCACTTAGAAGTTTTTGAGATCTCATCTTGTGTTCTTATCGTAGTGGTGTAAGTATGACATTACATGCTTGTCAAAGCTCATAGGACTGCACAACACAGACAGAGCCCTAATGGACACTACGCACTTCAGTTAATACTAATGCAACAGTAATGGCTCATCAGAGGTAATCAATACACCACACCAAGGTAAGAACAACAGGACAGACAGTGGGAGGAAGGAGAGAAAGCGCAGGACTCTGTACTCTGGGCACCATTTTCCTGTAAACCTAAAACTACTCTGAAAATTAAAACTAGTCTTTAAGTGTTTTAAATGTGAGGTTAAAGAGAAAAGAAGCAACATTTTTGAGCTTGCATTTTAGGTTCTGGCCTGGATATCTGATTAGCATTTTGAT
>NW_016107364.1:8850684-8852921 GCF_001604975.1 Cebus imitator | reverse complement strand
GTACTGAGTTTTGTGTCTTGGGGTCTCAGGTGATCCTAGTTAACCAACCAGATTCCCCAGGAGCAACTTCTCCCGTTTAGTCTGATCACCCTCGACACTGTCTGACACTCAGTCCGTTTATTTAATGTGTTCTTAGAAGCAGGAGAGTGAGAACAGGCTGGTAGCATGAGCCAGGCAGTCAGGGGTCAGATGACCACTGGGCAGGAGGCTGTTGGTTCTGAGACCATTTTCACAGCTTGAAGGATTCAGACCTTTGTCTCTCACCTGCATTCAGTCTGTACCAGTTAGCAGGTGTTTCTTTCACAGAGGGAGTTTAAGATCGTTTTGTAAGGATAAGCTTTGCTTTATGGTTTATGGAAGTCGCATCTGTGCTGTAGTGGTCTTGTTTCTAGGACAACCAGGTTTTCTAGGGGTTATTTGTTTGTTTCAGACAAAGTCTTACTCTGTCACCCAGGCCAGAGTGCAGCGGTTCAGTCTTAGCTCACTGCGACCTCCACCTCCTGGGTTCGAGGGATTCTCATGTCTCAGCCTCCCAAGTGACTGAGATTACAGGCACCCACCACCACCCCCAGCTGATTTGTATATTTTTAGTGAAGACAGCATTTCACTGTACAGGTATTGATCGACTTACGACCTATGCAACTTAGGACCATTCAACTTTACAACCACAATCCCTAGCCACGACTGCTCTGCGTCTGGCAGCGCAAACATTGCCCAGCTGGGCGTACTACAGTGCGGACCAGCTTCTGACAGCACTACCATCTCTGCGTGCACCATTTCAACTGTACATATAGCCTACTCAGCTTACGACCAAATCGTGTTATGACTGGTCTGTCGGTCCCAATCGTGGTTGTAAGTCGAGCACTGGCTGTATTAACCAGGCTGGTCCCAAATACCTGGCCTCAAGCAATCCGCCTGTCTCAGCTTCCCAAAGTTCTGGGATTACAGGCATGAGCCACAGCACCCAGCTGCAACCAGGGTTTAAAGTCTTGTTTTCACAGAGACTTAACAATCCTGGGGCCAGGTTGCTCTGGGAGTCTGGAAAGTCCTGTCCTGCGGGGTCTCTAGGAAGTCCCCAGCTCTGGTTGTCATGGAGATGAGGAAAGTCCCCTGGCCTTATCATTATTTACCACTGAGTGGCACATAATGTTGGCCTTGCTGACTTGTGAGAGTCTTAATTGGGCTTTTTGTCTATCATTTATTTTATAGCCAAGAAATATCACTTATAGTATGCCATAAAGTTAAAAAGATATGTTCACATCCTAACTCCCAAAACCTATGAATGCAACTTTAATTGGGAAAAACGGCTTTGCTGATATAATTAAAGATCTCAAAATAAGATTATCTTGGATTTCCTAAAGTCCAGTTACAAGTGTCTTTACAAGAGATACACATGGAGAAGAGAAGACCCTGTGAACACAGAGACAGAGACTGGAGAGATACAGACACAACCACAGAAGGTCAGAAGCCATGAGAATTGGCAAGAATACCACATGATGCAAAACTGTCCTCAAAAATTAAGGTGGGTTAAGACATTTCAAGGCCAAACCAACAAAGAACCTGCTTTGTAAGAAACACAAGAAACAGTCCTTTAGGCGGAGATGAACAGACAGCACAAAGCAACTTCAATCCACATGAGGAATCAAAGAGTGCCTATGAAGATAATTACACAGCTAAAAATCAAAGACAAGATATTTTTGGTTGGTAACTTTTTTCTCTTATTTGATTCAAAAATCAACTTCTTAAAGCAAATATTAGAAATCCGTGTTTCTGGGTGCGTAAGGTATAAAGCGATAATTAACGTGAAAATAACAGTAAGGGGGAGGGGGAAAAGTAGAGCTATAGAGGAGCAATGTTTTTCTATGAGTTAAAGTTAATTTTATATTAATCCAAACTAAATTGTTACAATGAAGGTGCTCATGATAATACCCAGGGCAACCACTAAAACTACATACACATACACACATACACACACACGTATGTGTATGTATATGCGTATATATGACATACATGTCTGTATATATACACACAAGGAAATTAAAATGACTTACTGTAAATTATTTCATGCAAAAGAAGACAGTAATAAGAGAATTGAAACAAGCAATATGTAAGTTATACAGAAAACAGCAAAATGGCAAATTAAAATCCAATGAATAGCATTAAATGTAAATGGATCAAACAATCCAATTTTTAAAAATAGCCAAATGAATTTTTAAAAATCATAAAAAAACTGTGTT
>NW_016107364.1:8776144-8848844 GCF_001604975.1 Cebus imitator | reverse complement strand
AAAAAAAAAAAAAAAAAAAAAAAAAAAAAAAAAAAAAAAAAAAAAAAAAAAAAAAAAAAAAAAATCCAAAAATGAGTTAAAAATACAATTTGTTTCACAATAGCATCAAAGAGAATAATATACTTAGGAATAAATTTAACCAAAAAAAAGAACAAGACTTGTATAACTGAAAACTATAATATATCATTGAAAGAAACTAAACAAAACAAATAAATAAAAAAGACAACCTGTGTTTATACATTATAATACTTGATAATGTTAAAATGGCAGTATGTTCCAAATTTACCTTGAGATTCAATGCAATTTCTATCTCATCCCTCTACCTTTTTATAGCAATTGGCAAATGGATCTGGCATTTAAGGAAATGCCATGAACCAAGAATAGCCAAAACAATCTTGAAAATTAAGAACAAAGTTGGAGGACCCAATTTCAAAATTAACAACACAGCTACAATAATCAAGGGTGTGTGGTGTGTGTGTTTAAAGAAAGCAAAATCTTCTTGGATGATCTCAATGGTGAGTGGAGATGAAACAGGATGGAATTGGTGGACTTGAGGATAGATTAGGAGAATTTTCCAAATTTGGGCAAAAAAAAAAAAAAAAAAAAAAAAAAAAAAACCCAGAAACAGAAACTCAAGCACCTATGAGACATACATGAGGTCAAATATGCATATTACCACTATCTTGTACAAAGAGAAGAAGGTAGGGCTGAAAGAATATTCCCAGAAATTACAGTTGTAAAAGTTCCAAATTTTTCAAAAGAAATAAACCTACAGATTAAAAACCCTGAGTAAGGCTCAACCTCATAAACCTAAAGAAATCCATGCCAAGACAAATACAATAGGTCAAAACCCTGAAAAGCATAGCCAAAGAAAAAATTTTGAAAATAGCCAGAAAGAGAAGACATTGAATTACAGAAAAACACCAGTTCAAATGGCAGAGGGTTTCTCAACCACTGCAGTAGAGGCCAGAAGGAAATGACACGTTTTAAGGGCTGAAAGGACCTATCGACTTTTGAGGCTACGTCCAGTGAGACTATATTTCAGGAATGAAGTAAATTAAAGATATTCTCAGAAAAAGGAAGACTAAAAGAATGTGTCCCTAGTCAACAATGATAAAAGGATCAATACACCAAGAAGACACACAATCCCTGAATGGAAATAAAACAAAGAACGGGGCCTTAAAATACTTGAGGAGCAAACCTGATGGAGTTGAACAGTGGTCAGCAAATCCCCAGTTACAGCTGAGGACGTTCTTGCTGCCTTCTCAGTAACTGATAACACTACTAGGCAAAAATGCAGTGAGCACACAAAAGATCTGAACAACACAATCAATCTACTGAATTAATTGGCATAAACACTGCAGCCAACATCAGGAGAACACACACTTATTTTCACGCGCCCATGAAGCCTTCACAAAGATAGACTATATCCTGACATAGAAAAACAAACCCAAACAAAATTAAGAGAATTGAAATCTTGCCGAACACGTGCTCAAATTATAATGGAATCCAACTAGACATCACAAACAGAAGAGCAACAGGAAATTTTCTAAATACTTGGAAATCAGACATGACACTTCTAAATAACTCAGGGGCCAAAGAGGAAGTCTCGAAGGATGTCAAAAACTAAAGATAACTGGAAGAGATTGAAAATACAACATCTCAACATAGGTACAATACTACTACGATGGCGGTATATTTACAGCACTACATGGTTACATTAGAAGAGAGTGGTCTCAAATTAACAACTCTATGTCGAGAAGCTGGAAAATGAACAATAAAATGAAACAGCATAAGGAAGAAAATAATACATATATAATAAATTATATCATATGCAATACAAATACGACAGAGCAGAAATCAATAAAACTGGACAAAGGAAAACCATAGAGAAAATCTATGAAACATAAAGCTTGTCCATCAGAAAAATTTAAAACAATTGATAACACTGTAGTAAAATGATAAAAAAAAAAGAGAAGAAATAGATTGTCAACATCAGAAGGTAACGGTATTACTACTGGTCCTTCAGCCATTACAAGCATGATCAGGGAATGCCATGATCAAATTCATGCTAATAAATTGAATGACTTAGAGGAGATAAACTGATTTCTCAAATGCATGGTACTCTTTTGTATGGCTACCATGACAATTATCAGAAACCTAGTAACATGAAACAATAGAAATGTATTACCTCACAGTTCTCAAGATCAGAAGTAAGCAATAGGCCTCAGTGGGTTAAGCCAGGTTGTGGGCTGGGCTGGTTCATTCTGAAGGCTCCTGGAGAGGACCCATTTCCTTTCCTTCTCAGCCTCCTAGAGCAGCGGTCCCCACCCTTTTTGGCACCACAGACCAGTTTTGTGGAAGACAATTTTTCCACAGACCAAGCGTAGGGAAGAGGGGATGATTTCAGGATGACTCACATGCATTACACTTATCGTGCACTTTATTTATTTTATTATATTGCAATATATAATGAAATAATTATACATACTCACCATCCTGTAGAATCAGTGGGAGGCCTGAGCTTGTTTTCCTGCAACTGGATGGTCCCATCTGTGGGTAATAGGAGACAGTGCCAGATCATCAGGCATTAGATTCTCATAAGGAGTGTGCCACCTAGATCCCATGCCTGCACAGTGCACAGTAGGGCTTGCACTCCTGTGAGAATCAGATGCCACCGCTGATCTGACAGGAGGTGGAGCTCACCTGGTTAAGCAATTGGGAGCAGAGGTAAATACAGATAAAGCTTTGCCTGCTCACCACTCACTCATCTCCTGCTGTGTGGCACGGTTCCCACCAGGGTTGGAGACCCCTGCTCTGAAGGCTATACTCATTCTCAGGCTGTGGCCCCTTCTTCTGTCTCCAAAGCCAGCAGCATTGAACTCAGCAGCTCCCTAGCTGCCATCTTTATTGGTTCCCTCTTTCCCTTTTAAGGACTCCCTTGATTACATCGGGCCCATCTGGAGAACACAGGACAATCTGCTTATTTTAAGGTTGGGATTATTAGCATCTGAATTCCACTTGTCATCTTAATTCCCCTTTGCCATGTAAACCTAAGTCATTCAGAGACTCTGGGGACGGTAATGTGGCTATCTTTGAAATGCTGTAATCCTGTCTACCATGTCACAAACCACTAAAACTCTCCCAAGATTAAATAGATAATCTAAATAGCACTATAACCATTAAAGAAATTGAATTAGTAATGAATGAGCTCCCTGAAGGAAATCTCCAGGCTGAGATGGTTTCACTGAAAAATCTGACTATACTTTTAAGAATTAACTCCAATTTCACAAACCTCTTCCTCATAATAGAAGGGGAGGAGACGTTTTTATACTAATTTTATGAGGCCAGTATTACCGATACCAAAACCAAACACAGCACACAAGAATGAAAATTACAAATATCTCTCATGAACTTCAACAGTATCACTGTCAAATTATTAGCAAATTAACGAATAAAAAGTATAAAATGAACAAGTGCATGGCTAATTTAACATTCAAAATCAATCAATGTAATCACCATATCAACAGTCTAAAGAAGAAAAAAATGACCCGAGTCCCAAAAATCATTACAGAAAAGCATTTGACAAACCCAACATCTGTTAATGATAAAAACTTGCAGCAAACTAGGAACGCAGAAGAACTGCATCAACCGAAACCCCACAGCTGGCATTGTACAGAGTGGTGAATGCTTTCCCTCCTATCCGAAAATAAAGAGGCCATCTGCCCTCACCACGTGTTCAAAATAGTACTGAGAGTTCTAGACCAGCAAGCCACAAAAGGAAACAAAAGGCACGCACATAGGGAAAGAATAAATAAAACTATTACAATTTGCAAATGACATGATGGTATATGGAGAAAATCCCAAGAAACCTGCAGAAAACAAAACCTTCTAAAACTAATATGTGAGTTTAGCAAGATCAGAGAATACAAGATAACACATTTACATTATGGTATGTATGATTATTTCACATTTTTATATGGTAACAATGAACATTAGAACATGAAGTTAAAAGCAGAATGACGTTTATGCTCACTTCAAAAAACTGAAATAAGGTAATAGCAAAATTGTTTTCGCACAAATAGATAAATACTTCACAAAACATATACAAGATCTATATGCAAAAACTACATAATACTAATGCTGGTAACTTCAGAGAAATAGTAATCCCGCCCTAGTTCAGATTTGACCAGAAGACATAGACTCCTAAACATTCTTACTGGTGTGTGATATCTGAAAGCATATTGTATGCCTCAGAGTACAAAGGGAAGAAACTTAACTTTGCATGGGCATTTTTAATTTCCCCTGAATAAAGTTTTCTTTATATAGCAATTTCATTAATTTACTCATCTATGTATTCAGCAAATATTTACTCATTGTTGACCCTACGATATATGCTGTAGGAAAATGGCAAGGATGAATAAGAAGGCTTTCTTTCAACAAACATTACAACTTAAATAAAAGAAGTAGATAATCAGAAAACCAACTGTAAGAAAATCATCCTTTTCTAGGATTTTAATTGTACATTCAGAAAGTCAATCTGTATATAAATAGATATGTCAAGCTACATTAATATGAGTAGAAATGATGAATATTATATGCTTATAATCTATTTGGTTGTTTTTCTGCGTAAACTACAATTGACAAATTCACTTTCGCATAAATATCTGCACATATATCACCACAATTATCTTTAGTGACTGTTTTAGAACCCTGGCTTCCCATGTCCTAATAAAGAAAGAAATTCCTTTTTTTCATACTTAGCATTTTTAGAACACCTACTTTAGACCAGCTCAATGGCTCATGCCTATAACCCCAACACCAGGGTAGAGGCCAAGGCAGAAGGATCTCTTGAGCCCAGGAGTTTGAGACCAGCCTGGGCAACATGGTGAAACAGCAACTCTACCAAAAGTACAAAAATTATCCAGGTGTGGTGGTGCACACCTGTAGTTCCAGCTACTGTGGAGCCTGAGGTGGGAGGATGCTCTGAGCCCCAGAGGCGGAAGCTGCAGTGAGCTGAGCTCAGATTCCACTGCTGCACTCCAGCCTGGGCAACAGAGCCAGACCCTGTCTCAAAAAGAAACGAAAAACAAAAGGAACACCTATTGTATATTCTAAGCATCAAAAGACAGAAAATCAAACAAAACAGTAATTCCTTTCCTGTCCAGTAGATTCTAGTCACACTGTCGTCTTCTTCAGTTCCCTTTATAAAATGTATCAAAATATTTTACAAAGAAGTTCACAATACTAGCATCCATTTTCACCAAGTATAATCCAATCACAGTTGGTCAGCGACCTGTTTTGAAAATTTCTAGTCCTGATATGAATGATGGTTTTATGGAAAAACAAAGAACTGAAGAAATTTGAAAAAGCAATGAATAACAAGCTCAAGTCATAGCTTCAGTCCATGAAAAAATCGAATGCATATTGTGGGGCTGAAAAAAACCATATCAGTTCTATGTTTAGACAAGAAGAATGTGTTTTCTTTAATTAGAGGACTTCACAGAAGAGGAAAAGGTATTAGAAACTGCTCAGATAAAAAAAAAAAAAAAAAAACTAAGAGCTTAGTGAAACTGATGATACTCATTTCCATGCTAAAATATTCCAACATTACCACTGTAATTAAAGCACAGCAGGTATAATTATTGGTGTAATTATTTGACATCCCCCCTGTTCATACCCTGAGCTTAATCAATGGATGGATCTTATCTCTCATTCCTTTCCCCATCCCCAGAAGGCAGCCCGATTCGAAGTGTGGACCACGCGCTGAGGGAGTAATGAAGAGCAGGAGCTCTGCATGAAGGTGGAGTGGGGTGCTATGGGTGAGATGACCCCAGCCCACCTGGGAGGAGCTTCCACAGCTTCTCAGCAACATCCTGGCACAGGCTCTGTCCCACCATGAAACTACGGTTCTTTCCAGCACTTGGGAATTGGCGCCTGCATATTCACTTATTTAGTGAGTACATATCCAGCTGCAAACCTGTCCCAGACCGCGCTTGCCAAGGTGCTCACACCCACTGGGCCAGAGCCCTTGCTGCCATCCTGAAAAAATGCTGATGCGGTCTGCAGTGGGGATCCTCCTGTCCCATTGTAATCTGGGGAGAAATACTCACCAGCTCTCTGATACTCAACCTCCTGGCATTTCTAATTATACCCTGACAGGCACACACAGTCCCTCATGTTGAACTTCAGAGTTGTAAGGAAGTGCCTTAAATCTAAGCAGACCTCATGCCTATTCTTCCGTCTGTGAATACTTGCCATAACCTTCTACCGATCCCAACTTTCTCATCCCAGGTTCTTTTCAGTATTGACACACACAACCCTATTATACCTCCTGGAATAATCATTAGATTCTAAACAAACTCCACTTTATCCTCTAATTTTTGCAGAAAAGCCTCTCCATCCCTTTGCCTTCACTGAAATCTGATACTTCACTGTGGTCATTGATTCCTTGCAGGCCCTGGAGATAGGAGCTTCTAGCCCTCCAAAACCCTGTAGCCCCCAAGGGGAGTGAGACCCCTGGAAAGCGAGTAGAGTTGGCATTGCCCTGATGCCATCGTCGCTCCTCATTTGTACGCTCCCTGTCTGCACCCATCCCTTCTGCTGGAGCATCCTGTGACCATGGCCCTCGTATCATCCCACCTCCCAGGCACCTGCCTCCCTTTGCTGAAGACTGCAACCCTGTTCTGTGATCTGGGGCGATCACAGAAATCTTGAGTGATCTGGGGTGCCTCGGCTATTCCTGGGGAGCGTCCCTATCCTGACAACATTAAGCCTGAAGACCTACCAGATCACAATGCCAAGCCTGAACCACGTCATCACCTAGAAATACTCCTCAAAATTTCTCCTTGGACACCACTGTGTGTTTTCTGCAGCCCTCTCTGATCCTCACTCCTGACTGAGTCTCCAGTGCCGTAATCCTTCTGCTTTTCTCTGTGTTATCCAGCCGTGAGTTTCCTCACTCAGAACTTCTCTCAAACATGCTAAAATAACCCCATCTCTTTGTTGCTGTTGTTGAGACGGAGTCTCACTCTGTCACCCACGCTGGAGTGCTGTGGTGCGATCTCGGCTCACTGCACCCTCCACCTCCTATACCCAGGCAGGCACACACAATCCCTCATGCTGAAACTCAGATGTAAGGAAGCACCTTTAATCTAAGCAGACCTCATGCCTACTCTTCTGTCCATTAATACTGACCATGCCATATGGGTTCATGCAATTCTTCTGCCTCAGCCTCCTGAATAGCTGGGATTACAGGCATGCACCACTATACCCAGCTCATTTTTGTATTTTTAGTAGAGACGAGGTTTTGCCATGTTGGCCAGGCTGGACTTGAACACCTGACCTCAAATAATCCACCCGCCTCGACCTCCCAAAGTGCTGGGATTACAGGCATGAGCCACTGCACTTAGCCAATAACCCCATTTCTTCCACCTGATCTGCTCAGGAAATAAATAATCTAAAATTAATGCCATAATTTACCTTTCACACCTTCTACAACTAGATATCTAGCAAAGAAAAGTTCTACACCTGCTCCAAAATGCTGTCAAAACACATGTGTATGGAGAGCCCACAGTACTCCAGGCATGGGCACTATGAAAATGGTGAAGACACAGGACATAAAACACAGAGTTCTGGGGGGAGAGGGACAGCAATAGCGCATATAACCGTAAAACACCAACTCAATGATCACAAGAAGGCGAAGTGCATCAGACGTGTAGAAATCCAGGTGTTCCTACTGACACACGGACATCATATTTGGAGATTGCTGGGATAGCTACTCATTCTTCTGAAAATCAGTAAATAAAGCGTAAGAGTTAAGCATTGGCGCTGCTTTTCTGTATAAAACAGAGAACTAAGGAGGTGGTAAGAGATCCTTATTGAGGAAACCCAACTAATAAGTTCAGAAAAAAATTGTATGTCAGGAAAATCACTACTTTGTAACCTCTGAGGACATCAAAGATCTGGACAGCAATCGTGGATGGATAAAATTCATCAGGAGGAGAGAAGGCAGCACGGTGGCAGACTAGAAGGCCCCCAGCCCCTATCTTCCACAGAAACACGGATTTAACCACCATCCATTGGGGAAAAAAGCCATCATGAGAGCTTTGGGGTTCAGGTAAGAGGTAGAGGCACCAGAAGTGGGGGAAAACTTGATAGAGGATGAATCAGGAGGCAATTGAATACATTGATCAACCTTAATATGACATGTCAATAAAATAACAGTAATGGCAGTCTCTAAGTTCCTTGCACACAGGTGTATCCACACAGCACTGTAATTCTGCTGCGGTGTTTTGAGCCAGTTCAGCCCCAAGGCCTATGAGAATGGGCAACTTTTCTTTGGTTCTTGTCGAATTCAATTACATGAACCATCTCTAGAAGAGCAGAAGAGAACTCTTTAACTCTGAGAACTTATTAACCTAGAAAAAGAGAATATCCTGGCGGTATGGGAATGCACTCAGAGCACATTGCTAATCCTGTGAAACGACCTTCTTCTAAGAACGCTTCCTTGCAGAGAGCATTCTCACTTCAAATGAGCCCATTTGTGTCAGCACCATGAGAAGCCACTTCTCTGCCACCCTTCTCAGGCCCTGAGAGGTGTCAACTTAAGAGGACATCTTAGCACAGCTTTTCAAACTATGAGAATCACTTTACATCACGTCCAAGACAATCACAAAGGGAAAAAAATTGATCTCCACGTTCACTTGCTGCCCCTCTCAAGTAAGAAGAGAAACACAGATTTCTCTTAGAGACAAGGACACTTTGTGTTCCATTAATCATGTGCTAGGGTGATTACTGAAGGCATTACGCTTCATGTGGGTGTTCAAGGTTAAAATCCAGATACATTAATCACAAACCACTTTGGTCCACACTCCTGGCTCCCACAAATTGTTACGTGTCAGAAGACAGCTGCTTATTCTTTTAAACAGTTCTGAGAAATCAGCTCTGTTGCCAGGTGCTGTCCGCTAAAGCCCTCCTCCAAGCTCCCATTCCCTAGACAACACCTTGGTCATCCCACTCTAATGAGAATCAGATGTAGTAGATATTCCTGAGGTCTCCCTCACCTGGCAGCTCAGTACAGAAGCGATGTCATCGGGTTCTAAATACCGATCTGATCACAGTGACATTTGCAACTGTCAGGAGACAAGAAACATGCCAGTATGTCAGAGATCACAACACAAAAATCCAGGAACTAATGAAAGTCGCTCTTTTTTTGAGAGAAAGACAGAGAACTAAGTATTCTGCACCTGTTTAGATTGCATTCCTGAAATGAGAAACGAACATTCTATAGGCAAAGGACAACTCTATTTTATTCATCTGAGACATTGGATGGGTAGGGTCTCCTAGGATTGGATGAGCCCCTAGCATCCCTCCCTAATTCTCTCCTCCCGTAGTCCCTATTCCAAGTTAAGCGACTTGAAGCTTTGGGGGTTGGGGATGTGAGAAAAAGCCTGTACTCCCACTGGGAGCACTGGAGGAGATGGGAGAGAAGGCTCCGTGGTCTTAGTACAAGGCTGAGGGTCTCGGAGGACATTATTAACCAAAACAAAACAAGAGGAAAATTTACTAGTCTGGGGGTGAGAACCTCCATGTCTTTAACTAGGTTGTGTAGACAGGTGGGCCTCCCCTCTAAAAGGAGCAGGGCAGGGCCAAGCGTGGTGACTCACAACTCCCAGCACTTTAGGAGGCTGAGGTGGGCGGATCACAAGGTCAGGAGATTGAGACCAGCCTGGCCAACACAGTGAACCCTCATCTCTACTAAAAATACAAAAATTAGCTGGGTGTGATGGCGGGTGCCAGAGGAGGAGAATCGCTTGAACCCGGGAGGCAGAGGTTGCGGTGAGTTGAGATGGAGCCATTGCACACCAGCCTGGGCAACAAGAGCAAAACTCCATCTAAAAAGAAAAATGAAGCAGCAGGACAGAAGGAAGGATGAATGCGCTGAGCCCTTGCTATGTGCAGCACCCGAGCTGTGCTGTGTATGTACCAGCTCGTAGGTCCTCACACCAACTCTACCAGACAGTTACAGGCGTTGCTGAGATTTTGCAGAGGACAGCGGTGAAGGTATGGATGGAAGTACCTTGCCAAAGCCACGCTGCTGGTGAATAGTGGAAACAGGACGCAAACCTGGCCCCTGGCCGCAGGTCCTCCCCTTCCGCACCTGAGCCATGTCAGTGTCCTCCTTAAGTTCTCCTTGAAGGAAATGAATGTGGATGACGTGAGTGTGGATAGATTGGGCATAGATCCCAGTGTGGTTTCCTGACGGTCTGGGAGCTGTACAGCTTTTCTTTGCCTGGAAGAAGCATGCTAACACATCCAAAGCAGGTAAATCGCTCTGACCAGACACTGACTTTGAGTCTTGAGATGTTTTCCACTCAAAAGGAAAGCAGAGGCCAAGAAAGAAGGACTCGGAGGAGTGACTTGTGAATTAAAGGGAAAACCCAGGCCACTGGCCGCTCACCAGCCACCCTGGCCGTCTCTCTCTCTGTATGTCCACCTTAGTTCACCACTGACTTTCCAGGGATGACAGGCAAATAACTCAATTCAAATGGGAGAAACACTCTCCTGTTATCACACCAACACACAGGAGAGATTGCAAAAAAAAGGAAAATCCCAATAGCACTTTAATATATATATATATATATATATATATTATATATATATATATATATATATATATATATATATGGTATTTCCCAGGAAAGAGTTTTTATGTCAACGTTCCAACCATAATGCAGCATCCACAGCACACTGGCCCTGTACCCACGCTGTCCAGAGCTTCTCCATGAAGTCATGATGGGGACCCAGAGCTTCTTGCCCTGCAGAAGTCAGCAGCATCCATCAACCTTCTCTCACAGTGAGAACAAAGACTCGGCTCAGCGCCACAGATGCAGTGGTTCTCAAAATCTGCTCCCAGAACCAGCATCATCTGAGAACTTGTTAGAAATGCAAATTCTTGAGCTCCAGCCCAGCCCTACTGAATCAGAACTTCTGGGGCTGGAGCCCAGCAATCTGTTTTACCAGTCTCTCCAGGTGAACCTAAACCACAGTGGATATCAACACCAGCTTTCGACCAGTGGGCCTCAGGTGCTTGTTAGATCCACCTGGGAGAGTTTTCAAACTCCTAAGCCCAGACCACAAGGCAATGAAGGAGAAGTCCTATGATGAGGTCCAAGCCTCAGGAATGTCTAGGGCTCCCCAGCAGTTTCCACTGTGCAGCCAACCTTGAGAACAACGTTCTAGTGGATGAGCTTATCAGGGAAACAGGCTTCACTTGCACAGTGAGACCAGCAAAAGGGATCTGAGCACTCCTTGGGTAACAGACCCATTATGTTCAGCAAGGAGGTTCTGTGATCTTGGTGGGAATGGAATTTTTGCAAAGGCCAGAGCAGTGGGGACCACTGCAAGCCAAGTGCATTGCGTGTGCCGAGTGTGAACTGTGTGCGTCAAGCATGCACTGTGTGTGCCAAGTGTGAACTGTGTGCTGGGTGTGCACTGTGTCTGCTAAGTGTGCACTCTGTGTGCCAAGCATGCACTATGTAAGCTCTGAGTGACCATGTGCTGAGTATGCACTGTGTGCTGGCACGTGCTGTGTTTAAAGCATGCGCTGTGTGTGCCAAGTGTACCTTGTGTATGCTAGGTGTGCACTGTCTGACCTAAGCACGTGTAGAAATGGTTGTCCTTCCCAAAGAAGGTATAGGATGGTGAGTCCAACTTAGGCTGCACCCTGGAGTTTCCTGGGGAAGGTTTGAAACCACTGACATATGAGCTTCAGGAAGCCTGGGTAGCCAGATTTTAAAAGCTCTGTGAGTGATGCTGGCATGTAGCCAAGGCTGACAACTTGGAGTCACAGCTGGAAGCTCCCTTTGGCAACCAACAACTCCAGTGCATGAGGTGGGGACACACTAACCCTTTACCTCAGCAGCCAACACATCCCCATTTCTTACGGAAATGCTACCTCTGCGGCACTGAGGTCTGGAGCTGGCACATTGGAGACTCATTTCTGGGACTGAGCAGGCTCCCGCAGGAACCTGGAGCTGAGTGTGTCCCTGGAGCACTCAGTGCATGGAGCAGGCATGTTCCTACCCAGAGAGGGGACCTGGACTCCTGCCTCTGTCCAGGGAGCTTGTGTCTTCTTTATTATTTTCCTCAACGAGCCTCAAAAACATGTCTTGAGAGAAAACCAGCTAAGTCCTGCTGGTTGGAGGAGCTCTTGGCACAGAAGATGGTTCAGCTTTCATCTGAGTTTCCAGAGCGGAGAAGGAAGATGAGGCATGAGGAGCTGGCGGTGGAGGACGTGTGGTTCAGCTGGGCCCTGGAGGTAAGGAGCTGGGAGGCACCCCCAGCACTGGCAGAAGAAAACCATCTGGGGTCCTGCCAAGCAGGGGGAGTTGATGCACGACGACCGGGTTGCACCGTGAAGAATGCCTGTTACAGGCAGGAGACTCCAGGCTCCCTTAGAGCAGAGCCCACATTCAATTCGGCACCGGAATGCCAAATGCCCAGACACAGAGGCCCGAAGGAAACACAAGTGTGGGATTTTCAACATTCAAATTCAGGCGACACTAAGATTGGACACCAGGGTACCATTGCAGGCATTTCTAAGTTTTAGAGCAGAAACTACCTGAGTCACCCTCTAAAGACAGAAGGATCTGTGTTCCTGTGTTTTGTGTTGCTCTAAGGACTACTGGGAAATTCATAAAGAAAGAGCTTCATCTGGCTCACAGCTCTGCAGGCTGTACAAGCATGGCTCCAGCATCTGCTCAACTTCCAGTGACACCTCAGGGAGTTTTATTCATGGAGGAAGGTGAAGGGAGGGCAGGCCTGTCACATGGCAGTGGCAGGACACTTGAGGGGGGGAGGGGCGCAGGGGAAGAGTAGCAGGTGCCAGGCTCTTTAAACAGCCAGCTCTCCCTGTGAACTGGTAGAGAACTCACTTATTACTCGAGAACAGCACCAAGCCATTCATGAGGGATCAGCCCCCACGACTCACCTCCTGCCAGACCTGGCTTCCAACACCGGGGATCACATTTCAACACGACATTTGGAGGGGACAAACATCCAAACTGTATCAGAAGACTTTTGGTTTCTGCTCAAAAATGTCAAGACGCGAAAGCGGTCACTCCCATCCATAAAGGGAAACGGAGCAAACTGACAATCAAACCAACTGAAAACAGAGGTCAGAAGGCACAATTCCAACCCAAAATCTGCAGACAGGTTCCTGCAGAGTCAGTGTTGAGATCACTGATCTGGAGCAGGAGCCACCGAAGCTCACAGGAACCCTCCAATGGTGGCGTTCATGAGTCTGGAGGCCAGAGTGGACCATCTGAGGCTGCAGAGCTGTGGGGTCCTCTGCACCTTCATGGCTTTACCTAAAGAACCCAGGGCGTCCTCACAGTAAGAATCCAAGAGAGAGACCCCTCGACACCAGCGGTGGAGGAGAAAGCAATCATTCTGGAATTCACCCAGAGCTTTCTCCATATAACAAAGGCCCTCCCTCCAGAGGGAAATACCGTGCCAGAGTCTTGTCCCTGCTGGGGGAAAAGAATTCCTCCCAGTGCAGCCCTTCCAGCATTCCTGCATCACCTGAGGGGGGACCCCAGGAAGCACAGAATGCAGGGGTGGGGTGTCAGGAAACATACTGGGAGGCATCAGCCGGGGAAGCAGCAGCAACATGGGCATAAGGTCAGTGCCGCTGGAGACGCAGGGACAGCCGTGGCCCAAGAAACAGGTGAGGTGAGGCTGGGACTCAACCCTAAGGTCACAGGATGCTCCTCTTCCCGCAGATGTTACCACCATCCCAGGAGGATTCCACGGTAGTAACTGTAATAACAGCCACAAGAGCTGAGACACACAGACTTCCTCCGAAAAGCTCAGTCAAGAGGTAAGAGCAAGCTCACTGCGGGGCACTTGGATCGGGTAGCTCAGCAAGTGAGGAGCGAGCTCCAATCCTAACAGGACGGGTATAGTCCTCACCGAAGGTGCTGCTCCCTCCTATGACTTGATACCTGTCCAGCTTTCGGCAGAAAAGCACACAGGCAGCCACCTTGCAGGGAGAGCACAGCCCAAAGCCACAAGGCCAGCGGGAGAACCCAGGAGAACCAGCTCAGGGTGGCGGAGACAGATGCTGGGAGGATCAGACGGGGGTGGGGGTGTAGGGAATGTGAGTAACTGTGATTCTGGTGCTAACTCCTTAACCTGTTAATGTGAGGATACATTCGCAATGTGTTAATTGTATCATTACTATGGAATGGGCCATAGGCCGTCTGGCTAAGAAAATAACCAGGGCTGCTCGGGACAGAGCAGGTCAGAAACGCCTCGCAGTGCTGGGGGCTGCCTTTTCGGAAAACAGCCTGGCACTTCCCTAGAACCCTAAACGTAAGCCCACCCCACCACCCAGCAACGCCACTCCTGAGTGTGCACACACAGGAGAGGTGAAGACACTCGTCCACACAAACTTCCACGGGGTTATACCATACACAACAGAAAACTGTGAGTAAAGTTGTAAAATAAAAAGTTATTGTAAAATAAAATAAACATTGTAAACAAAAATTAACCGAGTGTCCGTCAGTTGGTTATTCCCTGTACCATGCCAATGGCACCCAAGGACAGACCCCAAGGTGCTCTCTGAGCGCTGCTGTGTCCCAGGCAGCATC
This sequence comes from Cebus imitator, assembly GCF_001604975.1. Lineage (NCBI taxonomy): Eukaryota > Metazoa > Chordata > Mammalia > Primates > Cebidae > Cebus > Cebus imitator. Next base: position 8,834,187 of record NW_016107364.1, on the reverse strand, counting down.
CCAAGCTCTAGCCAGTCCGCCGTGAACCGTGAAACGGAGCAAACAAGCGCGGTGACCCGACCAGCGCTTCCGGCACAGCGGAATGGGCCTCTGTGAACCGCAAGCACGAGGTGAATGGAAAGGGGTGAGCCGCTCTTGGCGCTACTCATCCCAGCTGTGGCTGCACGGCCCACTGAGTCCTGCTTGTGGGACGTATCACACCTGATGCCGAAAACACGTTGAGCTGGGCTACGCGCAGAGATAGGTGTTATTTTTAGTCCTCATGACGTTGGGATCCTTCTCCAAATGTACGGATGAAAATGTATATCAAAACATCATATTGTACACCTAAAATATAGAAAATGTTTCTTAATATTTTATAAATAATGAAAATAAAGACATTGCAGCTTCTATAAAAATAAAACTACAAAAAAATGAGAATGGAAGCTTTACGAATTTAAGCATTCAGGCCAGGCACGGTGGCTCATGCCTGTTATCCCAGCACTTTGGGAGGCCAAGGTGGGCGGATCGCCTGAAGTCAGGAGTTCAAGACCAGCCTGGCCAACATGGTGAAACCCCATCTCTACAAAAAATACAAAAATTAGCCGGGCATGGTGGTGGGCACCTGTAATCCCAGCTGCTCAGGAGGCTGAGGCAGGAAAATTGCTTGACCTGGGAGGTGGAGGCTGCAGTGAGCCAAGATCCTGCCACTGCACTCCAGCCTGGGCAACAAGAACAAAACTCTGTCTCAGAAAAAAAAAAAAAAAAAAGAATTTAAGAATTTTGTCAAGAATGCAAATGCTGGTAACTAGCATGGGTTTGAAGGCTGATATTTTTGACTTTTAACTGCAATATTTCACTGCCTGCTAGCCCACTCCCAGAAGTACTATTATATAAGTGAATTTGCACTTAAAGGAGACAGCGGTGTCTCCCTCGAGGTGCCGCAGACATTGCTTCTGGACAGTCGTCTGGTGCCTGGTGCCATTCTGATAATTGAGAAATGTTTGGCAGCATCCCCGTCTCCACCCACTACAGCCCACAGAAGGCCTTTTCCACACCACAAGAGTCTGCGTGGCCTCCGGGCCCTGCCGAAGTCCCCTTCACGGCAGTCACCCTTAGCTGAGAGGCACTGTGTGCTGTAAGGCGATTTAGTTCAGTAGTTGCAATTGGTTCAAGGTTTTACTTATAGTAACTAAATACTGTGGACATGTGGCTATTAGTAAGAGGATATTTGCATAGTTAAATATTGTAGGATAATGGGAAGCATAAATTTTAGATTAGTAATATTTTTCTTACTTTGCTGAGATTATATATTTTTACTATAGGGCAAATGCTAAGGAGCCTGGTTGAATAAATTAGCTGAGCATAATTTGAGATGAAAAATGTAACAGTGATTCATTTTTAGCTTGATATAGAATAACATTTCAAAATATATTATGTGTAAGGATGTCCTAAGAAATGTTCAGAGACTTCTGGAGACAAAATCAAAAGCAGGTTTTTGTTCTAGTGCTCTCCATTACCAGAATGGCTCCTACAGAATGACTCCCTTGCTGACAGTGATGAACAACTCTGGAAAACACATTCTAAAGATAACTACTGGAAGATACTGTAGAGTTACAAAATGCCAGAACAATGAGGAAGATGTCCCAGCCGTGGAATAAGAAGCACCCAGTAAGCAGCACCCACTGGACTCCACCTCCCCGTGTGGGGCTCCTGGCCAGGCAGAGCACAGCACCGCCATCAGAAGCCAAGGAGGAATGTGCTGGGAAGGGGACCCAGGAAACCTGCTGGGGCCATGGAAATGCGTTCTGTATTGATGGGGGTGGTGGTCACACAGATTCATACATTTGTCAAAACATTTTTTAAATGCACACTTAAAATCATCAATGTTATTGTCTTTAAATTTTCCCCCAATAAGGAAGCAAAGGTACATCAGTGCCTTACAAGAAACAGCAATGTCTCTTTCACAGGTAAGTCATCAGCGGCTGGAGGAGTTTAATGGCCCAGGTGGACGCCAGGCTTGAAAAAGGCCTCGCACGGCCTAGGCCAAACTGTTTGTTTTCGCTTGCTTATTTTCATGGCTTTGTTGAGAAATAATTCACAGAGCAACAATGCCCCCATTTAAAATGTACAATTCAATGGTTTTTACTGCATTCACAGAAAAGTGTAACCATCGCCACAATTTTAGAATATTTTCATCAAAAGAGGTTCCCATTTTTAACTCACTAAAACTAGGGTGTGTTGTAAATATCAATTTTCTTTCCTTCTTTCTTTTTCTCTGTATTTATTAGGTACTGCCTTTCAACTCCCATTTCAGAATAAGCAGGGGAAAAATAGGATCTAAATGTCAAATGTGAATTACAGCTTAGAGCAAGCCAAAATTTAAAGCAGTTGGTCATGACTCTTAGCTTACCCTTGTATACTGTATTGATAAGGCCCAAGAAAATGGCAGCAATGCCGCAGCCTGCGCCTCTGCGTCTGTGCGTGCTGAGACCACGGGTTTAGCATGACAACGAACAACACCAGAGACATCATCGGCCCCGAAGAGAAGCAAAGCTCTGGGATCCTTGCCGGTTCTCAGGACGGCTGATGTGGATGGGGCACGTGGTGTGATGAGGCCCAGACAACAGGAGTCTGTTACCCTAATCCTGAGAGGGGATGGAGCTCTGGCTTCTGCACAGATTTGCTTTTGAGTTTTCCCTTTTCCACCAAGTCCTTCTTAGTAATTTTTTGACAGGAGCAATCAGTTAGAAATTCAAGGGCCTCCTCTGGCTTCCTCTCCCTGAGAAAACCCCGAGATGGCAGTGTGGGCACGAGCTCCGGCAAGCACGGTGTTAGCCATGCCGCTTTAGGTCATAACAACAAATACTCCACCTTTCTCAGGCATCTTTGCCATCAATCCACAGGTGTCTTAATATTGGGGGCAGTAAAGAGACCTTCTCCTTAATAAAATGTATGCTTTCTATAATGTGCTTGCCTGTGACACACTGCTGACCCCTGGAAGAACTCATTCCCACCCTTGAGAAGCAATCGTCATCTCAGGAAGTGGCCTCAGAGTCCACACGCCGTGCCTCAGCCACTGAAGGAGTACTGGACCTCACCATGATCCGACCAGGCCATCAGTGCCAAGAATTGAACCACATTTAGGGGCCAAAAGGCCGGCCAGGAACACAGCACCTTCTTCAGGTCTTGTTGGTGCCTGGATCTCCCTCAGGGATCAGTGGTGCCAGCAGTAGTGGGTTCGGTGAGCAGCTCCCTGAAAATGCAGGGCTATGGCGGTCCAGCCATCTCCCGAAGCAGCTCTGTTCTAAAAACCTGATTAACAAATGTCCAAATGCACTTTTAACATTAACATCATTATATTATATGAATGATTCCATTCCAGAGTACAATGCTACCAGCATGCTTTACCTCAGGTACACGATGGGTTAAAAAGGATGTGGCTGGAAGGCCTAGAAACAGAACCATCACATAATATTTTTTCTAGGACACAGTCAAAATTATGCAACACACTCTGATACTGTTAGGACCCAGCTCATTTGTAGATCATGCACTGCCAGCAATTATCTAGAAATTGTAAGTCGAAAAGTGCTTCAAATTTGGCCTAAATTATGTGCAGATAATTACTGTAATTAGAAAAGTAATTCAGCTCAGAAAACCTGCACATAGAAGTGTGATAAAATAATCTTCGTATTGAATGACAAGGATGTACCCATAGTTCAAACACAATTCCAGGTTTAGAAAGCTCTTGGGGAAAAGAAGACTATCATCATTAAAGTCTCCAGATTATTAATTAAGACACCTGCTTTATTCTAATAGTAAGGAGATACACACACACACAGACACGCACACACACACACACACACACACACACTGTTAAAATTTTCTTTTGGGAAAGAAAATTTAGGAGAATAGACATTTTACCTATTTATGCCAAATTTATTGAACCTACGTGGCTGTTTTTCCTTTAAACAATTATACCATAATAGTATTAAGAAGTAATCTATCATTTGCTTCCCAAATAACCACAAAGTGAGTGACATTTTCATTAAAGGAAAAAGAGAAAATTATTATGTCTGTGGCATTCATCTAATAAATATATTCTACTGACCTTTCATATGTTAAAGTCCATGACATCTTTTTTTTAATTTTTTGCTCATTTTGGAATCTCAGAAAAGATAAGATAATGAGAAGGAAATTTTAAGCTCCAAATTAAAAAAAAAAAGAAAAAGAAGAGAAAACGACTAACTGGGAACTGAAGCGTCAATGGCTTAGAATCTGAAGCCTTTAAGTGCTGCAAACTCCCTGCATGCATACACTGATTTCGGAATCCTGACATGCAGTTCCTTGTGAAATACTAGTCTTGGCACTCACAATTTATTTAAATAGCACATTATGCTCTAGAGGTTTGCTTCTGCTTAGGGGGTGGAAAGCCAGGGACTGGTTGCCTTGGGCTCAGAGCAGGGTGAGGATTCAGAAGGGTTTGGTTTCAGTAGGGTCTGTGTCCCTGCCTCTCTTTTCTCTGCAGGCCAGACGCACCTGCAGCATGGACCGAGTCTTCCTCCACTCTGGCTCCCCCTGGTGCTCAGTCATCACTGCTGACTTCTCAGTGCTAGAATCAGTTAAGCAAAAGGCAGAGCAGGGGGCCTCTGGTTATTCTGGTCCAGCATTGGCACTGGGCAAACCTGGGCATCTGGCCATAAAATCAGGCTTTCTCACTGCCCCGCCCTTTCTCCTCAGGGTACAGAAACTACTCTGTGGATGCAGGAGAAAGAAAGGTACCCTGTGTCTCTTCCCACTGAAGAATCAATGAGCTTAAAGCTGGGTTGAGAGAAGTCACAGCAACTGAAAAACACAAAGAGAAACAAAAGTGAGAAAGAGAGAGGGAAAAAAGAATAAGAAACCGCTGGGATACTACACTTGGTCTAACACAGGTGTAATTGGTACCCTAGGAAGAAAGACAGGGATAAACAGGAGAGAAGAAATATGTTCCAACATTAAAGAAAAAGATCACAGATCCTGGAAGCTCAGCACAGCTTGAGAAGGATAATCAGCAGGCAAACAAAAATACTCTCAAACTTCTAGGGAAAAAAATACAGAGAAAATCATGAAAGCAAGCAAGAGAAAGAAGCCTTACACATCACTTACAAGACACCAAAGACAATCTCAACACACTTCTCCTCAGAAGTAACGCAAGCCAGGAGGTAACAGAGGGACACCTCTAAAATAATGAAAGAGAAAATAGTTGTCAGAGAGAACCTCAAACTCGGAGAAAATGTCTTTCCAAGAAAAGGTAAAATAAAGATAATCCAGACCAAAAAGAAACTGAGAAAATGTATTGCTAGCAGGCCTGCTGTACACGAAATGCTGAAAGTCTTCAGGCAGGAGTGTGATGCCAAATTGTCATTTGGATAACACAGAGAAACAGACCTCTGCAAATGGTAAAGTACAGGTAAACATAAAACACGTTTTAATTTTTATTCATCTTAAACACACAACTTGTGTGGAACAACAAAGCAGTAACAGTGCACTATTCGGTCTCTCACATATTGTGGTAGACAGAACAACAGATCCCAAAGATGTCCATATCTGACCCTGGGCCTTCAAATATATCATCTTCCATGGCAAGGGGGACTTGGCAGATGGGATTAAATGAAGGACCTTGAGATGAGATGGTTTTCTTGGCCCCTCTGCTGAGGCTCAATCTAACCACAGCCGCCTTAAAAACAGAACGTCTCCTGGCTGTGGTCAGGGAGGTGTGACTGCAGGAGAGCAGGCAGCCACAGAGGTCTGGCTGGTCTTGGAGGGGGACGAAGGGGCTGTAGCCATGAATGCAGTGGCCTCCAGAAGCTGAAGAAGACAGGGAAACCTTCTTCCCTGGAGCCTCCAGAAAGGGGTACAGCCCTGCAAGCACCTGGACTCCAGCTCAGGGAGACTTTGGCAGACCTTCTGGCCTTCAGAACTCCAAGATAATAAATTTGTGTTATTTCTGTGATAAAGTGCTGCAGCCGTAATTTTCTATGAAAAAGAATATAACAAGTAATATGTAGAAGTAAAATATATAAGAATCACACAAAGAGCATGCATGAAGTATCTATTCTAAGATTTTACTCTAAACAAGGTGGCATAATATCATTTGAAGAGAGAATATGATGAGAATATGAGAAGCCTTCACTCCTAGCACAGATGTATACTTTAGCCCTAAAGCAACTACTTTAAAACTTTTAAAAAGGCTTCACAGTAAGCCAATACCAGAAAATAATGTGGAACTATAGAAAGTACTCAATTAATAAATGAATACACTATTAACAAAATGCGGAGTCAGAAGCCTGGGAGGAAATATTTGCAAATAAATATCTGATACAGGGCTTATCTAGAAGACATATAAATATGTAAAGAATTCTTACAACTCAACAGGAAGACAAACAATCCAATTTTAAAGGGCAACATATTTCAGTAGACATTTCACCAACAAGGAGACACAGACAGCAAATGAGCACACACAGAAAGCTGCTCATCATCATCAGTTGTTAAGAAAATGAAAATGAAATTCCATACAGTTACTAGAATGGCTTTTTTTAATTTAAAAAGTTAAAAAGCAGAAACTGGCTGATAGCAAAAGCTAGCAAGAACGCAGAGTTGCTGAAACCTTCACACACTGCAGTAGGGGGTGAAAAATCACACAAACACTTTGGAAAACAGTTTGAAAGTTTCTTCAAAATTCAGCATACACCCACCATGTTGACTCGGCAATCTACCATAGGCATTTTTCCCATAGAAATAAAAAGATATGTGAAAATAAAAAGAACTGAAGTCAAATGTTTACTGTAGCTTTGTTCATAAAAAAAAAAAAAAAAAAAGAAAAATAGAAACAGCCCCAACGTGCACCAGCTGATGATTGCAGACACAAAGCATGGAACCCACGCACAGTGGGGCGCTACTGAGTGATCAGCCACTGTCTCCCTTGAATGCATCAATCCCAGGCGCGTTATGTCATTAAATGGGAGAAGACAGACAGAGCCTACATGCTGTATGAGCCATCTGTCTGACATGCTGGGAAAAGCAAACAGTGGCCACCATGAGCTGGCACTGGGGGAGACAACTGACTCCAAAGCTTCACCAGGAAACTATTGTGGCGGTGGTTACAGAGAACATCTGGCTGTGGTCAGGGACGTGCGAATATGGGAGAAAACATTTGCAAACGAGTATCTGATAAAGGACTGAGTGAACTGGCTTTGGGGGAGAGAATTGACTCCAAAGCTTCACCAGGAAACTCTATTGTGGCGGTGGTTACACAGCTGAATGTACTTGTCAGATCTCACTGAACTGTACATTAAAAGGGATAAATTCTACTCAGTAAATAGTCATACCTCCATAAACATGACTTTTAAATAAATGGCAAAACGACTCCCTCAGGAGGAGAAAGTGTGAGAGCAGGCGTTCAGAGGCGCTCTGCCTTCTCGTTGGGCAGGGCTCGCTTCTTCCCACGGGCGTGGGAAGAGGCAGGCTGCCCTCCTTCAGAGCTGGGTCCCTGCCTCTGGTGGCTGCTCCTTCCTGACTCCGTGCTGCCCACAGCACCCAAGCTCCAGGCCGATTCCACATGGAGGAAGCTGTTTTCTCATCTCCAGAGCTAGCCAGGCCCAGGAAGAGACCTTCTAGCTCTGACTTTTCTTGTCCTGCAACTAGACAGGCTCCAATTCTGAGCAAAGCTTTTATTGCCCTTAGCTCGGGCGGAAAGCTAGAAAACCAAGTGGGAGTGAGAGGAGCTGTCTCACGCAGTAAAGCCAGAGCCAGTTTCTGCTCCCAGCCTGCAGTGGAGGTTCTGTGAAACAGACATGTTTGGGGAAAAAAATATTTCATTTACAAAATGGTAAGAGCTTTCTGAGAAAACGCTTAAGTGCTGAAAACTTATTTGTAAACTGAAATACAGCTCACTGGTTTATTCATTAAATCTATTGAATTTTAATGATCTTTAATTGTATTAGCTTAGGGTTCAGTTGCTAACAGTAAGAAACATTCCAGCCAGATTAAGCAAACAGAGGCTTATCAGCAGGGACTTTCTCAATCACTGGCGCTCGGAAGGCTCCTCACCCCAGGAGAGTGGTGCCCCACTGTGAGGGGCAGGGTAGCCTCCCCAGGAGGTCACATCAGGGTGTTGAGGCCTTGGACCAGCGCCGTCTCCACCTGCATCCGTGACAAAACCCGAAGGCCTCTGCCCAGCCTCCCACCCAATTGTTCACTCAAACCTACTTGCAAGGGATCTGGAAGGAATGCCAGATGAGGTCAGAATGGAGTGTGAGCTAGCTCAGCCTGATAAACACGGGCCTTGTCATAGACATGGCTCTTTGTTAAAGCCCATCCACAAACATGTAAGACACGGAAAACCAAGTGCAGTAATGAACACAGCACTAACGACTGAGAGGGGACAGTGTGTTTTTCGAAACAGGACAGGCAGAACACAGGGCAGGCAGGCCTGCTGCCTTGGAGAAGAATCTGAGGAAGCCACGGTTTTCCAGACAGCCTCCAGTCCTAAAAACTACTTTATGGCAAGTGTGACATGCAAAGCCTGTTTAGGTTTTTAGCTAATCGATCTGGGGCAAGATCTAGACACTCCAGCAGAGCTAACACATGATGTCTGACCAGAAAAGCGTGGGACACCTGGAAAGCCACCAAAGATCCAGTATGGTAGGATCTCCACTCACCACAAAACCAGAGAACCTGGAAGACCTCCATCTAGTCAGTCTGAACATCTCCCCAGGGAGATGGCTCAGAGGAATGAATGTCCAATTTCCTGAGAAAAGAAGACTCTTTTTAACTTCAGTCTCAGTGATTGTGAACACATAACACCAGCCCACGAGAGGAAATGTTAACTACATAACCATCAAATAAATAGAGAATCGTATACAGTAGAATGTGTGAAGAGAAAGTATTATGAAGGAGAATGGCACCAGTCTTTGAACAAGACAAAGAGGGAGCCATGGTCAGATTTCACAGAGTCTGGGATCGTCCACCTACTCCTGGACCTTCTCCCCGTCCTACACCAGGGTCTGAGAGTCCCCTGTTAGATAGAAATGATCTTTTTGATTAGAACATTACTTCCTCCTGAAATGTTATTGAAAAGGCAAAATTCACTAGATTTTCCAATGTTAATACACTAGGTGAATTATTTTCATCACTTTCTTCCATGAATGTAAAAAGACTACCTATCAAGGACATTCTTGGAATAAGCGATCTTGAAGAAAACTGGAAGTTGGACTAAAGTTGGTAGTTAACTGGTATGTGGGAATGGGGCCTCTACCAGGTGCTTGAGATGCAGAGAATAAAATACAGCCCCTGTCTGCAGTGCACTTACAGTCTAATTGAGAATACCAGACGGGCAAACGAAAAGGTAACTAAAAACAAAACAGAAGCTTGGTACCAGCAAGACCATCCATAAAGGTGTAGAGATGGAAAAAGAAAATATTGAGCAAAAAACTGCAAGAGTAATTGGGCTGCTCTGTAACCACACATTCTTAGAGTTTGAAAGGGCCTTTCATGGATGATGTGATAACTTCCTGGGCTCAGAGGCACTGTCCCTACCTGGAGTCATCTGTGACTGTGTACGTCTTCCAGCAGGAATCTCCAGCAGAAAACTTGTTTCGTGAGTCAGCTTATTCCGATTCTGTTGTTAAAATGGTCTTTCTATATTTCTTCCAAGATGACTTTCTTTTACATTCACCCAGAGGTCTCAGTTACCCTCAGGAGCTACAAACGTTTTGACCACGTTGCTCCTACTCAGTGTTCTTCAAATAGTGAAAGAAATGTGTGTTGTCCATAAGCCTTATCCTTTTTAAATAAGCTTTATCTACTAATCATCTGTCACCATGTTTTCCTTGAGATGGGCCTGAAGCTTGTCATCATTCCAAAGGGAATTCAAAACATGGTACCAAAAAAAATAAAAATAAAAAAAATGTATGGCCTAGCCGTGGCCACTTCTGGGTAGAGGCAATGGCTCACACAGGGCAGGTTTTGGAAGTCAGTTTGAAAAGGCAGGTGAGGGTCAGAGCACGAAGGGTCTTGAGTATTGGGCTGTGTCTGTGTTTTGTTTACTGGCAGAGGAGGAACCAAATCTTACCCAGGAGATGATTTACAGGCAGGAAGCACCTTTTCCAAGCGTGTCCTGGATGTCAACCTTGACACCCAGCTTGTGGAGTTCCAGATGAAATTGACTCCAATGCTACTCCTCATGGGAAGACGGATTTCCAGTTATCAAGAAGTGAGAGTTGGCTGGCATTCTTATTTTCACATGTGAGCTGAGTTGACTTAATAATTGCGTCTTGTTGGCTGTCATATTACATCCTCATTCTGCACCGCTGGACCTCTGCTCAATAAGGATCCCTCCTGTACCTTGCCTACAAAGCTTCCCACATCCAACGCATTTGTGGATACTGCTGACTTATTGAACATTTGTGACAACAAAGGCTCTTCCGTTTCTGTTTCACAGTCTGCTCCACCTGCTTCCAAACTGTTTCCTATAATCACCTCCCTCTCCTTCAAGTTTTCTCTATAAACTTAATTATCCTCACTTTATGAAGCAAAGAATTTTCTTTCCCACCTCCCGCAGGGTTCTCAACTTGACTCTGCATATTCAACGCCTAATCATTTGCCTGCCAAATGGAAAGAAGTAGACTTCAGACCATGCCCTTTGACAGAATAGAAAGATTGACAGATGCTCTCAGAAGCCCCCTTTCCTTTCTCCCTACCCAATCAACTGCTGTGAGCTGTTGCTGAAAGGAACTGCATGCCACTTTATTTCCCTACTGATATAATTTTCTCCACTTGAGAGACAGAAACAGATACAACTAGTTTTTATTTATAAATGACATTTTTCTTTAGCTCCTTTATGGAAAGATTAGTTCCACAGTGATCTATAGAAAGAATTAATAGAAAAAGAAACTGAAAAAAGTTAGGGCATTCAGACATTAAAACAGTCAGGGGTGATGTGAAATTAAACTTAGGCTGCCGCGATCGAGGACAGGAATGAAGCAAGAGAATGTGGAAGAGAAAAATCAAATGAATAAACCTTAATGAAAAGAAAACACAAGTCAAGGTGGAATCCAGCATTTTCCAGCCAGGTAACTGAGGGCATCCATGCATGTTTTAGCCTACATGATAGGCATGATTCAGGGGCTGAACAAGAAGGGCTGTAGGTGCTGGGACAGGGGAGTCAGAGGACACAAGCTCCTACTTACGTTCTAGTGGGAGAAACAGACAATCAGAACACAAGTAAGTGGTCAAGATGATTTCAGACAGCAACGAGTGCTGAGAAGACCGTGAAACAAGGTGAGGGACCACGCTGGGTTGGGAGAGGCAGGGCCTGCTTTAGATTAGGCAATGAAATAAGGTTTGTGAAGCTGATAATGAGATAGAAATTAGGATAACATCAAGGTGGTGGCTGTGTAGATGCTCAGGCAGGTTATTCCAGGGTCAAGAAAAGCAAATGACTTAAGAACAAAGCAAGCATAATTGAGGGAGGAAGACCTTTGGGACCCCATGCAGCGTGAGGATGGGGGGTAAAGTTGGGGAAGTAGTTAAACAGGAGGTCGTGTAGGAATGAAGTAATAATGGCAATGGTTGGGGGTACAAAGCTTGTCCCTTTGTAAATACTCAGCAGATGACCGTTATTATTCTGATGTAGTTTGGCTGTACCCAGATCTCATCTTGAATTCCCACATGTTATGGCAAGGACCTGGTGGGAGGTAATTGAATCATGGGGGCAGCTCTTTCCCATGCTGCTCTCATGATAGTCAATAAGTCTCATGAGATCTGACAGTTTTATAAAGGAGAGTTTCCCTGCACAAGCTCTCTCTGTCTCTTTGCCTGCTGCCCTCCATTTTAGACATGACTTGCTCCATCTTGCTTTCTGCCGTGATTGTGAGGCCTCCTCAGCCATGTGGAACTGTAAGTCCATTAAACCTCTTTTTCTTCTGAGTCTTGGGTATGTCTTTATCAGCAGTGTGAAAGCAAACCAATGCACCTTCCTTATCTAATTATTATTATAGCTTCAGCTGACTCGCAGCCTATGCTACACTGCTGGGGAATATAGCATGAAATAAAAAATTAATAATTCTTCACAATTAATCTATGAATTCAAAGCAAAAACAACATGCAAATGATTTATATAATTGGAAGATGAGGAAACCTTGCTGTTATGAAGATGATGAAAATAATCTGTAATGGCATATCTTGCTGATAAGAGTGTATATTTGCATAATTTTTAGAAATGTGAGTTAATAAAATCTACCAACACCATTAAACACATGTGCCTTTTGATCCTGAGATTCCATTTCTTAACAATATTGAACATGGTGATAGTGAATTCAATGTGTGTGTTCAAATATTTCATTAAAAGGATATTCATGCAATAATGTCTTAAAGAAATCTGGAAACAACCTAAATGTTTATCAACAAGGAGACGTTAAATTATTGAACTTCCACATATCTGACCACAGCACAATCATTGAAACTGGTGTAGCTAAAGGTATATTTATTGACACTGAAAGACGTTTCTAGTATTTTGTTTAATGAGAGAAACAGTGTAGAAATATTATTGTGGCATGATTGCTGAGATTGACTTTTTTGTCTGCTCAGCATTTCCTTGAGGGAATTCCCTCTTCCTCTTTTCCTAGTCCTATGGGTGGCATGGGGTTTGGGGCAAAGCACTTTACCAAATGGGGTATCCCCAGCCATCGTGATTACCTCAGGAGTGAGCTTGTAATCCTGGTGCACCAGCGAGCATACTCCCTGGTGTTGCTGCTGGTGCTTACAGGAAACCAACATTTCCATTTGCTGGGACACTTTCAACTAAAGCCAGTCCATCTTCTTGAAAGACACCATGTCATGTTGTGAACTGGCGTGGTTTGAGCCCCTGTAATTGGCAGTGTCACCCATCGGGCTTTTCAGTTGTATGAGGGAGTGAATTCATTTTCTGCTTAGAAGAGTTTGACTTAACATTCTGTGTTTTGAAACTGAAAGAATCATCCACCAATAAGAAACCAGTTTTTTAGTGAAAGTGGATGGAAAAGCACCTGGCGGGATCTAAACCAGCACGTGATGAAGGCTATTTGCAGACTTGTGGATCTTGTTTTCTAGATTAAGCATATGATATTTTGTAATTTTCTTTTAATGAGCAGAACTCACTTCATATCCAACAAAAAGATGAGGTTAAAATGGAGTAGCAAGAAAAGACTTAAGGTTTGAGTCAAGATTTTGAGAAACCAAGAGTTCTGTTTCAACCATCTTAGTTTGAAACACACGCTACACACTCAAATGGTGACACTGAGCAGGACTTGGTCTACCTGAGTTCACAGCTCAATGAAGGAAGTTGTCACCAAGATATAAAATTGAGATTATTCATTCTACAGAATGTATTTAGGTAAGCAGAGCCTGCAGGTAGGAATGGAGACCTAAGGGAAGCCAACACAGAAATTCTACCAGAGTAGAAAAGTCAGCCCATCAGTAAAGACAGAATAAAGGGAAAGCCACGGTGGAATGAGGCAAACCTGGGAGGATGTCATGGAGAGGAGAGGCTGCTTCAAAAAGGAAGGAGTTGTCCACAGTGCTGATTGCTGCAATTTGGTTGATGAAGACCAGGACAGAGCAAGATATGGGATCCAGCCAGCTCGTGATGGATGCCTGGTATGGTTTGGCTGTGTCCCCACCCAAATCTTACCTTAAATTGTAGCTCTCATAATTCCCACATGTCATGGGAAGAACCTGGTGGGACGTAATTGAGTCATGAGGGCAGGTCCTTCCTAGGCTGTTCTCTTGATAGTGAATATGTCTCATGAGATCTAATGGCTTGATAAAGGGAGTTCCCTTACACACACTCTCTTGCTGCCCGCCATGTAAGTTGTGCCTTTGCTCCTGCTTCATCTTCCACCATGATTATGAGGCCTCGCCAGCCATGTGGAACTGTGAGTCCATTAAACCTTTTTCTTTATAAATTACCCAATCTTAGGTGTTTCTTTATTAGCAGCGTGAGAACGGACTAATACAACAACCTTGAGGAGAGTAATTTCAGACGGAGGTGTGAGCAGAGCACAAATGCAGTAAGTCCAGGAAGGAAAGTGGGGCTGAAATTAAGCTCTTAATTACAGTGAACTGGAGAAGTATTTTACCAAGAGGAGACCTAAGAACAGAGCCTTCCTGTTGAGAGGGAATGGTGCAGGGGGTCAGATGCTGTCACTTGTATATTTCAGTATAGGAAATACTAGAGCATGTTTGTGTGTCGATGAGAAGATGTCAAAGGAAGATTATGAACATTCAAGGAAGTAAGAGCTTAGTTATAGGCTTGAAAGAATAAGGAAATGGAATCCACAATATAAGTGAAGAGATTAACTTTAGGAGGCAGAAGTGAAAGCCGAGAGAGGTAATACAGATGAAAGTAGATTGGTGTTCAAAAGTGATAAAATAAGAGTTTCCTTCTAATCATTTCTAACCAATTTCTCGTGCAATGTGAAATGAGATCATTATCATCCAAGTGCAAAGAGTTAAAGACAGAAAGGCCGAAATAGTAGTTTTGAGCAATGAGAGAATGTAGTGGGATTTTTTACGTTTTTTTGAAGGTTCAGTTGAGACTGACTGACATGAATTAAAGTTAGAATGTATTAGTCTATTTTCATACTGCTGTGAAGAAATACCCAAGAATGGGTAATTTATAAAGAAAAATTATAAATTTTGGACTCACAGTTCCACATGGCTGAGGAGGCCCATGATCACGGCAGGAGATGAAGGAGAAGCAAAGGCATGTCTTACACGGTGGCAGGCAAGAGAGCATGCGCAGGGGAACTGCCCTTTATCAAACAATCAGGTCTCATGAGACTTATGCACTATCACGAGACCAACACAGGAAAACTGGCCCCCGTGATTCAATTACCTCTCACCAGGTCCTTTCCATGACATGTGGGGATTATGGGAGCTACAATTCAAGATGAGATTTGCGTGGGGACACAGCCAAACTATATCAGAGACCAATGACAAATGCTGGTCGGTTCAAACTACCAGTAATTTGATCACGAATTAATAGTAATAAAATGAATCTTTTGAAGTTATCTGGCCTAGCCATTCACAAAATAAAAGCATCCATTGAAATATCCTTAGCTGATAGTTGGTCACTAATAGAATTTCTTATATACTGGTATTAGTTACAACAACTTCTGCCTACCCCGGAAGTTCACAAAATGAAAACATCCTAATTATGCAACAAGTACAATCTTTGTCATTGTATTGATATGGACTTGATGCCTGGCTTTGTCATTAGCAGGCTATGTATCAGGGCTGGCCACCTTTCTGAGCCTTGTTTTTCTCATTTCTAAAGGAGAAAAATCACATTTACCATGAGGGCTGTTAAACTGAGATTGCAGTCAGCACTCCATATCTGTGAGTTTCTAATGTGCAGATATGAAGGCTGGCTGTGCTAAGGTGTTTTGTATCTGGGATTTGAACAACGGCAGATCCTTGCAAGGTCCTGGAACCAGTCCACCGTGGATAAGAGGGTCAACCTTACTTGGTACATAGAATATGTTTAATAATGCACCAATTATTTTTAAAGTTATTACCTCTAACTTAAACTCAGTAACTTATAATTCCCAAAAAGAAAAAATCTTAATGCTTCTTCTTAGAAAAATTACTGAGTAAAAATCATTACCTTTAAAAGATGCTTCACATAGTAAAGTTCTAATGCACCCAAGTTAGATTTCTCTAATTACCATGGAGTCGAAACATGAAACTTACCTCCCTCACGGCTTTTAAAACTTTTGAAGCCCATTTCCTAAGCACGTATTGTCTTTCCTACTTCATTCTGAAAAGCAAACAAACAGGAAAGCAAATTAAAATACAGGCCATTACACGATCCCTTCCTGGAGAGTGATGAGGAAGGTGTCAGCTGCACATCACATAGGAGAAATCTTTGTACTTTACCTGCACTGCTTCCGCCACCGGAACATTGCTGAGCAAGTTCCCTGATACAAAATTCTCCCAACTCGCCCTCTTGAAGATAAGCCCAGAAGCAATTTTTCTCAACATTAGCCTTATAAAAAAAAAAGACAGAAATAATTCAGTGCTAGAGTTTGAAAAAGGTCTTGTTCAATTCTACAGGAAATAAAATTCTTAAAATATATGCACAGGAATCAATCATAAAAATGATTATCCATGACAAAGCAAAGAGGTAAACAGAAAAGGAACTTAACATACATGAAATGTGACACGTTGTAAAATAACAAAAGAGTGCGCAAATCCCATGAGCTTCTGTAAAATACTGTCTTTATAAAATAAACAATTCTTCATATGTCATTTCCGTAGGCTACAAACAATGACAGATTGGATGGAAAATAAATTAAAATTGTTCCTATTCCTTATTTCAAAAGGAACACTTAAAAGTGTTCCTTTGTTTTAACCTATTTTGAAATGAAACAGAGAGCAGCCCTGCTACTGCAGAATCAACCTAACTAGACAGGTGAGTCTGTGTGGAGGGAGGCAGGCTTCCCTACACATTAGGGACGCTGCTGGGTGGAGGGCCTGGCAGTCATCTAGAGCCAGGAAATGATGAGAAACTGCAAGAAAGTAAAACAAGCTGGTCTCTGAAGGTGGCTCAGAGGCTAGTAAAGTATGCAGATTTACACTCTGGACCCACTTCTCGTTTGCTTTAAAAACATCAGTATTGCACCTCATATTGTGTGTGCCACCATACACAGGGCAGGTAATAGAAAATGTGTACAAAGGTAGGTTGGAGTATTTGCAAACATTGAAGGAAAGGTACACTCTACGGGGACTTTAGGTTGAGGCAATCTTGCACAAGAGAAGAAACTCATGTTCTTTATATTCAGTATTCAAAACAGCTATATTTAGAGCAAAGCTTGCTTATTAGTGTACCTAATTAACTTAAACTGAGTCAGCATGACTGCTGAAGCCCTAAGAACTGACCTTTGGACTCAAGACCTATAAGCAGTTTATTATTCCTTAAGAAACTCTCTTTGCCTAGATATAGACATGAGTGACCTATTATAAGGCTATCCCTAGTCATGTGGACTAATATAATGTCTACTGCAGCTCAATTTCTTATAATTGAAGTTGAGTATGTTCATACCGATGTCACATTTTCCCAGGTTTCTCCAGTTTAACCTATAAACAGATCCCTTCAAGCAACATCCAGAAATAAAACGGACATTTTAGGGGGTTTTCTTTCAAAAACAAAATAAAAACAAAAAATTACCTAGCTGTCGAAATTTTCTAAATGATTTTAAAATCCTCAAAAGAAAGTAATAGGAATCCTCAGAGGAACTACAAGTAGGATTTGTAACTGTTTAGGTCTCTTGGTTAAGTTCAAACATGCAATGAGGAGCAGAGAAAATTTCACAAAATGAACAAGTCGTTTTGTGTGCAGATGGGACCCAGAGCAAAACCAAAGCTCTCACCAGTCGGTTCACATGGAGAAGGTGAGCTGGATGCCTCCAGCACCCCTAAGGAAAAAACGTTTGGAGCCTGCTCTGCAAATAGTTTCCCAGGAGGAGGCACAGGTAAGCCCAGGGGCGCTCCTCCTAAGCTCCTGCAGGCACCAGCAGTGAATGAGCTGAGAAGGAAATTAAAGAAGACCCATCTCGCAGCCATGCCCCTACTTTTCCTTTTCTTCACTGCCTTTTCCTCCCACAGTCTGATGATGGGGGGGAGGCAATAACTAGGGATGTTTCCATAGATGTGAGGGACAGTAACACCAGAGTCACACAAAAGTGAAGGACGCCTTCCCCAGCAGAGGCCCAAGTCACAAGGGAGCCTCACAGAACTCAGCCTACATGTCTCTTGGGCTTTACATGGTTAACTTCAAGGAAGCTTGGAAACTCCAGGTATGTATGACGGGAGTCAATGTGTCAAAGATTATACCGAGGTATTATTCCCTGAACACAAGAAGTGATCTTCCTCGTGAAACCTTAGGGAAAAGCAAACGATGGCAGGAATCACTCAACATTTTATTCAAGGAAGTCTCTGAATCTATAAAATGCCTGTTAAACAAAAGTATCAAAATGCTCTCAGATCAGTAGTTCTAGTGCCCAAAAAGAGATTGAAAACTCAATCTTGTGGACTGTGTTACTCCAGGGATAAGTTACCTTCTGATGGAACACTGGATTCTGACTTCTGTTATGTTGACTTCTTGATAAATCCCCTCACTTCCATCTTCCCCTCCCCTACCCTTCGGCTATGAATGGGAACATCCAAACACAAATATTCTTCATTTTCACTCATGGGAAAGTTGTGAGAGCCACATATCCAGAGAAGGTTAGAGCCTTAAAAAAAAAAAAAACTGACACTCAGACCAACTGCCTAAATTTTTTCAGCAATTCTAAAGAATCCTACAGTGGTGAAGTGGCTACTCAAATGCATTCAACAAGTTAAAAACTAAACTGGGACATGAGCCAAGGGCCCAAGACCCTTGAGTTTTTATTTTCCATGACTATATTCCTTGCATAACAAAAAAAAAGTCACCCCTGGTTTCAGGACTTTTGCATTCAAATTACCTTTAGTCTCATAGCTTAAATTTAACAGAAATATTCAGGGTGATAGTTCATAGATTTGGCAAAAAAATATTTCTTCAAATATCTCTTCTCTGTTATGTTATGTCATGAAGTCTTGCATAATTACAACAGAAAAGCAATGAAGAAACCTGGGCTCCTTGGTTGAGCTTTTCTGGTGTACACCTGGCAGCTCAGTGCTTTCAGAAAATTTCTCACTGTCACATTTTCTCACTGTTTTAAAGGCCAGCCTGAGGTGATGCCTGATGCATTGGAACCGTAGTCATAAATTTAAGTTCACTCTTGTAGCCAATAGTAAGAGGCATGGCTGTCTGCACCGCGGTTTCCCTCGGCAAGAGCAGCTGAGATGCAGAGTCGACCTAGCCAGCCACCAGGCTCTCACGATTGATCCAAAGACA
Source organism: Cebus imitator (assembly GCF_001604975.1). Lineage (NCBI taxonomy): Eukaryota > Metazoa > Chordata > Mammalia > Primates > Cebidae > Cebus > Cebus imitator. The sequence continues at coordinate 8,815,247 of NW_016107364.1, read as the reverse complement.
GTTGCATAATCAAAACAGATTTGATTAGAGTTTCTCTCCCAGTAATTTAAAATTACTGAGAACACTGGGATTGAGTTCCATTCATGGCAGCACCCAAGAGGCAACAGCCCTTTGGTTCCCTTGCTTGGCTGAGACGCTCCATGCTGTGAGACAATTTATCCAGGAAGGAAATAAATAAAAACGCCTCTTATCACACCCCAAAATCAACTACAGATGGATTAAAACATTCAGTGTAAAAGAAGCAAAACAAACTACAAAAGCACTGGGGGAAAACAAAAACAAAAAACAAAGCTCTGACAAACTCAACTTTAACAAAGGTGAAACTTCTGTGCTACAAAAGATGGCCCTAACACATTACAGTGTGAGTGACAGAATGGATGAGAGGAGTCCCTCTACATATATCCAGTCAAAGATCAACATACAATCATACAACCATAACCTCAAATCCATAATTGTGTGTATACTGGAAATAGTCCAAGGCCATTTTCAGAGCATGGGTTGCAATCATTCCTTTAAGAGTGAGCCTTGATGACTTCACGGGTGAGGGGTGGGATGTGTGAGAAAAACAGAGCAGGCAGGAGGGGATTTGGGAAAGCGAAGCAGCCTCTGCTGTGGTCCGGGCAAGATGGCTTGGCAAGAGGAAAGATAAAGTCATGTGGACACGTTGAGGAAATGTCTTAGAGGATAACCAACAGGGTAGGACGGGTGGAGGTAAAAGAAGGCATTACCAAGGACAGTGCCCAGTTTAGCTCTGGGGAGATAAAGGCAGCCTTTACTGAGAAGGAGATCATGGGGCAGGAAGGAGTAGGGGCTCTGGGTGTTGCTGTCATTTATTTTTAAATACTTAAGCAGAGACAGCATGATACATGTGTAAGCGTTAGTTTTAGTCTGCATATTCTGGGGGTCTGCTTATTAGTTAATATTTGGACTATTCCAACCTTGAATATACACAGACTCTTTAACCTGTCTTACTTAGGGCCAGCACCAGAGTTTGTGCATTAGCATAACAGACACTAGACGTCATCTTTCACCAGTGAAATGAAAGCCATTCAAACACACAAACTGGGTAAACATGCTGCACGGACACTCCTTGTTGCATGAACAGGGAGTAACAATCTGACAGCTACAGGAGGCTTAGAGCCCCTTGCAGGCCTATGTCTGCCACTCACAGAAAATTCAGGCATGTAGCCCTAATAAGCAGGTTCACTAAGGCCTGCTGCTGATACTGCTGTCTCTCTCCCAAGTAAACATTTCATGCAAGGATGTCATCAAAGAGCCTAAAAGAATGAAGAGAGTCTGGATGTGGTCGAGAGCAGGCTGGATCACCCTTTCTGCCTTGCAATTGGTCGTGTTTCTAGACGTGGCAGAATGTGGTGTGATTCTTGCTTCCCTGATTACATGCCACATGGTAGTTAGGTTGTAGAGAGAAAGATGTTAGTCATCATCTACTTCTACCTATCAGAAGCTATCAAATTTTGTGATTTAAAATGTAACAACAGTGAGAAAAACCAAAGGGCATTAGATTTGAGGTGTAAATCTTTCATATGGCAGTTATAAACAGGCAGTTGGATATACAGGTCCAAAGTTTAAGAATATATAATTTGGGGCCCTAAGAATATAGTTGATATTTACAGCAATAGGATTGGTGAGTTCACCAGGTGAACGAGTGCAGAGAAAAAGAAAGAATATGATCAAGACCTGAAGAGCCCCAATATTTTAAAATAGTGTAGAAGAAAGAAAATCAGTAAAGGGCCAATGGAAGGAGGCAGAGAATTAGCAAAAACCCAGGAGAAGAGAATGTATGGAAGCCAAAACAAGAAATGTTTAGGAAGAAAAGAAGTGGCCAGCTGTGCCACCCACTACCTTTGGTTTTGTAGAAGATTTGGATCTGGAGGGGAGAACCTGTATTTTTTCTGATAGCATATATGCGTATCTGCAAGCCCACCAGCTGTCTTCCACAGCCAATTATATGGTAGGTGGTCTGTAAATTATAGCTGAGCTACAGTAACACTTTGCAATCATAGAAATAGGCTTTCAAATAAATAGCATTCATTCTACGCATGAAAGTGCTCTGAAATAAGCAAGACTTACCTCATTTATTTATTATCTTTGTGAACAGATCAGGTTAGATTGTTCACAAAGATCAAGCTTCTCACATGACAAAAGATAAAGTAGGTTGAACAACATGTCATGACTTGAAAATATCTCCAAGATATTTGAAAAAACAAGATGTGTATGGTAATATATCAGTCACATTAAACAACATAAGCTATATATGTTTGCTTCTTTATTTTTTAATGTCAATTGCATAGAAGAAAACTGAGAATGGGTTTACAAACCTTGCTGTAAAAATAATGACTTCTGGGAAGAGGATGGATGTGAGGGTTACATAATTTAAGAACATATGTAATTTTTGAAAATAAGCCTTATGTATACTCATTGATGGAATGTGAAAGTCAGTGTAAATAGTAGATTAAAGGTCTGCATAACCTCACAATCTAGAGATAACCGTTGTTAACATTTTGGCAGGGGTTGAGGATCATCACGGCGGAAGAGAGGCAGGACTAGATTGCAGGTGTGACTTGGACGGACAGAGCAGTGTGCGGAGGCTCCAATGGTGAATTTTGCTCCAGAACAACTGGAGGAACAAACCGGAAACCTGAGAGGGCTCACAGACCCTCTGAAGGAAGCAGATTGCTCCTGCAGGACCTGGAAGACACCCCAAATACTACTATGAATGCCCAAGCTGTGGAAGTGGGAAAGGGATTTCCTCTGCCCTCGAACACACACCCCCACTGGGGAACCTGATGGTCTAGTTTGTGGGAGAAGTTTCTGACCTTACCTGGAGCTGAGTCAGTTTAGAGAGCCAAGCGGAATATAGGTGTAGAGGAAGCAGCGGGAAAGGTCCTGGGAGCTTGCTGGGTCTCCAAGCCAGCTATTCTTGCCTGGCACCACAGGGATCCATCAGGAGGGCACCCAGAGGCCCAGGGAAAACGCAACAGGGAGCAGGGAGTCTCCAGCTGAACTTTGTAACAATTTCAACCAGGTGAGAAGCTTCCTGGGCAGAACGTGGGGGAGGGTAAGAATCTTGCGTGCAGACTCCACAGGTGGGGAAAGAACTCAGCCCTTTTCTTTCTCAGCTGGGAGGTGGGCAGCCTAGGGCAAGGTCTCAGCCCTGCATGCCCTCTGCCTGGAAACAGACTTGGGGCTGTTATGCGGGGCACGGTGGAAGTGAGACTTGTCCCTCGGATTGCATGGGATACATTTTTGCAATCTATCCATCTGACAAAGGGCTAATATCCAGAATCTACAAAGAAATTAAATAAATTTAGAACAAAAAAACCAAACAACCCCATCAGAAAGTGGGAGAATGATAAGAACAGACACGTGTCAAAAGAAGTCATTTATGCAGCCAAGGCACATAACAAAAAATGCTCATCATCACTGGTCGTTAGAGAAATGCAAATCACACCACAGTGAGATACCATCTCATGCCATTTAGAATGCAATCATTAATAAGTCAGGAAACAACAGGTGCTGGAGAGGATGTGGAAAAATAGGAACGCTTTTACACTGTTAGCGAGAATGTAAATTAGGTTTTTTTGTTTGTTTGTTTTTGGGGAGTTTTCTTGAGATGGAGTCTTGCTCTGTCGCCCAGGCTGGAGTGCAGTGGCACAATCTTGGCTCACTGCAACCTCTGCCTCCTGAGTTGAAGCAATTCTTCTGCCTCAGCCTCCCCAGTAGCTGGGATTACAAGCACCCACCACTGTGTCCGGCTAATTTTTGAATTTTTAGTAGAGATAAAGTTTCACCATCTTGGCCAGGCTGGCCTCGAACTCCTGACCTCAGGTGATCCACCCACTTTGGCCTCCCAAAGTGCTAGGATTACAGGCATGAGCCACAGCACCTGGCCAATTAATATCACTTTTTATGCATACATTATTGTCTGCATCTGGAATCAACACTTTGGATATGTTTTTGAAGTTACAATTGTTAATATCAATGTATGTCTTGAAAAATATTGTAAAACAGCTTTAAAAAGAGTTGCACCTGTTTATTCTCCCACTAACAGTGAGAGGAATAGTGTATCTGGGCCAAGATCAGTGCTGAATGTTATCTGGGCTTCTCTTTTTTTTTTTTTTTTTTTTTTTTTAGTTGACCAGTATCTATTTTTAGAATTGTTGAAATAAAACACTGTTGCTTATTTATGACACATTTCTATTTCCTATGAATCATTGATGTAGAGCCATTCCTGCCTGCCAAGTGTGCAGACTGATAGTTTAAGGCTATGAACTCAATGTCTGTGACATTTCTGTCAGTTTTCTCTGGTTTGTTGTTTTGCTTTTTATTTTGTTTATAAAACTTTTTTTTTTTCCAGATTGTATTTGTATGTTGTCAAGTAAGCCAGCTAAGCAATGGAAAAATCACAAAAGAAAATGCCCATATATTTGTTAGGCGTGGTCCCTGGTTCCAGTTTGCTTATAATCTGCTGTATTAGTCAGGGTTCTCCAGAGAAGCAAAAGCTATAGGATCTAATATGAACATATAGAAAGAGGTTTATCATGAGGGAATTGGTTCATGCAATTATAGACGCTGATAAACAAGATTAAATAACATCTCAAGAAGTTATTGGCTAGATCACACCTGTAATCCCAGCACTTTGGGAGGCTGAGGCAGGTAGATCACTTGAGCTCAGGAGTTCGAGACCAGCCTGGGCAACATAGTGAAACCTTGTCTCTACAAAAATACAAAAATTAGCCAGGCATGGTGGCATGCACCTGTAGCCCCAGCTACTTGAGAAGATGAGGTGGGAGGATGGACGAAGCCTGGAGGTCAACACAGCAGTGAGCCAAGATTGCACCACCACACTCTAGCCGGGGTGGCAGAGTAAAACCCTGTCTCAAGAGAAAACAGAGAAAAAGAAGTTATGCTTCCCCCTGGCCTATGTAATCTGCCATCTGCAAGCTGGTGTTCCAGGAAAGCTGGTGGTGCTGGTGCAGATCCCAGTCCAAACCCAAAGGTCTGAGAACAAGAAGCACCAATGTCTAAGGGCAGGAGGAAAAGGTCCCAGCTCAGAGAGAGTCAGTTCCCCCTCCTCTGCCTCTGTTCTGTTCAGGGCCTCAGTGGACTGGATGGTGCCTGCACACACTGGGAAGGGTAATCTTTTTACCCGTCCACTGGTTGGATTGGTCATCTCTGCCAGAAACAACCTCACAGGTATACCCAGGGAAAATGTCTGGGCAGCTACCTGTACATCCCTCAGCCCAGTCACGCTGGCGTTAAATTAACCTTCGCATCTACGGAGGGGACGCAATATGGTTTTTAAGAGTCTCACAAATGGCCAGAGAAATGAGCATAGGCTAGGTAAGAATATAACTTCCTGAAATAGTAATTTACCTTATTGTTCCCATTTTAGCCCTTTCTCAACCTAAATAATGTGTATGTTCTGTGCTTCCTTGCCTGGGGAAGGTTATTTTCTAAAACCTCAGAACATTCAGAAAAACATAAAAAATTGGATCTGGAAATAACGTTAAGAGGAACTGGCTGGATGACATGTGAATAGTCTACTGGTCCATGAACACCGGGAGCCGTGTGCAGCCTCCTGGAGTCAAATTCAACATCTCAGGAAGGCCAGACCCAGGCTCCAGTTCCCAAGGTCTGAAGTTAGCCAGCCCACACCTCTAAGGAGCGAGTGATGTGGGCGGAGGACCCTGGGACCCCTCTGTGTGCATCGGTGTGACTAGATGACCAGCAACACACTGACCACAGGACAAGCAGCATCACGCCTGCCAGTGGGAGTCCCCAGTGAACCTGGCCAGTGTTCCCACCCAGAGGGTGGGATGGGAGGAGACAGGGAGTCAGCATCATTTCCCTGGCTTTAAAAACCGGTGTTTTTATACATATCTTGGCGCTTAAGTTCATAGAGCAGAGTTTATTACTCCTCCAGCCAGACCATGAGGGAGCCACTGAAACCACATTAAGGCGTTAGGACTTTTATAACTGTCCAGGGCAAACAGCCAGCACTAGTCTCTGGGACCTCAAACGGGGGGCAGGAGGTATGAGATGAGGGAGGCTGGCTTCACAGAGCTTGAGTCGAAATTATCTGAGCCCTAATATCCAAGGGGAAAAACAGACATAAATACGACCAGATTATGCACTTAGAATCCATTCCAAGGGGCTCAGCTTTAGCAAGGAAGTTTCCAACACAGTCCGGCGAAGGACCCCAGGCCAGAGGAAGAGGAAGTGACAGAGGGGGTGCAGGGCTCAGGAGTCCTCTGACGGTAGAGGCAGACACAGACCTTGACCGAGGCTTTTCTTGCTCCTGCAAACTCACTCTTCAGGGCAGAGAGTGGTAGGAATTTGCCACAATGGCCCCTTGAAGGGCCCTGCCCCACGGGTCCCGTTCCAACGTTGGGGGCAAGTTTCCATCACTCCTCAGAGCCTCTTCCTTCACGAAGGCGGTGGCACCGGAGGAGGCCAGCGCTTCCTCTGTATTTATTTATCCTCAGTCCAGGCAAGGGGCCTGAAACAGAGTGGAGGAAGCCACTGGGGACAGCTGGAGATGGGAGAGAGAAGTGGGGAGTGTGCACAGATGCGGAAAAATGGAGTGAGGCAGGCCTTGTGGAGCCCAGGCCGTGTGCTCCGTGGGAAGCAGGGGCTGTGCGGAGCGTCAGGCTCCTCTGGAGGGCTGGTTAGACCCGGGCTGCAGCTTGCTGTCAGATCCTGTCCGCCTTGCTTCAGCTCCAGCAGATCTGGGGTAGGGCCCAGAAATTTGCATCTCTCACAAGTTCCATGGTGAAGCAGACACGGCTGGGGCAGTCACCACACTGTGAGAACTGCTGGGTGGGGAACACGGGGCTTGCCTCACGCAGAAGACCCCTCACACGCAGGTATGAGCCTCACACCAACCGAGAAAGGACCAGTGTTCGGGCTCCTGCTGGTGCCGCCAGCATCACCCCAACCTCATCACCGCAACCCCATTACAAATGCACCCTCAGACTTGGCCTCCCGGCTGCCAGACCCAGGTCTGCAAGACAGAACCCCAGGTGACCCAGCTGCACACAAAGGTGAGAGGGAATTGTGCTATCAGCAGAACAGTGAAAAGGGGGAATGGGGTTGGGCACGGGGGCTCAGGCCTGTAATCCCAGCACTTTGGGAGGCCGAATCGGGTGCATTCGGCCAGGAGGTCAGGAGATTGAGAGCATCCTGGCCAACATGGTGAAACCCCACCTCTACTAAAATACAAAAAAAAAAAAAAAAAATAGCCAGATGTGGTGGTGCGTGCATGTAGTCCCAGCTACTCAGGAGGCTGAGGCAAGGGAGTTGCCTGAACCCGGGAGGTGGAGGTTGCAGTGAGCCAAGATGGCACCACTGCCCTCCAGCCTGACAACAAACCTAGACTCCATCTCACCAAAAAAAATGTTGGGGGGGAGGGGATGTCCTTGTTAGACCCTGCCCCTTTTAAACATTTCCTGGGAAAATTGGAAAGGAAGGCCAAGGATGAGATTTGGGTATTACTGAATTATTAGCCAAATACCAGCACCCCCTCCCCAGCACTTGGGTGCTGTTCCCTTCCCGAGCCTCCTCCTCCTCTTCAGACCACGTGTACCACTGAGTGCAGGGGCCGAGATTCCATTCTGAGCCTGACCCTAAACCCTGAGCTCTACCCCCACCCCTGGGACCATATAACTGTTCTCATCTACTCTAACTCCACCACCTCGTCCTCGGACGGAGGCAACTTGAGGGGTGCTGGGCAGGTCCACATCAACAGAATCTGGGGACAGCCCCCCACATGCTGCCTAGTGCCGAAGGCCGCTGGCTGGTTTCTGTGTTGGCCCATCCTGGGACCCTCACAGTGCTGCTACAGGCTCTGCTGGGCTGGCCTTGGGACCCTGGGACCCTTGAGGGGAAGGTGCTGGTTCCACTGGACCAGCTCTGGGACCCTGGCAGCACTGGTGCCAGTTCTGTGCTCTGTGACCTTGGGCACCAGGCTGCGTGCATTCACCACACATTCACTTGTATGGGCCTGACAAAGGCCATGGGCTGTCCTCCTGTCCCTGCCTAGCTGCTGGCTCCAGAGTCCAGCAGACCCCCTGTCCTCCTAGACACGTGTCTGCAGCCCCTGTTCAAGCAGCCCTGGATCCCAGCTCCCGTTGCCGCCTGCACAGGCTTCCTGCTGCCAAGGATGCCCCTGAGGTTTGCCACCCAACCCCAGCCACACTTAAAACCTTGCCCCTAGAAACAGTACATCTGATCAAAGTTGGATCTTTAAACTTACATTTTACTGACATGAAATCCTTTCCTTGTATGTTTTATGACATGGTCTACCAGACCAATACATGCTTCTCATTTCACATGAGTTTTTCTTCTCTTATTCTGCAGTAAAGGCATCGGAGATCAAGACGGTGTGTCCCACCAGCTGCCTGTCCCTGGAGAGGGAGAACGCAGAGGCATTGGCCTGGGCAGGCAGACCTCTCCTTAAATCTCAGCCCTAGAATTTGCCAGCGAGGAGAAGCTTTAGGCGAATCAGTGTGACAGGGACTGAAAACCTGCCCCCAGAATTGTATGTGACACAAGGTTTAGTATTTAGCTACTGGGAAGCCGGCACTCAGCCTGGACTCAATCATTGCTGCGGGCTTTGACGTCTCCTCCAACACAAGCCACACGGGAGGGGTGCCGTCACCCTGCTTTCACCAGGTAGCCTTTCCTGAGAAAGGTGGCCACGGCCCTTCCCAGAGCAGAGACCTCTCTGGCTTATAGAGGTTTTACTGATCTTAACAATGTGAGCAAGAACAATGGTGCTAGGAAATGACTCACCTCTCAGTGGGATCATAGGAGCCTCGTCTCCTTAACAAAGGAGGCCAGGAGACAGTGGGGGTGGGGGGTCTTCTGCAGAAACTCCTCTCTTTTCTGACTCGTAGGGTCAATCCAATCAGTCAGACGCCACTAGCAAGACCCGATCTCCTCCGGGGCTCTCCTCCGGGGCCCTGGGGCATCTCTGGCAATTGCCAGTCTTCTCACCGCCCAGGGTGAGCTTCCAGCACCATTCTGGAAAATACTTCTCATTGCAGTGCAGTTACTTAGTGTAAATAACTAAGGAGGAAGCTGACGCTGGTGACTGGCTGGTGCACAACAGCTGAGATGGGCCTGGCCCCCCCATCCTGCAGGAGCCAGCACCCCCACCCCCAAGATTCCTAAAACCAGGGCTCCTTCCCCAACAGGAGGGACTGACATCTGCAAGGACAGAGCCCCTGACCTTTCTGCACAGCCATCAGCAGCTGGCACCCACAACCAGCAGTGGGGGGTCCCCCACAAGGCCACTTCCCCACAGAGGGGGGTCCTTCCCTGGAATGAGGACCCTCAGTGTGTCCCCATGAAGGAAGATGGAAGCTGGGCGAGCTGAGCCTTCTTCTTCTGGAACCATGGCCTAATTACACTTTCCTCATAAACCCTATTCCTTAACCACACCACGTGGTTTTGAAGAACTCACCCCAAATGCTGTGAGTGCAGAAGGTGACTTTCTTGTTCATACCAGGCAGGTGACCGTCGGCCCTACCTGATGTGACTGCTACCGAGACATTGTGGGACGAAGACCAAGTGTCCTGGCTGGAGGCCTCTCACCTGCCCGGAGCTGCCAAGACCTCACCTGGGCAGGCGTCGAGCCCACTGGGCACAGAGCACGATGGGGAAGGGAAGTCGCCTTCCTCCCTAATTTCTCACTGCTCTCCATGCCTTTCTGCTGGAAGAGCTGCCTGTCTAAGCCCCTAACTATCTTGACTCGAGAGAACACGCTCCTCGTGATTTCCAGAGGGATCACAGAGCTGAAGCCCCACAGAGAGTAGCCTGGGGCGACACTTACCCAGGACACTGAGTTAGTTGGCATGGAAGGAGCCTCGGGTCAGGAGCCAGGAGACACAGTGCCCAGCGCGTCTTGTTTCTGTTTTTATTTTCATGTTTCTCTCACTTAGTCTGAGTCTCCACCTCATAATCTAAAAGATAAAAACAACATCCTACCTTTCTCCCACCCAGTGCATTCAAAAAAAAAAAAAAAATCCCCCAGATGAGCTAACGCAGGCGGATGGCAGTGCCATAGATTCCTGAGCGAGCTGCAAGGGAGAGGCTCGGCGTGGTCTGTGGCTGCCCAGGGCCCTGCTCAGGACAGTCACTGGCCCAACTTTGATGGCTCTGCTGGAACTGGCTGAAGCCCATGGGATGTCTCAGTCAGCAGCAGCCACTGTGGCAAAATACATAGACCCAGTGGCTTACAGACAGCAGAAACCTACTGCTAGGAGGCTGGAGGCTGGAAGTCCAAGATTACTGCCGGCAGGTTTGGTGGCCCACGAGAACTGCATCCCAGCTCATGGCCACCTTCCCACCACATCCTCACATGGTGGAACGGGTGAGGCAGCTCTTGGGGGCTCTTTCATAAGGGCACTCACCTCACCCAGGAGGGCCCTGTCCCCATGAGCTAACTCCCTCCCAGAGCCCCACCTGCTCACCCCCACCTGCTCACCCCCACACTGGAGACAGGATTTCCAGGCATGGATTTGGGGGAAACACACAGATAGCCCAGCCCCAGCGCAATGGAGATGTTGGGAATCAGTGATTCTCAATATGCAAGAGGAGATGTTGGGAATCAGTGATTTCTTAAGTCCTTTCCAGCTCTGGAATTCAATTAATGCTGTCCCATCAGCATGAAGCATCTGAGAGGCAGTCAGTGATGTAAGCTGTTATTTTCGCTGCTGTGGATGACTGGGGGTCGCGTGAGCCGAGATCCAGGCTCCTGCGGGAGAGACACGGACTCAGAAGCACATCCTTCTGCAGGGTTGATGAGCTGGGGCCCGCTGAGCACTGTCAGCATTTTCATAGGGAGCTTCTGAGACCCAGAGTCCTGTTGTCCTAGGGCACATGGCCAGAGCTCACAGATCCCCCATGATGAGATGGCCAGGCAGGCCCAGCCCACTGCTTCTCAGTTTGGTGCTTCAAGGAGATGTGCTATTCCAGCCAGGTCACAGCTGGCACCAAGCCCAGGAAGGGGAGCTGGCAGCCTTCACCCTGCCTGGAGCGCCCTGCCACCCACTCCTGGGTGGAGTCCTGTGTGCAGAGTTCTCCAGCCCCTGGCTCTCCTCAGCCCCTGCATGCCCTTAGCCGAGCACATCCTGTGGGCTGACACCTGTCTCAATCTCTCTCACATCCCTGCCCCCACTGGGGAAGGAGCTGGGACAACTCCAGGCAGAGAAACCCCTGGGAGCTTCACCACCCAGCGTGGGAGCAGCAGCAAGAGGATGGGACAGGGGAGTGCTCTACCCTGAGCATTTTTTAAAATTCAAGCTGTAATCCAGAAACCTTGGCTCCTGGCTGTTGCCCTCCAGTCGTGAAGGGAACTGCTGTGTGCACGTGGTGCAGTGGTGGAGTGTGGGTGAGAAACTGAGGCACACCACACTGCAGGTCTGATCGAGACGCAAAGCACCAGCGAGCCCGTTATCCCCTGTGACTGCCCCTGCTGTATCTCCTGTCCCACGGTCTAAGGCACCCGTGGCGTGTGGCTCTGGCTGCTTCTGGAAACCACATGTACCAGCTGTGCTCTATGGGGTATCCCCATCCCCTCCGCCCAGGGCCCCTCACACCCCAAGGGCAGAGCACAGTCAGATGCCCCAGCAGAGCCCTCAGCCTTAACGGTGCTCACCTTGGTCATCATGGCTGATGTCTGTGACTCGGTTTCATTGAGAAAAGGGAGAGAAATTTCACCTGATCCATTGAGGATGTTGTGTGAGGATTGAATTAGTGCACATGGCTGCAGTGTCTGGGACCACTTTTCTCCTCTCCCTCACCGGACGATGCCATCTTCAAAGCCCAGCTTCCTCGGGGGTTCTGTGCCACTGAGAGTTGGGCTCAGAGGTTAGCTGGGGCTGTTCCTCCTCCCACTCCTTCCTCCTCTTCTCTCACCCACCCCGGATCCAGCCTCCCTCTGCCTGTCTCCATCCTTCCTCTCCCCTGCTGTGAGCTGCCCGACTCACCCTGCCAGCCTCAGGCACCTGCACTTGAAAACCCACCCTTTGCCAGCCCTCCCTGTAGGAATGCAGACCCATGTCATTCCTCTAAAGAGTGCGTTCTGCCTGTCAGTTTTCATTTCTGAACGCTTATTTGTCATACAAAAGCTTCAGTGTCTGAGTTGCTTCATTTCTTCAAGGAATGCATTGTTAATTTAAGTAAAATGCCAATCTCTTCCTTTTCTCAAGACTGGAAACTGAACATACAGAATAATGTTACCTACACCAGCATTTGTGATGCTCCTGGCATTGTTTTTGAAATAAACGATACCTTGTCTGTAGCTTTCTACAGATACTGTCTGCAGAGCTGCACATTAGTTCCCCCTGTTCTTCTCCTGCTCCTTTTCTAAAAACAAAACTCCTGTCTCAGCATTCCACCAGGGATTGTTTTGTATATTTGGATACATGTTACTGTTTTCCAGTGCATTTCTATGGTTACACCATGTTTACCAATTAGTTTATTTAATTGTATTAGTCAGCAACAGATAGACAATCCCAGTGAGTAGCTAACATTGTTTTCATCCCTTCCTGTCAAACCTCAGACTTTCTCTTAATAAAGAGCTATGCCTTCAAGCCAACACGTCTCACCATGAAGAACCCTTTGTGTCAATGCTATGCAAATGGATTGCATACTGTTTAAAGTCATTGGAATACCTGCAGGTTTCCTCATTAGAAGTGAGAAAGCAGAGAATCCCTATGGCAACTAACATTGCCCTGTGTGTATAGACTTTAATTAATAGGGACTTGTTCATAGATTTAAGGTACAGGAAAAGAAAGCAGAATTTTTTATTTAAAGTACCCAATTGGTGCTGAATATCCCTGCTCACCTTCCAGTACAGCACATCACAAATAAAGGTCGTGGCTTCTTCCAGGCTTCATCTCCCAGGAGCAGAAAGACTTGATGTGCGGCGTTCAGGCTTCTGACCACACAAAAGGTTTCTGCATTCGGCTATTGTAGTGGAAGTCAAAGCCAGACTTTCTGCTAAGTTGAATATTTAGTCTCCCTGTAATTCACTGACAAGGTCGCTTTGTTCTTTATTGAAGAATCAGCTCCAAACCAGCGAAAGGAGGAGAAAAAAGGCCTCAGCCAGGCAGGTGCATGCAGTAGGAACAGAGGCAGCTGCTTTCTCATCTGAGCTGTCACGTTGGAGAAAGGGAGAGGACAGGGGAAGATTGGAATCTCATTCTTCCTCTTTGTAGCCATGTTTCAAATTGAAGATTTTCCAGGATGCATCTGTATCTTAGAAAGATTCATCCCTGGAGCCCAGCCTGATTAGAAATGTCTGCTGGCCTATTGATGTTTCTCAGTTTCTTTTACAAAAAACTATGTTTGTCTTTTCTCTCAATTTCAAGAGTGTTGTGATTATGGAGACAAGTTTACCTCCCCAAAATTTGATTTCTGTAGCCTCCAGGGAATCTTCAGAAAGAAACCACTTGAGATTAACTGACACTCAGGCACTGGAATAAATGACATGTGGCGTTGACTCCCTGTTTAGTGGAGATACTGTCCACGTTTCACGAAGATGTGCTTTGGAACAGGCAATCCCACGAAAGACGTCTGTGGCCTGGAGTTCCTGCACAGACTGCATTTCAGCTCCTAGGACTCCAGTGGCTCAAACTGCTCCCTGAGGGAACGCGTGTGAGTTTCTTATGGCTGCCGTAACAAGTTACCCCAAACGCGATGGCTTAAAACAATACACTTTTTCTGCTTGCAGTTCTAAAGCCCAAAAGTCCAGAATCAGCTTCACTGAGCTGAAACCACAGGATTTGTGTTGCCAGTTCCCTGTGCAGACTCCAGGGTAGAATCTGTCACTTTGGCCTTTCCAGGTTCCAGATGTCATGTGTGCTCTTTGGTTCACGGTCCCTTCTTCTGTCTTCAAAGCCAGCAGCGTGACATCCTTGCATTCCTTCCACCCTCTCCCGCTGCTCCCATCCCACATCCCCTTCCCTGCCTTTGACCCTCCTTCCTCCCTCTTAGAAGGGCCCCTGTGAGGACACCAGGGTCCCCCAGATAATCGAGGATGGCCTAACCCAGCACCCTAAATATCTGACAATGTATTGGCACAGCCGGGTTTGAGCAGAAGGAACTGCTGCAAGGACTCCGGTGAGTGTCCGGGCTTCCTCCTGGACCGTGTGGCTCCCTAGTGGGGAGCAATGGCTACTGGGGCTGCTCCGAGCATTGCAAGATGTTTTCCACCTGGTGCCAGCTGTGGTTTGGCATCCCCAGGGGAGATGAGGGTCAAATTGTTGAAAAGACAAGTAAATGTGGGTAGCCCAGTGGGTATCGCATTGCAAGGTGGGGTCTATGTAGTGGACTGCAGTGTCCCGGCCAAGCTTACTCCCCAGAATAGATAGAATCAGGCTATGAAGAGCCTGAAGGCCAAGCGGTGACCTGCACAGGGTGGGTGCCACAGCCCAGGAGCCTGGGGACCTAGACTCATGTGGTCACTGTGTGGACAGGGACGCTCCCATTCCAGGTTTTTATGACCCATGTGGTCACTGTGTGGACAGGTCTTTATGACTCTGTGTGGACAGGTGCACACAGCATGGTATGGACCGGCGATGCTGTCATCCCAGGTCTTTATGACCACATGGTCACTGTGTGGACAGGTGATGCACCCATTCCAGGTCTTTATGACCACATGGTCACTGTGTGNGATGCTGTCATCCCAGGTCTTTATGACCACATGGTCACTGTGTGGACAGGTGATGCACCCATTCCAGGTCTTTATGACCACATGGTCACTGTGTGGACAGGTGATGCACCCATTCCAGGTCTTTATGACCACATGGTCACTGTGTGGACAGGTGATGCTGTCATCCCAGGTCTTTATGACCACATGGTCACTGTGTGGACAGGTGATGCACCCATTCCAGGTCTTTATGGTCAGGAACAGCTGCATTCCATTTGGGAGGATGCTTTTGGTTGAAACCACGTTTCACTTTCCTTGGCCTCTTTCTGCCCTTACACTGATGTGTTTGTAGATCCTTTACCATGGTTTCTGCTTTCTGAGTCAGCTCAGTCTCAGTCTTACTAACGGAATCACGTTTGCAGCTGGAAATGTTGGTAAAACTTGTGGCTTATGCAGTCGCCTCTCATCTGGATAGATAGCCAGGGGGTCACAGCAAAAGGTTCACCTTCTGTGCAGCCCCGTCCCAGTGGGGGCAGGCCTGGGAGCTGAGACAGAGGAGGAGGAGCTGGAGCAGCTGTGGTGTAGTCCTCCTGGACCCCATAGTGTCATGCCATCTTAAGAACAAAGAAAGGCATTTGGGATGCAGTAAATGCATTTGAAAGGGAGTCATGGACCCTAATGGCCGAGAGAGTTCGGCATAAGCACAGCCTTGTACAGGAGGGAGAGTGCTTTAGAAGACCATACTCTGTTATATAAATAGCAGGATTTATAGAAGTAAGTGCCTCACCACACCCCTCCCCTGAGGCTGCAGAGGGAGGTGAAAACTCCATCAAATGCCTTGTTCAAGAGCCCAATGTTGTGTGTTCTGATGCAAAATGAGGGCCTTGGTCACGATCAAGAATGCCTAGACCTTGAAAGGGATAAGGAATTTCTGGTGAGTTCTGCCAATGACAATCAGATGAACAAAAATACAATCAGACAGGAGAATAAGTTCTAGCATTTGACAGTGCAGTAGGAAATTATGGTTAACAATAACTTATTGTATATTTCAAAATAGCAAGAAGAGTAGAATTATAATGTTCCTAACCCAAAGAAAACAAAAATATTTGAGTTGATGGGTATCCCAGCTACCCTGGCTTGATCATTATAACATTGTATACAGGTATCAAAATATCACAAGTATCCCTAAAACATGTACAACTACAATATGTCAATAACAAATAAATAAAATGGAAACTGACATATAGGATTGTAAAAAAATTAAGCAAGTTTCTAGATACCTATATTAATGGCCCAGGCAAAATACAAATGCACTGGGGGATTTGAACTTAGAGACAAAATAATTAAAGCTAAGAATTTACAAGTCTCATGTTTTACACATTGTTACATTTTTACTTAGAAGTAAGAAATCATCTCCTTGGCGTATCTGTCAAAATCATCGATTCCATTTTTCACTCAAATCTCTGAGAACTTTCTTATTTTATTTATTTATTTTTTAATTTTATTTTTTTGAGACGGAGT
This sequence comes from Cebus imitator, assembly GCF_001604975.1. NCBI lineage: Eukaryota > Metazoa > Chordata > Mammalia > Primates > Cebidae > Cebus > Cebus imitator. Next base: position 8,799,043 of record NW_016107364.1, on the reverse strand, counting down.
TTCACTCTTGTTGCGCAGGCTGGAGTGTAATGACACAATCTCGGCTCACTGCAACCTCTGCCTCCCAGGTTCAAGTGATTCTCCTGCCTCACCCTTCTAGGTAGCTGGGATTGCAAGCATGCGTTACCACGCCTGGCTAATTTTGTATTTTTAGTAGAGACAGGGTTTCTCCATGTTGGTTAGGCTGGTCTGGTACTCCCGACCTCAGGTGATCCTCCCAGCTCAACCTCCCAAAGTGCTAGGATTACAGGCATGAGCCTCCATGCCCAGCCATTCTGAGAAATTTCAATGGTCAGTTGAGAATCCATTTTTTAAAAGTCCTCATTCTAGATTTATATTTCACAGGAAAATTTCCCATGGAACATGATTCTACTCCCCCCAAATTAATAAAGGCTACATAAGAAAAGAATATCCTATAAACAAATGTGACTGGAAGATGCTGATTTAATCAACATGAGATGAGGCTATTAATGAGCAGATTGTTCAGGATTATTGATACACTAATTGACATTATACATCTTTAAGTAGAAATTATCATGGGCAAAGTTGATTGAACATAGAATACCTTTTTGTTAAATGTCTAGTATTTAGGATCTCACAGAACACACTTGAGAATAAACATTTAGATGAGAGGCAGGATTAATATCCCAGAGAGGAGAGGATGAAGGAGAGAGAAGAGGGGAGGGTGGGGAGACACCATCGGGTGCCTTCTGTGGACCAGAGAGAAATGGCAAAGCTGAAATGAAAGTGCCAAATCACAAAACATAGAGCTGTGTGTTTGCATTCCTGTTTGTCTTGTGGGCGTTTGAGATGCAGCCTTGCACGTGGCGTTCTGCTGAGCCATGCGCCCAGAGCCCACCTGCAGGGATGTGGGTCCCTCAGGGGACCACGCAACAGAGGCCTCCGCAGCCTGAGGGCAGCTTTGGAGCTCGTGTGGCCTCAGACTTGCTCCAAATCAAGGCAAAGAGCGTCTCCTTCTAACCCTGGTGAGGCTGCTTCCTTCCTTCCACCGAAGGCTACTCCTACAGAAGACTTCTCCGCGCGACAGCAGCAGCCCAGCTCAGAAGGTGGGAGGAACGCAGATCCAGCCTCAAGGAGGGATGTGGGTGCCGCACCACAGAAGCCACTGCGTGAGGCCTCCACCTGAGCCATGCTGACAAAACTGCCCATTTATACGGAAAGATATGAAACTGGAAAAGGTGTGCTCTGCCCCCAAGCACACACACACACACACACACACACACACACACACACGCATGTACATGCACACACACACACATGCACACACACTCACACAACACAAATGCATGGGGAACTTGGTTATGAAGCTTCCTAAAACCACATGCCCAAGAAGGCTGCCTGCTGCACAAGCTCATTAACCAGGCCGCTCTGCACACCTTTTCTAAGCAAATAGTTACCATTCAAATATGAAAAATAAGTTTAGAAAACTTGATCATATATATGCATGTGTGTGTGTGTGTGTGTGTATGGTAAAGGCATACAAAGGAACACTGGATCATGTATCCATTAACAACTTAGGAATGTGAAAAAAAAAAAAAAAAAAAAACTTCTATTAACCAGAAAAACAGGCTCTCAGACAATGATAATGTGGTTCTGGGTAGCTTGAAACTTTCCTATGTAAGTGCCCCTATCTCTAAGTGCCTTACTTCTATAATTACATGAAAGCTATCAATATATTTTATTAAAAACCTTGCCCTACTTTTCCAGAAATGAGCACAGGAGAAAATATGATGTAATTCATAATACCGTAATAATACGATACAACTCTCAGCACACAGAATACACCGAATTCTATTCAAATAGCATATTCTCTTATTCTTATACCTATTGAAATCTCCAAAAGTCATTTAAATGTAATGCTGTGTTGATGTACTATTTCTTACATTTGCAAGTATCATCAATGCTCAGAAAGGTTTCAGCAGCAAAAAAAGCTGTATTTCATCTAATACAAACTTGACACATGTCCCTGGATGCTGAAGAATCATCTACTCTCAGGAATAAGTGTCAGTCACTCCAAATCATCAGTCACTGATGATGTCTTTTCTAGAGTTGGCTTCCCAGATGTAGAGACCTGTGCGTGGTGCAGAGGAGGGGAGAGTTCTGTGGTCCAAAAGCTGAGAGGCTGAGTTAATTTGGGTCTCGTTAGTATGTCTTCGAATCTTAACAAGCTAATCATATATCCTCTATATCTCCAAGAGTGGCTGTAGGTTTCAGGCATACTGAAAGCTTTTAGGTTTTGCTTGATTTTTGGTTTCGCATTTGTTTTTAATCCTAGAATTTTTTTTTATGAAGCAATTGACACCATTACTAATACCATCAGTATTCTGCCAAACATACTTTGGCAAACTAGGCAATAAACAAGCTATTTGGGCTTCTAAAAACGCAAAGAGATTTTTTGCAGGTTGAAAATTGTTAAATGCCTTCCCTGTTTGATGTAGTCCCATTTGCTGATTTTTGCTTTTGTTGCCTAGCTTTTGATATGACATGCAAAAATCATTGCCAAGGCCAATAGCAAGGGAGCTTCCCCTTCTGTTTCCTCCTAAGAAGTTTCATGGTTGCAGCTCTTACATTTAAGTCTTTAATTCATTTTGAGCTAACTTCTGTGTCTGGTGTGAGGTGAGGGTCCAGCTTTATTCTTTTGCATTTGGATATCTAGTTTTCCCAATACCGCTTATTAAAGAGACTGCCTTCTCCTCTTTGTGTCTTCTTGGTGGCCTTTTAAAAAATTAGTTGACCATATATATTCTATGGGTTTATTACTGGGCTCTTCATTCCGTTCTATCTATCTGTCTGTCTGTTTTAATACCAGTACCACATTTTTCTGATTACCATAGCTCTGTAGCTTAATTTGAAATTAGAAAGTGTGGTGCCACCATCTGTGTTTTTCTTTCTCAATATTTTTTTTGGCTCTTTGGGGTCTTTGTGGTTGCATACAAACTTTAGAATTTGTTTCTCTTTCTGTGAAAAATGCTGGAATGAAATTTCGAATTTTGATAGGAATTGTATTGACTCTGTCCATCTTTGGGTAGCGTGGGCATTTTAACAATATTAATTCTTCCAACCAGGACATAACAATGGTCAACAGGTATACGAAAAGGTGTTCAACATCACTAACCATCAGGGAAATGCAAATCAAAAGCACAATGAAATAGCACCTCTCACCTGCCAGGATGGGTACTGCCAAAAAGACAAGAGACAACAAATTGGTGAGGATGTGGCGAAATGGGAATTCTTGTGCACATTGGTGGAAATGAAAATTGGTGGAGCTATTATGGAAAACCCCATTAGCATCCTCAAAAAAGTAATGATAGAGCCACTGTATGACCCAACAATCCCACTTCTGATATATCCCCAAAGGACATGAGATCAGCACCTCACAGAGATGGCTGCCCATCCCCATGTTCATTGCAGCATTTTTCGCAATAGCCAAGATTTCAAAGCAATCCATGTATCCCTACACAGATAAGGAGACAAAGAAATTATGGTACATACATGCAATTGAATATGATTCAGCCTTGAAAAAAGAGACCCTGCCATCTGTGACAACTTGCATGAACCCTAGAAGATATTATGTTAGATGAAATAAGCCAGACACAGACAGAAAAACATGCATGATCTTTTAGAAAGACGGGAAATCTTTTAGGAAGTCAAATACATAGAAAGAGAGAGAACAGTGGTTACCAGAGGCATGAAGGGGGAAGAAATGAGGACACATGGGTCAAAAGGTACAAAGCTACAATTGTGTAGGATGAATAGACCCAGAGACCTCATGTGCAGCATCAGGATTCTAATATTAATATATCTCATTATATAATTAGAATAGTCATAATAACTATAATTACTATATTTGATAATAGTGTAGTGTGTACTGAAAAATTGCTAAGAGGAGATTTTGGTGCTGTTACCACACACACAAAACTACCATATCCATGGCTGTGGAAGGTGATGGGTATATCAATTCTCTGGGCTATAGTAATCATTACATGATGTATCCATATGTGAAAACAGTATATATACTTTTTTTAAGTCTCATTGGGCTTTATGAGCTTCTGTTCCCTAGGCTACAACCATCGCACCAATGGTCTAATGTGTGTATGGTAAGAAAATCACTCAAAGCAAACTGAAGATGTGAAGAGATTCCTCCTGACACTGTAATCATCTTTTCCAATACACTCTTCATTGCACCTGCTTTGTTTCTTTAATTGGTAGTTCTGCACCATGAAGACTATTTTCATGTGAATTGTTCCACATTTCTTGCCTGTTTAAAACAAGGTGCTTTGGCCATTATGCTGTTTCATTCCATCAAATTTAGGGCCAAGTGTTTTGAGCAGGAGAGAAAGAAAGAAAGGAAAGAAAGAAAGAAGGAAAGAAATAAAGAAAGAAAGAAAAGAAAGAAAGAAAGAAAGAAAGAAAGAAAGAAAGAAAGAAAGAAAGAGAGAGAAAGAGAGAAAGGAAGGAAGGAAGGAAGGAAGGAAGGAAGGAAGGAAGGAAGGAAGGAAGGAAGGAAGGAGCGAGCTATGGTCATAGAGAAGTTTTTTCTGGGATCATCACTGTTGTCTATCATTGATCTTAACTTTGAATGAGACGTAAGATCATTACCTGCTTGCACTATTAATGGAATCCCAAACACATAGAATTCTTCCTGATGACTTATTTTTATAAAAATAATATTTATTAAAACAAGCCATTTTGAAAACATTCCTGCCATTCCTAGGTACCTAAGCCTTCCCAAACGCATTCAGAGTAGATGTGTTCTTTCATGCTATGTTTTGCTTTTCACCGTCACTTCATATGCACGTGTTCAGTTATGGATACAACCCCGAGTTTGATTGTTTGTGGGTGCTATGGCAGTCCACTCTGTTATCAGGGCATAGGCTGTTGAAATATGCCATTTGCTCGGTTATTTGGGGAGGTTTCCAAGCTCTTTCTCTTACACAATGTCACCAAAGTTTTATTTCTCCAACTTCACAGGGAGTTATTTCCTTGAGATTCATTCCCTGAAGTTGAGTTTCAAGTCAAGAAGCACTAGCAGCGCTATTTTTATTGGATATTGCCATATATAAAGTGTTTCAAAATAGTCCCCACAACCTTGGATTTTATCCTTTTAATTTACTTGCGCTGTGTTAACGGGTATGGCACAGTAACAATTTTTAATCTGCATTTTCTAATTTAGCTGCACTTCTCTTTAGTTGATGATTTTTTGTTTGTATTCACTTACATTGTCTGTGATATTGTGAAAGTCCTCTCAGCAGTTGGCAGTGTTGCAAAGAACCCACAGAAACACTTCTGAAAGCACGCATTGAGAAAATATATTTCCAGTGCCCATGATTTTGGAACAGAGATGCTCCTTCTCTGCTGCCAGAGACCATCTCAACTCCAGGTTTGGAATTTCCATTTGAAGAGCCCATTCCTCCCACCTTCACACAACCTGCCAAGCACACACCAGATGTCACTTTAGTAAGCCAGCTTCCTGTCACCCTGCTGTTCGCACAGTTCCTCAGCAGTGCATGGCAGCCTAGCACGACACGTCTCCCCGATGCCCTGACACGTGCTCCTGCATTTACTGAGAATCCAGTACATGAGGGCCTCTAAGTGTGGACAAGAGAGGCCTGACTCTAGCTCTCAGTAAGCTTCAGTTCCTGGGAGAGGGACTTATTAAGCCATTATTAATACATTTAAAAATTTCAGGCCAGACACGGGACTCACACTGTAATTCCAGCACTTTGAGAGGCCATGGCGAGTGGATCACGAGGTCAGGAGTTCAAAACCAGCCTGACCAACATGGTGAAACCCCGTCTCTACTAAAAATACAAAAATTAGCCAGGTGTGGTGGCACGTGCCTGTAATCCCAGCTACTCGGGAGGCTGACGTAGCAGAATCACTTGAATCCGGGACACGGAGGTTGCAGTGAGCTGAGATCGCACCACTGCACTGCAGCCTGAGCAACAGAGCAAGACTCCATCTCAAAAAAAGAAAGAAAGAAAGAAAAAATTCAGTGACTTCAGTGCAGATGTCTGCCGTGGCATAGAATGCTCACTTACTTAACCAAGATTAAATTCGACCCAGCCTGCGAGGCACCAATAATCCCTCTGAGTTCTTGTCTTCCCCTCAGCACTGCACACACTTTTCTTCCTGAAACGCCTTCCTCACTTGGCTGTGGGATATCACACACTCCTGGCACATGTCCTGCAACACAGCTGTTCATTCATTCCTTCTCCCCTTGCGACCCATTTAACATCGGAGCACTCTGGGCTTGGTCTTCATCACTCTGATCCATCGACACTCTGTTTGAATGACCCATGATTCTAAATGCAATTCACTCCTGATTTGATGATAATCACATTTGTATCTCCAGTCTCAACTTTTCTGCCAAATTCCATGTTCATATATTTTTACTCTCTACTTGATAATCTCCATTTGGGTATCCAAAAAGGGCTTCTAATTTTAAAATGTCCAAAGAATAGCTTTGATTCCTCATTCCCCAGCTTCCAACCTACAAAAATTGTCCCATTTCAGTAGCTCTGATAAAAATACTGAGAGTTATCTTGTGTTCCTCTTTTTCTTCCACCTCTCGCAGTCAGTCCTATTGACTCATCCCAGAAAAAACACGTTTCACTGCCCAAATCACCACCACCAAATCCATGTCACTATCATTTATCATTTGCCTAAAATAAAAGTTTTCTAACAAAGTTCTGCCCTTCAAACGGTCTGTTCTCTACACAGCAACTACAGCAATCTAGAGAAAACTAGAGAAAAATCTGAGTGTGTACTAAGGCATGAAATTCAGACTCCCCACAACAGCCCTGCGGACCGAGCCCTAACTCCCTGGGTTCAGATCCCATGGGCCTTCCTGACACATCAGGACCAGGCCTGACCATGGGGCTTACCTCTCCCGCTCCTTGGCAACGAGGGAAGTTCTCCATGGTTGCTTCGAGTCCGTCTGATGCAGCAAACCTGTACCTCTACATTTCTGAACGTTTGATCTCTTGTCGACCTATGGGAAAGAGCTGACTGCATGCTCTCAGGCTGCAGAACTAAGGCTTGGCCCAAATTCCCTAAGAAGAGAGTTGATTCCAGCCAAGCCTTAGGACCGCAGGCTGAGAGCACAGATTCAAGGTGCCCCGAATGTACACTCCCATTAGCACCAGTAACAAGTGCATTTTTAAAGGGAAAGAAGGGGCGGGTTCTGAGTTGTTTACCAAGACTTTACATTAAAATAACATAAACTATTGATTGGCTAGACACTCTTAAGCTTGAGGGTATGGGTTAGAGTGTCCAGTGCAGGATTATTCAGTTAATTTATAACTGTTCATGGCAACAGCAAGCAGTCTCAGGAGAATATACAGCTTAATGTGGGGGGAGCAGGACGCCATTACCATCTCATTTTAATGCCTCTCTGGCCCTGATCATTTAAAAGGACTTACGTTGCACAGGTAAATGTTCTATTCTTTCCTCACTCTTTTGTATGGAGTAAACACAGCTGTTCAGTTCTGATAACGGCTGTGTCATTTGTACAGGACTAACCCTTTTGCAGGTAACAACGATAAACTTAGAATTAAATACAGAAAATAACTCTGGAAGACACTGGAGAGAGATCCAGGCAGGCTGACAAGGGAGATGAGTCACTCCCTGGAAAAAGGAGCTCCACCTCCCCAGCAAACATGTGCCTGTGCGCGTGCAGGGCAGCTGGGACTCAGGAGCCGTCTGACTTTCAGACTCCAGAGATCAGAGGACAGAGCGAGGGCTGGCAGGGCTGCCAGAAAGTGAGGGCGTGGATAGCTCTGAAGGAGGGAGCCTCAGAACATGGGACAGGAGCCAGGAAACCCTGGTGGATGAATACACCATACTTACGCATCTGTGAGTGTGTATACACCATACATATACATCTCTGTGTTTACACGTACCTACTTGTATATCATGTATACTTGTGTGTACATACAAATGCATAAAGATATGTATACACACATTAAATGTATCCAGTATACAAAATGTTACTAAATATAAAATAATAATTCTGTTTACAATGTTTATTTTATTAAATTATTAATTCATAAATTATTAATATAACAAACATTGTGTTAAACATTATTATGTTAAATTAATTATTGGTTAATTGATCTATTTGATATATTAAATATATTTATTATTGGTAAATTGATATATTTAGTATATTAACTATATTTGTTATTAATATATTTATTATGCAAAATGTTTAATATAGTAAATATATTTACCAACCTAATAAATATATTTACTGTCTAAAATGCTGACAGTCACACTGTTGTGAGGTTGTCTTTGAGATGGCTTTCACAGCAGTCTGCAGAAGTGTGAAGTGTTTATGCTGAAAGTCATCTCCTGCCGTGCCAGGCTTTTTAAGTGGCCTTTAGTTCAACCTTCTTCACAGATTAGTAATATGTCCTTCAAGGGCTGCCTAGAGCTTAGATAACAGCAGGAGACACAATCGTGTGTCTCTAGGGGAATCATAGGCTAGGCAGCCAAACTGAGAGGGGTCCCACACCCAGGGCCACAAGCACCAGAGATCCCAGCCGAAGAACAGGTGCCCTCAGCCACATCAGGATTTAAAAGCAGTCGTGTGACAATTATCGGCCTCCAGGCTGCACAAATTCACCAATGCCCATGTTTGTTGCTAATGTTTGTAGTACCTCAAGTCACGGTGACACAGACACCAATCTTACATTGACCAGAACCTTTATGCAGCAGTGCGCCATGGTGCATCGGTGGCAAAATGCTCCAAAAAGTGAGCTGAGTATTTTACTTTCTGTTAGCTAGATTTGGGGTGATGGGTTCCACCAGCCAGAAAGAAGTATCTTGCAGAAAGAATACCATATTGCCACCATCCCAGAAATCTCCAACGCTGATACCCTTTGGAGGTTTAAATTGTTGTTGTTTTTTTAATTGAATACTCTGTTCATGTTATCAAACCAAACCTGGGCAGCTCTCCCAGCAGTAAGACCAGCTGTCCGCAGCAAGGCTGACAGTAGAGAGGTAGGTGTTTATTTGCAGGGCTCGGAGCACGGGGGATCATGAAGCCAGTGCATAAGTTCTGACCCTACAATACCTTGCAGGAAACGGCTTTTAAAGGCAGGGGTAACTTTCAGAAAAGCAGAAATTACCAGGAAAATAGTAAATCAATACATGGAGGTTACACACTGGTTTTGGTCTAAAAGGGTGAATTATCTTGAGGCAGGGCTTACAGGTCATAGGTGGACTCAAAAATTTTCTGATTTGCAGCTGGTTAAAGAAGAGAAGATTTGTTTAAAATGTTGGGGTCAGCAGAAAGGAACCTTAGCTCTGGCTCATGGGCGTGACCTCCTCTAGACCCCTGGGGAAGAAATTCAGAAAAAAGCACGGAAATCCGAGCTCAGCCTCAGCTCCTCTTTATCTGATGTGTGTGTGCCGGCAGGTTTGGTGCAGGCCAGGCTCCCCCAGAACAACTGAGGGACACGTATGAAGATGCTGTCTTTAGCTTCTACAGGGAACCAAACCTACCACGACTCTAGCTTCCTCGGCAATTGTTTTAAGCTACTGCTGCCTTCTTGCTTATAAAATTGCTTATTTACTTCTCAAGGGCTAGCTAAGTACTTGGAATTTCCCCTGAAAAAACTCAAGATTTTCCTGTATTTCTGTTCTCACAAGGACCCTTAAGGAGGGCCTGCTCCAGGTCATTCATAAGCACACACATTCCTACTTTTCTCTCATACTGAGAAATGCAATTCCTTAGGTTATGAAGTGACAGACATACATTTAAGTAAACACATTTCTGGTAAAATTTCACTGCTGAAACAGAGAAGGGGGAAGAGGAGGAGGAGGAAGGGAAATGGGAGAGGTGAATAAACATAAATCCTAGTCCTTCATTTTTCTTCTTTATCTTTTCTAAAGGGGTACATATCTACACAAATAGAAAACGTGGTCCTGCCTTACCGCTGAGGCTGCCCGGTCCCTCAAGATGAGGAGAAAGCAGTATTTCCCCAAAACCCCCTAAGCCATGGACGAAAAATTTCCAATCATGACACAAACAGAAGAAAAAAGGCACAGAAAATTAAAACACTATAAACGTCTACTGGGGACAAGTTGCTATTTTACTCATAAACGGGTTTGTAACTGAGTATCCTCTGGGATATTGTCTTACGGCCTACAAAAAAGACCTAATATGCTACAATATGCACAACTCTGAGGAATGTCCCACCCACACCATAAAGCAATATTCACGCAAAGCAACTGTGAGAACTGAAAATGGCAGAAAGAACTGGTAAAATAGATCAGAATTTCAAAATTATGCAAACTACCATACCCAAGAGGGTTAGGCCACAGTTTGCTTGCATTTTAATTTAGCTTTTATTCATAATGTAATCATGTAGGTATATGCCTTACCGGCACGAGGAAGACGTTCTTAAATGAAGAACAGTGTAATAATAAAAATATAGATACTCAACAGAGGCTGCTGGCAAATTAAAAAAGAAAACTAATAATGCGGCTTGTTACAGGGAGGGCAATCGAGTTCCAGCCCAGTTGCGTCTCACCGCCGTGGTAGAAACCAGGCCTTGCTTTCTGTCTTGGACCACCAAATAATGATTACATGTTATTAGAGCAAAATTAAATGTTAAAGTGCATTTGTCAAAAAATGAAAAACATAACACAGCAATATTCAGGGCACCTTTCTTCTAAAAATTTTAGTTTTATTCCAGTAAATGAGCCATAAAGCCCTTCAGTGTTAAGGCTGGAACAAACCTTAGAAATAATCTTATTTTTCCAGTAAACTGAAGCTCCACACGGTGAGCTGGAGGCTCAGACAGGCTTTCCTTCCACATTCTTCTCAGTATTTCAGCTAGGTTCCCAGCAAGGACCCACTGAAAGTACTGAAAAGAGAGTGCTTTCCCTAAATCCTCTCCGATGGGAACAGAGTCCAGCCTCATCTAGATCTTCCCAGGAAGGTCAGCCTCTGGCAACTGCTGTTGTCTAGGATTCAAACACAGAAATCACTTAAAGAACTATCCATCCATACCACAGACACACAAATTACTAAAGAAAGAAATCCTATTAAATTCAACCTAGAAAATAAACCCTACAATAGAAGCGCTCTGTTGAATTAATGGAGTGAAAACTAGATTTTAAAGGCTGGCTCTGACATACTGCTACAGCTCTTCAGACCTGGACACTCCGCGCTCCACACCAGGCAGGATAGATTTGGGGATCCATGTGATGCTAGACAGGTCTGATGTCCAAAGTGAACAGGGAAACTGAGTTAGGTCCCAAGTCCATGTCCCCACAGACCCTTTATTCTTCTCTGAAAATTCTAAGAATGAGATAAAGTCAGAAAAGCCCTCAAAATAAAAGCATCATTAAATGCTGTCAAAAGCAGGTGAGGCCTGGCTTAGTCTTTTGTTTGGCAATGGTACCTGTGATTAGGCAAACCAAGGGACCCAGTCACATTGAAAAGACAAACATTCTTCTTAAAACTTGGAAAGTTTCCCAAGTATATTTTAAAACCTAGGTATATTTTTCTAAGCCCGTTGAATTTCTTGGTTTATTGAAATTCAAATCTGTTAAAGGGAATCATCTGTCTTCCAAGGGAATTAACTGCTTTTTAAGGTGCTGCAAATCTTATCTGTGTTTGAGAAAGGAATTCTGTAAGAAGAAAGTTCTCACTGTAGAAATGGGAAACTCTCCTTGACAGGCTGGCAAAAGGTAGACAGCAACTTAAAAAGGGAATATAGGATTTAGGTATCGTGATAAAATTCCCTCTAGAAAGTAACTCCCTGAGAAATTACCCAATTAAGAACTTCTATCTTTAGACACATTGGTAGTCTTTTTTTATTTGATGGTCGACATTTATTAAGCACATATAATGAGATGTATGAAGTTAATCAGCACTGAGATTAAAAGAGAGATTTCTGTGCTTGAGGAATTTGAAGTCTACCAAAGGAACACAAGCTAATAATTTAGAACAGGATGGGCAAACTTTTTCCACAGAGGGTGAAATAGTTCCAGTGACACTATTTAATAGAAGTCAGTGCCAGTGGCAAAATGACTGTCTTGTGCTACTCAAATCACTCACTGCTCGAGAATCCAGTCCTCTGCCAAGACTGGACCATTCAATGTAATTGCTAGTAAAGTGAGATTTCTATATGCCATTTTACTATTGTTTTCTATATGTCCTACGTCTTTTTTCCGGTTCCTTCATCACTGCCTTCTTCTGTGTTGAATAGTTATTTCCTACTGTACCATTTTAAACTCATTGTCATTTCCTTTACTATGCATGCTTATTTTCCTAGCGGTTACTCTTAGAATCACAATTACTGTCTCAAATGACACATTAACTTGCAAGGGTCCAAGTTAAGGCCAACTTAATTTTAATAGTATGCAAAAACTTTCTTCCTATATAACATCATTCTTCTCCCCATATGGTGTTATTTTCGCATATTACATGTCTATAAATAGTGCGCCAATCAACATCCATTTAAATTATTATATTATTCAGTTGTTTTTTTAATTATAGAGGAAATAAAAGGGGTAGTTACAAGCAAATGTACAAGCATACTCTCTTTCCTATATGCTTATGTAGTTACGTTTCCTGGTGCTCTTTATTTCATCATTTGGATTTGAGCTACTGTCTAATTCTCTTTCATTTCAGCCTGGAGGACTCCTTTCCGTATTTCTTGTAGGTTAGATCTGTTAGCAGCAAACCGTCTCAGCTTTTGTTTATTGGGAAATATGCTAATTTTTTTCTTTATATTTAAAGGCTAGTTTTTGCAGGATATAGAATTCTTGGTTTACAGCTGTGTCTTTTTTTCTTTCTTTCAGTACTTTGAATATGTCATCTCACTGCCTTCTGTCACTGTTTTGATGAAAAGTTAGCTATTAATCACACAATTGTGGTGTGACAATTCACTTCTCTCCTGATGCTTTCAACAGTTTTCTCTTTGTCTTTCAACAGTTTAATTATCATATTAGGCTACTCTTGCATTACTATGAGGAAATACCCAAGACTGGGTAATTTATAAGGAAAAGAGGTTTAACTGGCTCATGGTTCTGTGGGCTTTACAGGAAATATGGTGCTGGCACCTGGAGGCCCTCTAGAGAACCCTCAGGAAGCTTTCAATTATGATGGAGGGTGAAGGGGGAGTAGACACATCACATGGCCAAAGCAGGAGCCAGCAAGAGTGAGTGGGCAGGGTGCAAGTGCCACACAGGTTTAAATGACCATAGCTCACAAGAACTCACTACCATGAAGACAGCATCAAGCCGTGAGGGATCCATCCCCATGATGTAAACGCTTCCACCAGGCCCCACCTCCAGCACTGGGGATTATTATTCAACATGAGATTTGGGTATTGACAAATATCCAAACTATATCAATTATGATGTGTCAGGCATACATCTCTTTGAGATTGTTCTGCCTGGAGTTTGTTGTGCTTCTTGGATGTTAGATACATGTCTTTTATCAAATTTATGGAGTTTCAATGACCAAGGGCATAAAGCGTGTAAAAACTCAGTCTGAAAACAGCGTCTATTAAAACAAACATTACCACATAGAGTCTTTCAGGTAACTCTGCTACTCAGGGAGGGGGTTCCTCTTAATAAGACTTCTGCCCGATCCCTCATTTGCCACCTGTTATTTTTGTCAATTTGTCTTATCAATAATCTATCTCCTTTCTTAAAATTATGTGGTTATAATCCTTGGGTGACAAGAAATATATATTATATTTATTTTTATTCCTGACAATGCCTAACATGGTGAATTGCACACCGATGTTCAAAAAAAGTTTATTGATTGGCTAAATGAAACAAAAGGATTCAATCTAAAAAATTTTATTTTGGGACCACAACTGTTATTCACCAAGGTAACATAATCTTCCTTAATTCATATTTATGAAAAGCTTTCTTGTAAAAGAGACAATTTTAGTAACTTACACATTTGACATGATCTCTATCAGCATATTCTTTATTTTTTGATTATTCAGATAATGCATTTATAATGCATTTAAGATTTATGGATATTTACTTCACCAATATTCTGTACCTACAGTGTAACCACCTCAGGTAGAAACAAGTTTCTGAAATTTCATTTATTCCTTCTCCACCTATTATTTCTTAAGAGACATTCATCATACACTTAAATTATACTGCAGGGACAGAGTGCCATTTGTACATATTTAGTTGAAGTCTCTGCAAGCACTTTCTTCTCTCACAGTTATCCCCAAAAGGTCAAATGTGTTTAAATCACATTTTACATAATAGAATAAAAGGCAATTAGCAGCTTTCAGTATATCAATTTAAGTTTTTTAAATGACAGTTTTAAAACTTAATAATATACTCCTCAGGAGAGCTCTATGTACAAAAAATAATAACACTCGAACAAAATCATTTCATGAATGCCATTTCTCAGTCCTGGCCCCCAAAACTGTAGAATCCTAGAATCGTAGAAGACATCTTAATGGACACATGCTATATGTCCCAGCCAGGGAAGGGTGCAAGGGACTGATCGGGGTCCCAGAGCAGAGGACTCACCACCTTCAGAAACAGCATGTACCCCCTTCGCTGACCGTAGAATTTCTACTGTTACAGTTATGAATGGTTTAGGAACAAAGAAAGGAACGTTCTGCCTGCACCCACCAAATATCTACCAATTATGTAAAAAGAGGTGTCAAGGGTAAGGAGACAGAGACAGAGATTTCCTTTTCTACCTCCCATGAATGTGTGGATGGGCTTCTTGGATAAGTATAGTGAGGGTTCTGAATTCACCTAAACACAGGATGGATGAGCAGGTGAGTTGCAAGGGGTTGGGGGCAAAGCCATGGGAGTCAGGCCCTGATGTTGAAGGAGGGCAATGGATCAGAAGAGCCCAGGGAAGTCCTGAAAGACACAGATGGTGGAGGGACTTTGTGCAAGGCCAAGAGAAGCCTATCTGGTGAGAGGCCAGTGAGGCGAAAGGTGCAAGGCTACGGAAAAGGAAGGAGGAAGACAGCTCGAGCTGTGACACACCCTCACTGCTAGATGCGGCAGCAACACCTGCGCTGTCATATGTCCCCGTGTGTATGCATTTACTAGATAACCACGCATCCTGGATTTTTTCCTGCAATATTAAGTGATATTTTGCTCTATCATTAAACAGTGCCTAAACCTCAAGATGATGATATTGGAATATGTGTTTTTAAAATGGCTTTCATTGAAGACACATTCTTTTAACTGCCAAGTCTGATTCTTTAAATAAATATTTTTCACTTAAAGAAAACATAAATGACCCACTGATGTTATTTACACCATAACTGCGTCATTTGTTTTTAAAATTATCTTAACCGCAGATGACAATACCAATGAAACAGAATCTTTTCTCTTGTATGTAGAGAAAATCATATCAAATGTTTGTAGGTATGCAAAAGGAAAATATGAAGCTTCTTACTAAATAAAATAATCAACAAGACAGAAATGGAATGAAAAATTAGGCAACCCTCTGCAGCATTACAGACGTGGCTAGAGAAGCTCAGTATAAAGCAGACAATATTAAAAGCCATTACACTTGAAATCTATTTATTTTATCTCAGTGTCTTTCAAAATTTAGATCACTACAGAAAGAGGATACTAGACTGGAACAATCTCAGGACTCAGGTATAACATTCTGTGGCCAAGTCTTTTATTTTAGGGATTCAAAACTGCGTTATGATTGAGGTAGAGAATGCTGAACTTTCTTTGATGATTAACTTAAGTTTGAAGTAGCATTGTCTGTAGATTGAATAAAGTACATATCTCACTATTTCTAATGCCTGTGAATTGTGTTGTGATTAATAATTTATGAATGATTTAAATGTATAACTGATTCAGTATAGCATTTTTTCACTTTGCATTTTGTGTGTCTTGTATCCTGTGACCTTGTTGAAATCAGTTATTAGTTCAAGGAGTTTTTATATTAGGGGATTTTCTATGCAGATAATCATGTCAATTGTAAACAGAGACAGTTTAATCCCCCCTCTTTTCTGCTGTATATCCTTTTCCTTTTTTTTCTTGCCTTATTGCAGTGACTAGAACTTCCACCCCATATTAAATAAGAATAAGTGCCCTTGCCAATTTCCTTACCTGAGGGAAAAGCATTCAGTCTTTCACATTGAACATGATGTTAGTTCTAGAGTTTTATTGTGAATGCTATTTATTAAATTGAGGACATTTTCCTCTATTGTTAGGTTGCTGAGAACTTTTTAAATCATGAATGGGTGCTGGATTTTGTCAAATGCATCTTCTGTGTCAATTATGATAGTCTGATTTTCCTCTAGTAGCCTGCTAACATGGCAAATTATGTAGACTGATTTTTCACTGTTGATCCAGCCTTGCATTTCTGGAATAAATCTTTCTTGGTCATGGTATATAATTCTATTTAAACCTCTTTGTATATGAATTACCAATATTTTGTTGAAGATTTTCTGTTTATGTACATGAGAGATATAGGTCTGTAGTTTTATTTTTCATTTTGTATTTTCTCTACTGACATACTAAAAGTATATTATTGTCATATGAAAGTCCGGGAATAATTTTATATTTACAAAAGAATCCTTACATGACAAAAGATCGGGAATTGCCAGGCTAAATGGTCACTTTGCCAGGCTAAATGTCCCTTTCACTTTGATGGAACTATAATTCAATTTATGAAGAATACTCAAGTATTAGAGAGTGATGAAAAAAGACATTCTGGTGAAGATATCAGGCATCAGTAATTTTAAAAAGCAAGTGCTCATCCAAGGGCGGGGGAAAAAAAAACTAGTTACCCAAAATGGGGGCATCAGTTTGCCTTCTGAGTTTTTTCTAGTAACATTCAAAATTCTGAGCTGAGTCTAGAGATATCTTAATAAAAATAAACTGCAATAAAACAAGTTTATCTGACATTGTTTTTCAGGTTTAAAGGCAACAAATTAATGTTCTCAAATATGCAATAACTAAGGAATACAATGTCTTCAAGAACTTTATGGGAGCAGAAAATTATTTCCATTTGTTTGAAAAAAAAAAGCACACTCTTAAACTAGAGCATTTTAAGGAACAAATTTTATTTTCAATTCAAGAAGACTGGTTCCAATCACAAAGGCCAATTTTGTTTCATGCAGAACACAGAGGTAGGATGATGGAGAATGACTAGATTTGGCATTAGCTAGATTAATACAAACTCTTAATTTTTGGCTTTTGGCTTTGTCAGCTTACTGGAATTCACGGTAGATCCATAGATGACGAGATAAACTGTACAGCCAGCTTGAGAATAATTGTAACAGAATTGGTATAAGCTCCACCTCAGCACTGCTTCCATATCAGCATTTAAACAATTACATTGTATCAGTCCATTTTCACACTGCTTATAAAGACATATCCAAGACTGGGCAATTTACAAAAGAAAGTGGTTTAATTGACTTACAGCTCTACATGGCTGGGGAAGCCTCACGATCATGGCAGAAAGTAAGGAGGAGCAAGTCACATCTCACATGGATGGCAGCAGGCAAAGAGGGAATATACCAGCAGGGGAAAGGCTAGATGTTTATAAAACCATCAGATCTCATGAGAACTCACTATCACAAGAACAGTATGGGGGAAACTGCCCCCATAATTCAATTATCTCCAGCTGTCCCCATCCTTGACACATTGGAATTATTATAATTCAAGGTGAGATTTGGGTGGGGATGCAGAGCCAAACCATATCACACCTTATTAAAATTTCAAAATACAGTATACATAGATGTTTTTCCTTACTCATACCACTTATGTTATCAGGAGATGATGAATTTTAAAACTTTAAGTGCAGGGGAAGTTTATCTCTTAGAGATAATAATGTAGTTAAAATTAGCAGTCACATAGAAAGGCATGCACATATTTAAACACTAAGTTAAAATGCTGGGCTCAAAACTTCACATCTAATAATTTTGAATACTATTTTAACCCTTAGTATTTGAGAGAAACAAAGTGAATGCACACTCCTTTCCACCAAGCTATTTCATTTTATTCTTTTCAGGGAAAAATTATAACAATCTCTGAAAGCCTTACAAGTTATCAAACTCCTTCATGCTTTCAAAAACTGATCTCTGTAGCTAGGGTAATGTAATAAATAGATATTTTATAGAACTGATCAATGTAAGCAATAAAAATTCTGAATCATTTAAATTTCGTGTAAACAATTTTTTTCACAGAACCATAGAAGCTTATATTTTAAAAGATCATCTACTCAATTTGATTGGTTTATCTGCTCTGGAAATGCAGATGCTATTTATTTTTAAAAGTCTGGACATGGGAAGAAATGCCAGATATAGGTGACAGGGGGATGGAGGCAGCAAACCACATTGCCATGTAGGTACCTATGCCACAATCCTGCATGTTCTGCACATGTACCCCAGAACTTAAAGTGCAATAAAATATATACATATATAAAGATACAAATATTTTTTTAAAGTTTGAGGTGATGAATATCCTAATTACCCTGAATTGATCATTACACATTGTATGCATGTATCAAAATATCACAGGAACCCTTTAATATGTATAAGTATCATGTATCAATAAAAATAATTTTTTTAAAAAAAGAGTCTGGACCCTACCTTCACCTTCAAACCAATTAAACCAGGTAATAGATCTCACGAGCTGTCTCTGGACCAGCTGCAAATCCTTGGGTCTCATCCCCAATCTACTGAACAAGAAATTCTGGAGATGTGGCCAACAATCTCTATTTAACAAGCTCTGCAGGTGGCTCTGATGTTTGATAAATATGAGAATCTCTGATCTAAGGTAAGGCCAGAGCATCACAGGTATGTCCAACTTCCCAGCTAATTCAAATGTGCAGCCAGTTTCAGACTCATTGACAGAAATGGAAGATCACAAGCGTAGAAATATGATCAACTTTCAGAAAGATGCAGGGAAGAATAAAAACAGACATATATATGAGTAATAACAAGAGTGAATGAAGGCATGATCAGAAAGCCAACACAAATAAAGGATGATAGACTTTTTAGATTAGTCGTTCTCTAATGATTTCTCAACAAACGATTACACAGACATCCCAAGGCCATTGGAAGGAAGAATCGCCTGGCTCAGCATGAGAGGAGGGGCTAGGAGCATGCTTCTGCCACCAGCTTCATTTCTCCACCCTCCCGGCACAGTCAATGGTCCCCAGAGGCCTCCTGAAGTCCCAGTGCTACAAGATGCAGGCTCTAAGAACCAATCAGAAATGATGCTCTGTGACTCCTTGAACAATGCAACGAACCTTTAGATACCTGACATAAGCCCATTATAGACTGCGGGCCTTACACATCATCTTTGGTGTCCCACTGCAGGAGTCCTAGGGGAACCACAGTGCAGCCCACACAGATGCAAATGGGACCCTGAGAGCTTTGCCTGCAGGGCCTGGGTGGTGACTGGGGATCTGCCCTTCACTTGGCCTTTGAATGTCTGTCTACTCTGATGCTCACCATACTGGGAAAGTTCTATGTCGGGCCCGGGTCATTCTTCATTAGAACCAGACAAAGGACCATCCGTGTTTTTACCCATATGAGACATGTTAGCTAGATTGCCTCAAAACAAGAGCACTTGTTTTGGCCAATCTAGCAAAAAAAAAGAAAAAAAGAAAAAAAAAGACCTTCATAGATCACAATGTCTTTAGAATAATGACACATAAATAGGTCCAGTTTTCATAATCAATATCCAATATTTTGCAATACAGTACTGTGGTATATGGTGTCCCATAGAAAACCTACAGCAGGCCCCAACATCATCCTAGTTCATGGGTTACCACATATCACTACTTCCTAAGAGTCAAGAATTTAAACAGTGGAGCTCAGTTCCAGTCTATTCCATCAGCAAGGGTTCTTTTCTTTACTATGCCTTTTCTAATTGCTGAGAGTCTGGAGCTACACAATGTGGCCTGGGAAATCGGTTCATCAGCAGAAAGGGAGAGGCTTTCTACCCAACAGTGCCAACCAAATCTCGAGCTCTCAGTTCAGCTCTTCAGACGATTGTCTGAAAATGGCAAATGGAGCCAACATTGAAAAGATGCAGAGAGAAAATTCAGCTGAGGTTATTACCAATGAATACAAAGGTAAAAACCCTCACCGGCCACCTTCCCTTCTTATTCACCACTCAGGATTATGGCTTCTCCCACTATTTCTGCACCTAGAACAAAACCCAAGAATCATCTGACGCAGGAACAGGGGCTGGTGGGGAGGGATGGGGGCATCTGCTCAAGAGTCAGCACTGTGAGGGGCACCAGCACCAGGCCCCACAGAGAAGCGACAGCCAGGGCCCGCCTGGGTGTATGAGGGTCTTGCCCAGTCAAATAGACATGCTGTCCTCAGAACACCAGGATGGCAGCTAAAGTCAAAAACGTGAATGGGAGTGAACCTGCCATGCAAGAAAAGAAACCACTATCTATTATCCGCAGCACTTTCACGAGTCAATGAACAAAACATCCGACTCATGCATTAGAATACACGACACGCTCTCCTTAGACACCTTTGCCTGATGCAGATACAGCCCCATCGAAGATGTCTTAAGCATTTTAAATTGTTCCACAGCCTCAATTTTTCCACTTCTAAAAGAGAAAATATCAAAATATGGTTAAATAAAATCAAATATAATTACCATTTCATGATTTTTTTTGTTTCCAGGACAACAAGTAACTGAATTTTAAGCCACCTACTCTTTCTTCTACATACAGCTTTTAAAATAAGTAAGTCAATAAACAAATCATTAACATCTACTTGAGAAATACCCTTCCAGGCAACATTTTTAATGGCCGAGAAGAATATGATTACCTTTAATAGAAACCCACTTACAAATTTAAGACATGGAAACTGTGTGCAACAGTATAGATTAAAATTTACAAATTTTAGACAGTAATTGTCCAGAGGAAGTAGCCACATTGATGTATTTTCCCAGTTGGTGACTATGTGGTTTACGTAAATGAATTTAATAAATCCTTTAAAGCGAGAACACGATGAAGCTGCACAATAGGTTGTTTTCCTCAGTGTGATGCTGCTTCAGCATGAGCACTTCGGTATTTACAGGTATTCATGACTATGAAAGGGAAAGGGTTATGGGGACAAGCTGTCCTCTCCTGCTTAGACCTTGGGTCTTAGTGAACAGATCAGCATGAGCACTGCACTGCCTCATAGCATCTGGGAGAATGCGGAAATGCAATATGATTTTGAGCTGAGCCTCAAGAAGTTCTGAGCCTTGCATGACTCATGCAGATCCGCAATCATCTCTCCTCCCGACTCTGACTTGTTATATCCGGGCCAAAGGAGGAATTTATCTGTGGTAAATATTATCCAGAGGAAATCTGGATAGAAGTGAGTTAGGATAAAAAAGATAGAAGCACAAGAGATCGGGCTGGGGGAGGAAAGGGTTTTACTCCCAATGTGTAAACCCATACAATTTAGTTAAAAGCAAAAGTAATTTACCTCAAGTATTGAGAAAATGGTCTCAGTCTCCCATATTGCAGAGGACATCCCTGCTCAGAAGAGCACAGAGAGAATCTGTTTCCTATCTCCAGGATACAGGACAAGAAAATGTTTCCAACCACATCACTATATTCATCAGCAGGAAACCAAAACTGTTGCTTATGCATGTGAAACAGCAGGCATTTCAGCCACTAAATACCCAGAGCCTGTCACCTTATGTGAAAGCAAAAAGCCTAGGAAAACAGCAGCTGCCTTAGGGCACTGAGACACCCAGATCTATATAGGAAGCATCAGTTTTCTTTGAAGTAAACTGAAAATGTGGGTCTCAGGCAGCCTGACTTCAAAGGCGCACTCAGTATTTCTCCCTCAATCTGATGCTGGGAGAAAAAGTGTGTCCTTGGGAGGCTGTCTTTATTTAGTGATGGAAAAGAAGGTGCTTCAGAATTGGTCATGATATATTAGGGGAAAGTCTAGCTAGGAACAGATGCTTGGCATAATGCAACACACTCCCATACTTCTCTGGGTAATTTAATTCTGTTTACAAGTTCTTCTGGAACTCTTGATTCAGAAAAGTTTGCACAGGTTTAGATCTTTGCAGAGCATGTTATTATCCCTATCGAAATTTGTTTTAGAAGTAGACTCAGCTGAAACTCTGAGTAAGAGGAACTGATTAGAATGACAATATGCAGGAAGTATAGTCTATCTAACTATAAAATGCAACAGTTAGCATTTACATTTAGCAAAGTGAGTTATGTCTTTCGTGCCATGCCTCAAGCTTTCTACACACCAGTAGCATCTGGGAAGGACAAAAGGAACAGCACATCTTCAGCATGCCTCTAGAAAATAGCAACATTAGTTACAGTACTTTTCTTGATACTTCCATTTATGTGCTTACAGATCACAAGGAGAAAACAAAAAAATAGCCATTCATGCAAGTTCAAATGCAAGCAGAAGGCACTTCTTTGCACAGTTTTGTGAATTCACACCCCAAGAAGTTGTTCTAGAGGTTACAACAGCAACACAAGTTCCACAAATCACATGAGGTATTATTGTCAGGATAAAATTTTTCTGCTCCTATATTTGAATAAAGTGCAAAAAACATTCAATTCAAAGGGCTTATTCTTTAAGACCCTCACTTATGCATATGTACAACTTCTTTGTCTGGTCAACAAACATGAAAATATATCACTTCCCAACCTGTCTAACATTTTTCTTTCCTTTTATCCAAAGAGTTATTAATAACATTGCAAATGTAAACACTGGTCGCTGAAATACGATTAATGAAAGTAAGTGAATGAGCTAAAAAAGTTAGCATGCCAAAGGCTTATGTCTAGTTTGTATTTTTATCTAAAATTTGATGTTCCATGTGGAGTCCTGATTTGGCACAGATGTACATTACACATCATCGGGTTGTTTTTTTTTTGTTTGTTTTTTGTTTTTT